>NW_024081289.1:43336-416766 GCF_003009895.1 Hyaena hyaena | reverse complement strand
AAAAAAAAAAAAGTGATAAACATAATCCGGTTGCCTCTTTTGTGATGTTAACAGTTTGCTCAATTCTTGTGTGTCAATTTTTAAGAAAATGTTTACTTTGAGAGAGAGAAGAGAGAACGCATGGGGGAAGGGCAGAGAAAGAGAGAGAAAATTCCAAGCAGACTCTGAACTGTCAGCGCAGACAAGGGGCTCCAACTCACAAACCATGAAATCATGACCTGAGCCAAAATCAAAAGTCTGGGTGCTTTACCAACTGAGCCACCCAGGCACTCTTCTTGTGTGTCAATTTTATCTTCTCAAAGGGAATTTTAAGTTCCTTAGGGACAAGACAGGGTTTTGGTATTTTGTTTTCTTTTTTTAAATAACTTAAAAAAAATGTATTACTCAAATATCTAATATTAAGTTAACTATAAATATATATATATATATATATATATTCAGTGAATTCTGTAAATGCTACTAAATTCAATATGAATACTGCCAAAATTAAGGGTGCCTCGTGGCTCAGTTTAAGCATCTGACTCTGTATTTTGGCTCAAGTCATGATCTCATGGTTAATGAGTTCGAGCCTTACATCAGGCTCTGTGTTGAGAGTGTGAAGCCTGCTTGGGATTCTGTCTTCCTCTCTCTCTGCCCCTCCTCTGCTCTCTTTCTCTCAAAAGCAAGTAAACATTTAAAGAATATACTAAGGGGTGCCTGGGTGGCTCAGTCGGTTAAACGTCTGACTTCAGCTCAAGTCATGATCTCACGGATCGTGGGTTTGAGCCCCGCGTTGGGCTCTGTGCTGACAGCTAGTTCAAAGCCTGGAGTCTGTCTTCGGATTCTGTGTCTCCCTCTCTCTCGGACCCTCCCCTGCTCATGCGGTCTCTATCTCTCTCTCTCAAAAATAAATAAAACATTAAAAAATTTTATAAAAAAATAAATAAAAAATATACTAAAAAAAGAATATTGCCAAATTAAAAAGCTACTTAAAAAATTTTTTTAAAGTTTTATTTATTTCTGATAGAGAGAAAGAGAGACAGCATGAACAGGGGAGGGTCAGAGAGAGAGGGAGACAGAGAGTGTGAAGACAGGCTCCAGGCTCTGAGCTAGCTGTCAGCACAGAGCTTGACATGGGGCTTGAACCCACGAATCCACAAACCGTGAGATCATGACCTGAGCTGAAGTCGGACGCTTAACCAACTGGGCCACCCAGGCGCCCCTTAAAAAGCTACTTGAGGGGCGCCTGGGTGGCTTAGTCGGCTAAGCGTCCGACTTTCGCTTAGGTCATGATCTCGCAGTTCGTGAGTTCGAGCCCTGCATCGGGCTCTGTGCTGACTGCCAGCTCAGAGCCTGGAGCCTATTTCGGAGTCTGTGTCTCCCTCTCTCTCTGACCCTCCCCTGCTCACGCTGTCTCTCTCCTAGAAATAAATAAAAATATTTAAAAAAATAAAAATAAAAAAAAAAAGCTACTTGAAACAAGAAATACTCAGCTAACAATTGCAAATTCTCAAGAGATTACTTACATGACAATCATACTATTAACCATACTTCCTTGCAGATTTATAACCCCCAAGGAAGTAGGCTGCTTCCGGAAGCCTGCATCGAGTATATGCAGTTCTAAGAGACCTAGACTGATTAGCAGAATGGCAAGAAGGAAAGGATCCTGGGGAAGATAAATTATTATCTGTGGTGTATATACTAACTTGCAAAACTATTTGGAAAATATGAATGGCTACATCAAAAAGAAGCCACATAAAGGAGATTGTGTCATCTTCTAGTATTGAGAATGAAGTTTATAAAACAACAGACCAGGCATAACAATATGGGATCCTTATACTGCTTTTTGCAGTGGTCAATGTTGTACAGTCAAGGAGAGATCAAAACAAAACAAAACAAAAACTGACAGAGAACTCCTGCTATTTCTTCTTCAATAAGCTAAGACTGAGGTGCTATTTAGCTATTTGTACAACACATTCTTCATTGATAAAGCCTTGGGGAAAAAATGTTAAAATATGCCAACATCACAACTATCTGGAATAAAGGTTATAAAACTGACCACCAACTTATCATCATCATCATCATCATCATGAGCCAGCATCTCTATGGATAGTAAAATCCTGGTCAGGCAGTTAGCAATCAATCATTATTATTATTACTATTCTTATTTTAAAGTTTATTTATTTTGAGAGAGAGAGAAAGAGAGATAGCAGGAGTGGGAGGGGGGTGCAGAGAGAGAGAGAGAGAGAGAGAGAGAGAGAGAGAGAATCCCAAGCAGGCTCTGCACTGGTAGTGCAGAGCCCAATGCAGGGCTCAATCTCATGAATGAAGAGATCAGGACCTGAGTCAAAATCAAAAGTCAGATGCTTAACTGACTAAGCCACCCAGACATCCCAGCAATCAACCACTATTGAGATGACACAGAAAAAGAAGAGAGCCCCTAAAGTGAAGCAAACTCAAGTCTGAATCTGGTCTCTACCACTTATTAACTGCATGACATGGGTAAGCTATTTCATAGCTCTAATCCTCAGTTTTTCCATTCAGTAAAATGAGAGTAACAAATAATATCTACCTCACAGGGTTGTTCTGAGGATTAAATCAGTAATGAATGTAAAGCATTTAAGCACACTATTTGGCATGTTTTCAAGAAATATTAGGTATTCAGATGATTTTATCATAAAAGCTTCAAAACCTCTGTATACCGTTTTTAGGCTTTACAAAAGATGGCATTACTAGTAAAACTTGATGGGTCAGGTACTTTGCAAATTTTACTTAATACAGTATCTTAAGGGTACTTCACAATTAAATAGCTAACTGCATCACTGTAATCTCCTGGTCATGAGTTAAGTCACTCAGAAAAAGACCTAACTTTTTCAACTCAATAGATTATATTATTTCTCTCTGTTATGGAAGAAATGTTGTAGGCTGTAGATCATCCTCTTGATGTATATGTTAAAAAACAACAACAGTATGAACTAATGGTTCTAGTAAAAACTCAGATCATACATAAACTCAACATAAATTTAAAAAAAATTTTTTGGGGGCACCTGGGTGGCTCAATGGGTTGAGCATCTGACTGGCTCAGGTCATTATCTTGCAGTTTGTGAGTTCAAGCCCTGCTTTGGGCTCACTGCTGTCAGCACAGATCCTGTCTCAGATCCTCTGTCTTCCTCTCTCTCTGCTTTTCCACTACTCACATGTGTGCTCTCTCTCTCTCAAAAATAAATTAAAAAAAAAAAAATTAAAAAAATTTTTAAATCTTTAATTCTTTTTCTTTTTTTTTTTTTTTTTTTAAGGTTTTTATTTATTTCTAGGAGAGACAGAGACAGAGACAGCATGAGCAGGGGAGGGTCAGAGAGAGAGGGAGTCACAGACTGAAACAGGCTCCAGGCTCTGAGCTGGCAGTCAGCACAGAGCCCGACGCGGGGCCCGAACCCACGAACCGCGAGATCATGACCTAAGCGAAAGTTGGACACTTAACCAACTGAGCCACCCAGGCGCCCCTCTTTAATTATTTTTCAATGAGAGACAGAGCATGTGAGCAGGGTAGGGGCAGAGAGAGGAGGAGACAGAATCCAAAAGAGGTTCCAGGCTCCAAGCTGTCAGCACAGAGCCTGATGCAGGGCTCAACTTGTGAACCACAAGATCATGACCTAAGCCGAAGTTGGACACTTAACTGACTGAGCCACCCAGTCGGTTGCTCCCCAACATAAATTTTTAAACAGAAATAACCAGCTGAATGATGCCATGTATTTCTACTTAAGTAGCCTATGGTTAAATTAACCAAGACAGAGAACTGATTAGAAATAGTGTGTCTGACTTTTGAGAGAGACACATGATGTAACAGCAAAAGTGCATGAACCTCTACTAAACTAGTTACTGGTGCTAATTTTTGTGCAGTGTGAACTTACCAGACACACATCCTAAGGTTGGCAAATGTATCAGTACTGCTTATAAATATTCTCCCAAAGATTGGCAGAGTCCTGAAATATAACATGTTTACCTCAAGACAGCCATCCTCAGATGACAACTCAAAGAAATTAAGGCAGAACAATCAGTCAATGGCCACATGTTGAAAAGGAGGCAACAGCAAGCAAAGGAGTACAAGATTCATTTTGATGATTCAATAAAGAACAGTATGAAGCAATGAAGCATGTTTGGATGCGCCAGAATGTCTTACAGGCCATCTACTGTAAAGTATGAAGAAGCTATTTTTCTCCCCTTCTCATTACAGTCAAGACAACAGCATTGTAAACAATTACAGGCACATCTGAGTGGCCAATTTCTAAAAGACAAGTTATTTATTTATTTTTTATAGCAGGCTCCCTGCTGGCAGTGCAGAGCGCAACGCGGGGCTCAAACTCCCGAAACTACAAGATCATGACCTCAGCCAAAACCAAGAGTCAGACGCTTAATCAACTGAGCCACCCAGGCACCCCTAAAAGACAAGTTTTAAAGTAGAAGAACTGTTGGTCTTGATTTAACCTTTTCTGTTATGATGACCCACACAAATAACAATTACTTGAATAGCATTTAAAAAAGAAAATGGAGGGGTGCCTGGGTGGCTCACAGTGGTTAAGCACTGACTCTTGATTTTGGCTCAGATCATGATCTTATGTTTCATGAGTTTGAGACTCACACTGGGCTCTGTGCTGACAGTGCAGAGCCTGCTTGGAATTCTCTCTCTCCCTCTCTCTCTCCAATTAAATAAACATTAAGAAATATATATATATATACACACACACACACACACACATTAGAGAAAATGGAAAGCAATATATTCAGATTATACAATCTTCTGAATGTGCTGATATATGGCTTTATAAATTCTTTAAGTGCTTATGAATGTGTATATTTTCCATCCTTCCTATACCTTCCTTCTCTCTTTTTTTTAAATGCTTATTTATTTTGAAAGGGGGAGAGAGAGAGAGAGAGAGAGCGAGCTCTGAAGAGGCAGAAAGAGATATTCTCATGCAGCCTCTGCACCATCAGCACAGGGCCTGATGTGGGGCCTGAACCCATGAACTGTGAGATCATGACCTGAGCCGAAATCAAGAGTTGGTCACTTAACCAACTGAGCCACCCAGGCACCCCTATACCTTCCTTCTCAATGCTAACCAGACTAATTTAAAACTCTCCTTCCCCCTTTCCCCTACTAACAAATACAATTTTTTATACACAGTTGGCATTGAGTAAATATTGACCAACCAAATGAAGCAGGATTTGCCAAAACGCCAAGGGAATTGCATCAGACCAGTGGGTCATGCTATTCTGCAAAAAGGAACCATTCTGTTCCTATATCACCTGTCTCCAAATAAGAAAAAGAAAATGAGATGTCCTACAGTAAACCAAGCCAGTTAACTTGTAATTTACAGAGTTTTTCTGAGTACTATGTGGGGTATTAGAAAGAGGATGGAAGGAATTATGTACCATATGTTGGGACAAGGCACAACAGTCTTCTTATACTCTGACCAGTTCAAACATTTCATTCTCAAAAAATAAAGCTCATTTGTTTCTGGATCCGATTTCCAAGATACTAATGACCCTTCTGCTACTGACGGGTATTTTGAGCAGGACAGTACAGAACTGTGGCTAACTGGCCTCAGTCCTTCTGGACTCTAGAACTGCTTTAGTTTCCATTCACCAAACTTCTCAAGGTTCTCCTTATTTGAAGTTAAGAACAAGAAGGGACATTTTGGGCTAGGGTAAGACTACTCTGAAATCTTCCTCAGGGATCCTGCAATTAAGTCACATCCTTTTCAGTTTTCCAACAGCTCGTGTAATCTATTACAGCAAGATTACAGCAAGAATTGTAGTTTTTGTTTTAAGTAGGCGTCACGCCCAGCACAGAACCCAATGCAGGGCTTGAACTCATGATCGCAAGATCAATACCTGAACTGAGATCAAGAGTCAGATGCCATCCAAGTGCCTCCTAAATTGTAGTTTTTTTTACATGTATATCACCCTAACCAAACCGATAACCTTGGTGATACAAAGCGTGCTCCATTTATCTTTGCGATCAAGGACTGAAAAAAAAAAAAAACAAGCCTAAAATAAAAATTTATTAAAGGAGTTTCTGGCATAACTCAGCGAAGTAATTCTCCAAAACATTCCTTTTTCTTCCGTCTTACTGAAGTCCCTTGAATCCTCAACACACATCAATCATTGCATCAAAATTTCATACCTCCCAGTACTTGGTTCGGTTGATACCCTCTGCATATGCTCGGGCAAAGTTACTTTCACTGTTGAGGGCTGTAATGGCTGCACTGAGCTGAGACATGGGGTGTAGATTGGTGGGAAAGTTGTCTAGCATGGTGACAACATGGGAAGGTAGAGCTGCCCTCTTTGCCCACTCTTTTGAAAGCCAAGACACCTGTGGAAAGGGAGACATTAGTCAGAACACTAGGTGAGGAATAAGAAGAGAAATAAAAAGACAGTGACATCTGAGTGAAGAAAATCCAAGAGAATACAACCCAATCCACTTATACAGCAGAAGTCTGTTCTGATTCCTTCCCCTCACTATACATCTTTAAAAACTACCACCCAGAGACAGATCAGGATTAAGTGTCCGAGATTAGAGAAAGGCAAAGTAGGAGGAGAATGAGAAGGACTAATACCCTTCTGCTTTACCTGTTCCTCTGTTGGGATTTGTCCAGTTACCAGCAACCAAAATAAGCCCTCCGGCAGGGGTTCTTCACCTCCTTTAGCCTTGGGCAGCAGTTTCTGACATTCAGGGATACTGTAGCCTCGGAAACGGATGCCCTTGAGAGGGAAGAGGTACAAATCTTAAGTTTATTAGCCTAGAAGTCACATAATTGACTAGTCCCACTCTTAACAGATCTTTCAACAAGTTAGAAAGGCTCCATGCCCAAAGCGGGGCTTGAACTCACGACTGTGAGATCGAGTTGGAAACTCTACTGACTGAGCTGCCCAGATAGCCCTAGAATATAATTTTTAAAGCTTAGATCTCCACATAACTTAATTCTGCTTGATACTTTTAGTTTTAATCATTGATATATTAAATACGTATACTTGTTCTTCAGTTATCCTATATGAACCTATTTTCCATCTTCCAAAACATGAAGGCAGATGCTTTATTTTGTTTTCCTTACCTTCACTGGTCTAATCCATGCTGTGCACAATAGTCATTAACTCAGCAATTAGTAGTGATTGACATGAAGGTCTCTTACCTCATCAGGATCAAGAACTGATGTTTCATAAACCAATCCCTTCATGCCTCTCATGCCACCATACATCTAAAGAAAAAGACAGATATAACCAGTAATCAGAATAATTCAGACTAGAGCTTGTTAGTGCTTCATGGGGTCTGAAAGGGGAAATTTATTCTCTGATTTGCAAGACTTCATCTGTGGAAAGAAGATTCCTGAGGAGGTAACATACTATAAAATGGGACTTTGCAAGGAAGAGGGCTAACATTGGGAATGAAATTTTTAAGTTGAAAAATTGCTATCTTTATTTAAGGTGTCTGACTCTGTTTCCTTTTCTTCTTGTATTTTTTTTTAAAATGTTTTATTTTTGAGAGAGAGAGAGAGAGACAGAGCAGAAGTAGGGGAGGGGCAGAGAGAGACAGAGACACAGAATCTGAAGCAGGATCCAGGCTCTGAGGTGTCCACATGGAGTCTAATGCGCGGCTAGAACTCACAAACCATGAGATCATGACCTGAGCTGAAGATGGACGCTTAACTGACTGAGCCACCCAAGTGCCCCTCTTGTATTTTTCTTCTACCCACTCTTACCCTCTCATTCTCATCAACCAAAGTAAACAGAATGAGTTTTATAACAGGGAAGAAAGATAGAGACCAAAGGCTAAACACTGCTGTGGAGTTACCATTTGAGCTGCTCAGACTCTTAGGGCTGGAGAAGAAGCCATCTTAAAGTTCTTCTAGAGAGCCTGCTAGATCCGTGGTATAGCTAGATGGTCAGTATGGCATTAACTCTAAGTTTAAATTTTTTTAATGTTTATTTATATTTTATATTTGAGAGACAGAGAGAGAGAGAGACAGAGACAGACAGACAGACAGACACACGGAGACAGAATATGAAGCTGAGGGGCGCCCGGGTGGCTTAGTTGGTTGAGCGTCCGACTTTCGCTTAGGTCATGATCTCGCGGTTTGTGGGTTCGGGCCCCGCGTCGGGCTCTGTGCTGACTGCTAGCTCAGAGCCTGGAGCCTGTTTCAGTCTGTGACTCCCTCTCTCTCTGACCCTCCCCTGCTCACACTCTCTCTCTCTCTCTCCTAGAAATAAATTAAACATTAAAAAAAAAAAAAAAAGAATATGAAGCAGGTTCCAGGCTCTGAGCTGTCAGCACAGAGCCTGATGTGGGGATCGAACTCATGAGCTGTGAGACCATGACCTGAGCTGAAGTTGGATGCTGAAATGATTGAGCCACCCAGGCACCCCATGGATGGCATTAACCCTAACAGACAGCTCTGGCCCCAAAAGCTGAAGGGCTGAGAAAAGGAATAGAAACTTCATTCATCCCTCCCCATACTTAAATTAGGTTAAGCTCAACTATTAAATTTATAGAGAAGAACAGTCTAATTTTTTTTTTTTTAAGAGAAAAAGAGTGAGCATGAGCAGGGGAGTGAGAGGGAGAAAGAGACAGTGCAGAGCCCAGCATGGGGTTTGATCCCGTGACCCTAGATCATGACTTGAACCAAAATCAAGAGTCAGATGCTCAACTGACTGAGCCACCTAGGCACCCCAGAACAGTCAAATTCTAATGAACGTCTTAAGCTCCACTGTTTCCACATATGGGACAGAATGCTTCTGAACAGTCAGTGAAGAGAATGGTATTTTTGTTGAAGTACATTATGGAGCTACTTTTTCCAGCCAAACCCCACAACTCTTACCATGTCCACAGTGATTTGGCCCACTACTGTCTTGCCATGTTGCTGCCTGAAGGTCTTTATTCTGGCTTGCTCCTTGGGTATCATATCTGCCAATATGTCTTTCAGATTCTAAAAGGAGAAGTAGAAAGGCTAAGTGATGGTCAAAATGTTGATTAGATTTCCTACAAAGTAGGTATGTTAAGACATCTTTTTAGAATTTGGCTTTCTCAATCTGCCAGGGAAATCTGGCCAACTATTCTGCACAGATGAGTGGAAAAGAATTAAACAGAAAGGGAGAGGAATGAGGAGTTATTATTGGGTCAGAGTTTCAATTTGGGAAGGTGCAAAAGTTCTGGAGATGGATAGTAATGATAGTTGTACTTAATGCCACTAACCTATACACTTAAATAGTAGCAATAATAATAGTTACAATAACAGTAACAACAGACACCTCTCAGAGATACTCAAGATATATGAGAGGCTAGGTGGTAACCAACTGCTGCTTACCGCCCCCTCAATCCCAGGATCAGATTGCCTCAATAATTCTTTGTCCTCTTTTCCAAACCTTACCGTAGTGGAAGCACTGGCATGCCGAGCAGCAAGAACAAGACAGGATGCATTCTGTAAAGAAAACACAAAACCTTAAGCAACAGTTACTCCTCCTTCCTATGTATTAACAGGAAGTTGTTATAGCGACTCATCCTCTCTCAGTCTCTCCATCTTAGCCTCTAAGGACAGTCTGACATGAAAAAAAGTTGTAAAAGGCCCTGTACAGCTTTGAAAGAGTTCCTAGTCTGGAGGCAGTAGCAGATTTAATTCTGCTTCTTGCATCCATAGCTTTAATAGCATTCCCTGGGGAGAGATTCTTTCTCATTATCTGGATTTCAGTGCTGGGCTTGGTTAGGCACAGAAAAGGTCAGAGAGGCAGTTGTTAGAGTACACAGGCCATCCCAATCTAGCTGTCAATAGTTCTGAGTGGCCCTGAGAAAAGCAAATGAGGAAACTGATCAACTACTTAACCCTGCAGTAAGCTCTGTCCAGCACCTAGTCTTTTGGCAGCACTTCAACCTCTCCAGTCTAGGAGAGCCCACAGGCAGAGGCAGCCTTTCACGACACTACTTCAAAGGTTCCTGGAAAAAGCACACAGAAGACAGAACATCTACGATGTAACAACTGACAGACTATGCAACAACAGCTTTGGGGAACTAGAAAACTGGAAAATTCTCTTCTCCTAAGTACTGAGAGAAAATAATTATTAAGCTAGAGTTGTATATCTAGATGAGGAAAAAAATCTTAACAAAGGGGGTGAAATAAAGACATTTTAGATAAACAAAAGCTGAGTTTATCATCTACATACCTATACTAAAGGAATTTTTAAAGATATACTTTAGAACCATATACACAGGTCTGAGATTCAAGGCAACCTTCACTATAAAGGTAAGCTGTGTAGCTATCCTAGGTTTTCTTTGTTTAGAGAGATTTTTTCTCCCCAAAAGAAAAATTACTTTCTATGAGAAGATTGCTGAGTTGCAACATAAAGTTCAACGCTACTTTTGAAAAAAGAAAACCAATTACACTACTAAGTGCCTATGTATGAAGTTTGACAAGATTAACTTTTCTGCACATTATTTTGAAGATAAGATAGTGTAAGCCTCATTTCCCTCATTATAAAACTGGTGTTAAATACTCACCACACAATCTCACAGGATTCTCTTGTGATAATTATAATGATAATTACAAAGAAAGCACTTTCCAAACTAAAAAGATTACACATACACACAAACTAATCCAGGAGCAAGATCACACCTTTCTTCCTTTTGCCAAAAGGCCAGATACACTTTTTCTTGTAACTATTGCATTGCTGATTACACTGAAAATCATTTGAAGCAATAGTATTGTATAAATTCCAAAACACTACATGCCTATATGAGAATTCAGTAGGACTGGAGTTTTTTTTTTATAATTTAGTACCTGTCTTTCTGTTGGGGAGTAAGGGAGAACTTCAAAGGGAAGAGATCCTTCAATAAAGGTTATTTTCAAAAGAATCAACTTGTTAAAAAAGAAAAAAAATCAATCCAAAGCTAAATTCGGAGTACAATGTAAGCTATGTTCCTAAAACAGAGGGGGAACCGGGGTGCCTGGGTGGCTCAGTCGGTTAAGTGTCCGACTTTGGCTCAGGTCATGATCTCACCATTTATGAGTTCGAGCCCCACAAAGGGCTCTGTGGACAGTTTGGAGCCTGAAGCCTGGTTCAAATTCTGTATCTCTCTCTCTCTCAGACCCTCCCCCACTCACACTCTGTCTCTCTCTCTCAAAAATAAACAAACATTAAAAACAAATTAATTAATTAAACAGAGGGGGACTGCCTCAGCTTGTTAACCAGGACTGTCCTTAACTCCTTTCATTAACTTCCTAAAGAGTCTCCTCTGGCTCACTGAGGACCATTTGGGCAAGAAGTAGGCAGCACAAACAGGTCTTTAGCCTCTTCACCCAACATGGGGCAAATGGGAACTTGACCTAGCACCTAAGAAATATGTTTACTTTTTCTTACTAGTCACCAAAAAGTGAACAAAGGAAAACACGTGAATAAGTTCTATTCCATGCTCCATGGTCCCACAGATCCCCTGTTACAGAAGGGCTACCTCCCAGAGACTACCCCAGTCCTGTAGCAGATCTTTTAATTGTGGGTGGTTGGTTATTGTTGTGGTTTGGTTTAGTTTCTAAAAAGGTTACAGGGGGGGCGCCTGGGTGGCTCAGTTGGTTAAGCGTCTGACTTCGTCTCAGGTCATGACTTCACATTACGTGAGTTCGAGCCCCACGTCAGGCTCTGTGCTGAAGGCTAGTTCAGAGCCTGGAGCCTGCTTCAGATTCTGCGTCTCCCTCTCTCTGACCCCCGTGTGGTCACACTGTCTCTCTCTCTCCCTCTCAGAAATAAATTAAAAATAAATAAATAAATAAATAAAAAGGTTACAGGGGAACATATCATCTGAGAGAAGAAAGAAGTTAAAAATCTCTCCATAATGGCAATTTTCCCATTTTTAAATCATCTTTAAGTTTTTTTTTAATTAAAAAAATTTTTTTAATGTTTATTTACTTTTGAGAGAGGGTGAGACACAACAGAGCTCAAGTGGTGGGGAGGCTCAGAAAAAGAGGGAGACACAGAATCTGAAGCAGGATCCAGGCTCTGAGCTATCAGCACAGAGCCCAATGTGGGTCTCGAACTCACAATTGTGAGATCATGACCCGAGCTGAAGTCAGATGCTCAACCGACTGTGCCACCCAGGCGCCCCGCATCTTTAAGTTTCTATACAGCAGGCTTAGTCAGAAGGGCATGCAACTCTTGATCTCAACATGGTGAGTTTGAGCCCCAGGCTGGGTGTAGAGATTACTTAAAATTAAAATTTTTCAGGCGCCTGAGTGGCTCAGTCCGTTGAGTGACCAACTCTTGATTTCAGCTCAGGTCATAATCTCAGGGTTGTGGGATTCTAGCCCCACATCGGGCTCTGTTGTGGGCATGAAGCCTGCTTAAGACTCTCTCTCTCCGACTCTATCTCTCAAACTAAAGAATAAACAAATAAACAAGCTTCCTTCAAATAAACAAGCTTCCTTCTATCCAAGCTCTACTGAGTGAGTGTCCATATCTTAAGATGAAAATGGAATCCCCCCCCACCCCCGGTCGGAAGCTTTTCTTCCACAAACATCAACATAAAACAGCTTCTTTCCCCCTTGTGAGAGGGAACTGCTAGTATCAATGAGCTGCTCTCTTCTTTTACTTCAAGATAAACAAAAAACAAAAAAGAGGAAATCAGAAAGAAAGGATGGAAGATCACCTAAAAATGCTGAGAATGCAACATCATTTAAAGGACTCAACTGGGTCATCACTGCCCCTTCAGTTAGTCATTTCATAGATCTATTTATTTATTTATTTATTTATTTATTTATTTTTAAAATTTTTTAATGTTTTATTTATTTCTAGGAGAGAGAGAGAGAGACAGCGTGAACAGGGGAGGGTCAGAGAGAGAGGGAGTCACAGACTGAAACAGGCTCCAGGCTCTGAGCTGGCAGTCAGCACAGAGCCCGACGCGGGGCTCGAACCCACGAACAGCGAGATCATGACCTAAGCGAAAGTCGGACGCTCAACCGACTAAGCCACCCAGGCGCCCCTCATAGATCTATTTATATGAACGCTACTTTACGAGAATGCATAGGAAAAGAAACTTAGAACCAAACTATCACTCCACTTCCAACATCAGCAGTCTTAATTTCCTTTGTGGTGAGTGTCTTTGCCATTTAATGCAAGGAGCCTCAGGAGTAGCTTAGAGGGCTGATCTCAACTGTCCCTAATCTCCATCAGCAACACTTCTTGGCCAGATTTCCAATTTGCAAAGCAACATTAGTGTATGGATAGCTTGGCTATGTAGTTACAGAATAAAGCTAGTATATTCTGTTTCTATTGCCCTTCTCTGCCACTTATTAGCTGTGTGACACTAGCCAAGTCATTTAATCTTTCTGTGCTTTAGTTTCCTAATCAGTAAAACAGGAACAATAATACTACCTATCTCAAGGTATTGCTGTGGGGATTAATTAAGTCAACACTTATAAAGAACTTAAAACCACTTCTGGCCTATAGCAAGTACCTTGCATTTGTTATATAATAAATATATAAAATTACAAAGTTTGGCCATTTTCTCACACCCTTCAATATCAGGATTAGTCATAATTTTAGCTAACTCCGCAGCTTAAAAGAAAACTAAAGAAATTAGAAGGATTTTATTTTATATTTTTAAATGTTTTATTTATTTTTTGAGAGAGAGATAGTGACAGTGTGAGTAGGCGAGGGTCAGAGACAGGGAGACACAGAATCAAAAGACAGGCTCCAGGCTCTGAGCTAGCTGTCAGCACAGAGCCGAACGTGGGGCTCGAACCGTGAGATCATGACCTGAGCCAAAGTTGGACGCTTAACTGACTGAGCCACCCAGGCGCCCCTAGGATTTTAAGGCAGCAATTCAGTGCTGTAACCACTCAAAAGGCTAGAATAGGAATAATTCAAATTAGAACAATTTTACCTAATGATGCTGAAACAGAGCACATATTTGGAATTAGGAAAGAAATCTGGGTTCTAGCCCCAGCTCCATTACTAAATTAACAGACATCGAAAGCAAAACAACGAACTATAGTTGGCCCTTGAACAACACAGGAATTAGGGATGCAGATCCCCCATGCAGTTGAAAATCTGGGTATAACTTTTGGCTCCCTCCAAACTCTACTACTAAAAGCCTACTGTTGACCAGAACCCTTTCTGATAACATAGTCTATTAATACCTATTTTGTACATTATATATTTTACCTACTGTATTCTCACAAAAAAGCTGAAGAAAATGTTACTATAAAATCATAAGAGAAAACACATTTGCAGTACTGTACTGTAAAAATCCACATATAAATGGAGAAGCACAGTTCATACTGTGTTGCTCAAATGTCAGCTGTATTGTTTTCCTTCCCTTCTCCACGTTTAGGATAACACTCAAGTTATTGTAATAACAGCCCAAAGTCTGAGTTAAGGCTCTAAGAAGGATATATATAAAGGTACTCAAGTCTTGCTATTTAAAATATGACTGCCGGGGGGCGCCTGGGTGGCTTAGTCGGTTAAGCGTCCGACTTTCGCTTAGGTCATGATCTCACGGTTCGTCGGTTCGAGCCCCGCGTCGGGCACTGTGCTGCCAGCTCAGAGCCTGGAGCCTGTTTCAGTCTGTGACTCCCTCTCTCTCTGACCCTCCCCTGCTCACGCTGTCTCTCTCTCTCTCTCTCTCCTGGAAAAAAAAAAAAATTAAAAAAATAAAATAAAATATGACTGCCGGGGCACCTGGGTGGCTTAGTCAGTTAAGTGTCCGACTTTCGCTTAGGTCATGATCTCGCAGTTCGTGGGCTCGAACCTCGCGTCGGGCTCTGTGCTGACTGCCAGCTCAGAGCCTGGAGCCTATTTCAGAGTTTGTATCTCCCTCTCTCTCTGACCCTCCCCTGCTCACGCTGTCTCTCTCTCTCTCCTAGAAATAAATAAAAATATTAAAAATAAAATAAAATAAAATATGACTGCCTACGGGCACCTGGGTGGCTCAGTAGATTATGTATCCCGACAACTGGTTTCAGCTCAAGTCATGATATCATGGTTCATGAGTTCAAATCTCTGCATCGGGCTTCAAGCTGTCAGCACAGGATTCTCTCCCTCTCTCTGCCCTTCCCCTGCTTGTGCAAGTGCTCTCTCTCAAATCTTAATGTTTATAAATAAAATATGACTGCCTAGCCAACAGCACTAGCATTACTTGGAGCTTGCGAGAAATGCAGACTCTTGGGCCTCACCTCAGACCTACTGCATCCAAATCTGCAATTTAACAAGCTCACTATATGATCCACATGAGCAATAAAGTTTGAGATACATACATAGCCGAAAGTGTTAAGCAAAGGAGCAAAAGGGTAGAATGCAGACATCCACGTGAGCAATAAAGTTTGAGATATATACATGGACGAAAGTGTTAAGCAAAGGAGCAAAAGGGTAGAATGCAGACGCTGGGATATACAGTTATTAAAGATCAAGTCTTAAATCCAGGTTCTGCTACTACCTAATATGTTACCTTGGCTATATGACCTAACTTCTGTAAGTCCCAGCTTTCACATCTCTAAATTGGCAATAATAGAGACAATTTCAAGGTAGAGTAGTAGACTGTTCAAAATAATCTGCAAGAAAGCATCTAGAACAGTGTTTTCTGCATAAGTGAGTTCAATAAATATGTTTCTTAGAAATGTGTTGGCCTATTATCTAACACCTCAGGTGTCACTACTCTCTCTCAGAGCTGGATTCCAGGAAAGAGGCAGTCAGCCCTAAAGAAGGGGTGAATGGATAATTCCCTCTACCTGTAGAGCAGGAAATAAAGCCCCAATTTCCTTTTTAAGGACCTTAACGGCCTACTGATGAAGAGGGGAGGAGTCTCAAGAACAAATGACTAGAAAGGAGATGCTGGAGGACTGGCACACCCAAGGCTACATACCTCATTTCATCTACCCGCCAGCTGCCAAAGAGACATGCTCAATAGTTTTGTATAGTACATGCAGGCTATACTCACTGATGGGACAGGCAGACTGTAAACCTCTGAGTCATCCCTGAACTTTCACCTACCAGCTCTGCCTCTAATTCCGGAGGTGTGGCAACTAGGCTTTTGGCTTCTGGTAGCAGGCCACGTGTAGAGTCACCCTACTGGAACAGCTGTCTGGTGAATCAGGGAATCACCTCATTCAATAGGTCAGCTCCTTCATGGGGAGAGATAGAGTGAGCTGCTTCCAAAGACAAGGGCCTGGCTCACATGTCTGACAGCCACGTTTCTCTACAGGGTGGGGGTGGGGCTATTACAATCAAGAAGAGGCTTTTTCAAACCTTGAAACACTGCCATCCCTTGCAAGAACTCTTCTAGTGAGTTTGCTATTATTGATGGAAGTGGGCTGTGACTCTCAAATGTACTAGAACAGAAAAATATAATTAAAAGAATTTCTATCTTAAAGGGCCAAGGGACGAAAAGGACTGATAGGACATGCAGAAAATTCTGCCAAAGATTTGCCTACAATACTTAGGGTATTTCTGGAATAAGATATTGGCAAAATCACCAAAAATCATCAGCAACTACTGCATCCTCCCTCAAATTCTAGAAGCCACAGAATCCTATTTGTTTTTGGGTTTTTTGTAAGATTTTATTTTTAAGCAATCTCAAGACCGAAAGTGGGGTTTGAATTCACAACCTCGAGATCAAGAGTCACACACTCCAGGTGCACCTGGGTGGCTCAGCTGCTCAAGGGACTGACTTTTGATTTTTGCTTAGGTCACGATCTCATGGTTCATGAGATGGAGCCCCACGTGGGGCTCTGTGCTAACAGCAGAGTGCTTGGGATTCTTTCTCTCCCCCACTTCTCAAAAAAATCAATCAATCAATCAACATTATAATAAAATAGACTTGCACACTCCACTGACTGAAGCCAGTCAGTACCTCCAGAATCCTATTTGAATAAGCACTTAATAAAGTGGTTATTTCCCTCCTACTCCTCTTAGCCTGTTATCATTATTGGTCCACACCTAGGACATTTATTCCATAGACGAAAAGCCAAATTTTCTTTGATCCTCCATCCTAGGCACATTTAGAACATGTCTTACAACATATGCAAGAGCTCTAGCATTACAAGCTTGAGAGATGCTCTTGATTTTAATGGAGCCCTTGTCCTTCATCAAAAAAAGATCAGAGCTTGCCAAGCCAGCAGAACTGGCTTAGCTGATGAAGCAAACATAATGCACTAATAACTGGTAGGAAAAATCTTCTGCTGCAAAGGCTTGCAATGCAGAAGGAACAACTTGCATTAAGGGGGAAAGAACACACACAAGACAAAGACTCCTCTCTCCCCAGAACCAGGTCAGAGAACTAAAGCCATTTAACATGTGTTTCACAATGGTGATATTGGAAGTTGGCGTGCAGTACTTGGTCAGGCCACTTAACAGCCTGAGCACAGTATCTTCAGGTTTCATACTCTGACCTCCTTCATATTCACAGGAGTTCCTTAATAATTCTACCTAATTGTCATTTTCTAATAGAGTCTTCCCTAAAGACTCACTCCAAGGAAGACCACAAAGGACACGAGTATAACCTCAGAAAAGAATCAAGAGCTCTAATTTTCCTTTTAGTAGAAATCCTAACTCTTCTTTAACAAATATTTTCCAAACACCTACTTATTCTAAATACACTAAGTGTACACTTGTGAATAAAGTATACAGGACCTGCCCTCCTACTACTTTCTTAGGAACTAGAAACTGCTCTCACTTCCACTGGGAGTTCCTTTGTAGTTTCAGCACCTAACACTTTGGTCCAGAAATTTACAAGATACTTCTGAAGGCTTTTGAAAAAAAGGCCTACAAAGACAAACCTAGAGAAAATAGCCTAAACGGACTATTGCCTAGTATAGTTACTTCTGAAGCCAAATTAAAAAAAAAAAAAGTTTATTTGAGAGAGAGAGGGAGAAAAAAAAAATGAACGAGTGGGGGAGGGGCAGAGAGACTGGAACAGAGGACCTGAAATGAATTCTGTTTTGACAGCATGGAGCCAGATGTGGGGCTTGAACCCACAAAACATGAGATCATGACTTGAGCTGAAGTCAGAATCTTAACTGAGCCACCCAGGTGCCCCTGAAATTAATTTTCAAAATAATCACTAATTCCAAAAAATAAAAAAATTAAACAGCCTAAATACTCAAAATTTTATATATATATATATTCATTCTCAATAAAGTTGCAAACAAAAGACCTGTATGTTTCTTTACTGGTCCACCAGGTCGGTCAACAGAAGTGGTTGCAAAAATACAAGTTTCCAGATCCTATCCTACCTTTGCTGAATCAGAATCTGAAGACAGGAATCATGAATGTGCCATGTGAACAAGCAACCCAGGTGATAATGCCCACTGTGAACTCACAGAACGTTTAAAATGGTAACATGTTAAAAGGAATACAGGGACCTAGGGGTGCCTAGCTGACTCATTTGGAGGAGCATGTGACTCTGATCTCAGGGTCATGACTTCGAGCCCCACAATGGGTGTAGAGATCACTTAAATAAACAAAACTTAATTTCACATCCTACTATATGACACAAAGCACTGAACTAGGCCAAAAAGAATTACTATATAGCTCTAGAGATCCACCACATCTGGCTTCCTGCCTTCTGTCCATTTGAACTAGGAATGCCAGCCTTCTCTTCTAATGACTTACTTCAGCACTGCTCACCTCACTGCTTCCCCACATCCATGTACTCATCTGCTACCAATCTAAAGGCCAGTAGGAAGAACAAATGCAGTCATCCCACCATTAGCATATGATGAGGCTTTTTACTCTCCATTTTCTCATCTTTGGCCCATCTAGTAAGCATCAAGGAACTGCCATCACTTTGGGTAGGCTGTGATTTGGACACTTGCCTTTAAAAGTTCTAGGCTGTAGGAGCCCCTGGGTGGCTCCATCAGTTAAGTATCCAACTCTTGGTTTTGGTTCAGGTCATAATCTCATGGTTCATGGGAGTGAGCCCCACGTTGGGGTCTGCCCTGCTTGGGAGTCTCTTTCTCCCTCTGGCCCTCTCCCCTGCTCATTCTCTCTCTGTCTCTCACACAAAAACAAAACAAACAAACAAAAAAGTTCTAGGCTGTAAGAGCACCTGGTTGGCTCAGTTGGAAGAGCATGCAACTCTTGATCTTGGGGTCATGGGTTCAAGCCCCATGTAGGTGCAGACGTTACTTAAATATATAAACTTTAAAAATGTTTTTTAAAAAATAAAAGTTCAAGCCTAACTACCATTTCACAGAAAAAAACTGATCTAGTGTTGTCGAACCCAATTTCAGACTAGGATTTATACTGTTCAGTAGTATAGGTCTACTGTAAAGGAATCATGGGTATAATTTAAGTGTTTTGAAAGGGTCTAGAAATAATATAAAAATACTTTTGCCTTGATTTTTTTTCAAAGTTATTGAACATTCTAGCTTGGAGGGACAATTCTCAATGGTACAAGAAGTAACAGATTTGTTGGGTTGCCTGGATGGCTCAGTGAGTAGAGTGTTTGACTTTGGCTCAGGCCATGATCTCTTGGTTCATGAGTTCAAACCCTGAAGCGAACTCTCTGCTGTCAGTGAAAAGCCTACTTCAGATCCTGTCTTCCCCTCTCTGCTCCTCCCCTGATCACACTATCTATCTCTCAAAAATGAATATTAAAAAAAAAAAGTAACTAGGGTTTAAGTTGGTGTTATAGGAGTCCAGGAGTGAATTAGTGACCATACTCTAATTCCCAGCCCAAATCCAGATCCAGATCACTTGTGAAAAGATAGTACACCACAAAGCGAAGGCACCCAGACCTAATACTAAGGCCAATGCTTAGTATGAATTCATTTGGATAAACAAGTCAAATAATCTCAAGGCTCTGAATTAGTCTATCTCCCCAACTCGGGTGTTCATTAAATTACCTAAAAGTGAGTAGGGTAGAACAATGCAACAATGGCTGGCATTTATGTCACCTAGCATGGTCAAAAAAATCTCTTCTCAGGGGTGCCTGGGTGGCTCAGTTGGTTAAGCATCTGACTTCGGCTCAGGGCATGATCTCACAATTCATGAGTTTGAACACTGCAGTTGGGCTCTGTGCGGACAGCTCCAAGCCCAGAGCCTGCTTCAGATTCTGTGTCTCCTCTCTCTGCCCCTCTCCTGCTCACGCTGTCTCATTTCCTCAAAAATAAACAAACGTTAAAAAAATAATAAAAGTCCAACTCTTGATTTCAGCTCAGGTCATGATCTCCAGATTTGTGAGATCGAGCCCTGCATTGGGCTCCATGTTGGACGTGGAGCCTGCCTGGGATTCTGTCCCTCCCTATTCCCCTGCCCTTCCCCCACTTGTGCGTGCTTTTGAATGTTAAAAAACAACAACAACAAAAAAACCTCTTCTCAGAAAAGTGAAACTACATCTGACCTTGAGAATCAAAGTAGTAGGGGTCAGTTCTCTCAGATCAGAAAACTATCTATTTTTGCTCTTTAAAGCCTACCTTAATAGCAACAGTAAAGCTGAGTTCCAGTTAAGTTGCAGGCTAATCTGAAAAACTCAGGCAGGTGCTAGCAATGCTGACAAAATGAAAGGCTTCTTGGTATCCTGATCATTCTGCTTAGATCTCAGGAAATTTCCACTCCTGTGTTTTTTGCTCATTTTAAGAGTCAAGAGCCTTCAAATGGCTTCCAATTTACAGGTTTCTGGGATCCTCGGGTTCATCCCTAACAGGAAAGTAAACAAAACAATAATGATTCTACAATTATGTAGCGCTGTCATCCCAAAAGCGTTCTGAGCTTCCCCAGAAGCTTAAAAGACAAAATAAACTCAAAACGTAAATTCTAAAGTTTTTTCAAATTTGCTGAAGGGTTAGATTAACTGGTCTGTGTTAGCAACTCTGGAATGAGCTAATTATAGTATCGTGTCCCCTATTCTGCCAAAACACTATCTAGAACTTGCTTCATTTCCCAAGAGGCTTCCTTACCCTGTTCCCTGGCAGCAGAAGCAACAGTCAAGTAAGACAAGTATCTCCCAAATGATCAGCCTCCACCTTGCTGCTGGGTACCTGGAAGAACCCCAGTGTAAATTCTACAGGCTTGATCTTATCTGTCAACCATGCAAGATAACACACAGCAAGCCGAAACCATTCTAAGACTTTCCTTTCCTTCAGGTGCTGGCAGCTTTAATCTGCAGAAGAGAAAGTATAAATTCTTTGCAGAAGTCAAGGTCATTTGTGGGACTGTCCCTGCTTGGATTAGAAGACTGGAACTACCCCCCCTCAACACAGCAGTTTCTCTACTTAAAGGGCTAAGCTATCCAGAGGCAAAAGTACTGGCAGTTTGAAGTTGAAAGTACCATTACCTGCAACAATATTCATATAATCCAAAGGCAACAAAATTCAAGGAAATTGGGGCCTCAAAGAACGAGAGGAATCTCTCCTGGGTAGAGTAGACTTAAAAGCAATGGCTAAACCTGAAATAGTAGAATTGGTCAGGTGACCAGCAGTACACACACACACACACACACACACACACACACACACACACACACAGAGAGACAGACACTCTCTCTCTCTCTCTCTCCTACCCAGTTATCTTCACTTACTGGCCTGCAGTTTGGAGGAACAATCTTTCTGGTTCCTTCTCCAATCATATGTGATAATCATGCAGAAGGCTTTACAGAAGGGCTCCACCCCATCCAAGCTCCTCCTATATGAAGAGTAAGTGCAAGAGTCCCAAGGACAAAGAGGACCTGAGTCCCACTCCACCAGAGGAACTGCTAAAGCTTGGTCCCTAAAAGCTTCAAAATTTGGGTTGGAGAAATGGAGAAAAGGCAGTTCTGGAACTGACGAGGCCTTCCCTACAAATCAGAAGCCGAAATCAGCCACTGCTCCATCTCTGGTCCAGGGACAGCGCGCATATCTCTTCACTCCTGCCACTTCTCCTTCCCCCCTCAACCCCTCCTCCAAACAGGCCCTTTCCCTAACTCCAATGGAATACAACACCTATGTTCTCCACTGGCAGCTCCTTTTCCCAGAGCTCTTCACCCTAGACATGCAGCGTGACAGTAGCAGCTGGGCTCTCCACCCGCCGGAGACCGCATGCCGGGGGCGGGCAGCGCTCTCTTTACCCGGAGGGGCACAAGGCCAGCGTAGCACATGGCCCTGGGAGCTCCACAGAGGTCTGGCGGCCAGCCAGGCGCAGGGCCCCTTTAAGGAGCGCTGGGGTGCGTACGGGTAGGGGAGGGAGACCCTGGCGCTAGAGGGCCTGCAGTCGCCTCAGCCCCACCCCGGGGCCGCGCGCTCCCTCCCTTAGTTGCTCACCTTGGCTCCGAAGAGCCGGGCGGCCGCAGTGAGTAAAGCCATGACGGGCGAACTCGGGGATCTGGCGGGGAGGGAAGGAAGGGACAGAGCTGCAGCAGGAACGGGAGCCGCCGCTGCAGCAAAGGCCGCGCTGACGGGTGGACAAGGTTGAAAGGAGGTGGCTGAGGGAAAGGGTAGACAAACCGGCGGCGGCGCCCAGCCCGGGGTCCTCAGCGAGGCCCCGCCTACTGCCCGAAACCGCTCCCGCCCCCTCTCAGGGGATTCACCTCCGGCTCGGCCATTGGCCCAGTGTGCATGTAGGCGGGACCTGAGCCGTTGACAGCAGTTGTTCCAGGCAGGATTGGACCGCCTGGGTTAGGCTAATTAAGGATGGGCGGGGGGGCGTGGGTCGTGTAGATGACTAAGTATGTGCCTGATAACTCAGTTAACTTCCTTCTTAGGCTTGCTTCCCTCTTGCCCTTAACACATTTCGGGTTAGTTCTCAGGTTAATAATGAGAGACAAAATCCCAAGGACTCCGACCTTGGAAGGTCCTCGGAAGCCAATCCTTTAATATACTATCATGGCTACTGATCATTGCCGGCACCTCCTGCCCCGCTGGCATGCTTTCTTAAAGAATGTCTTTGGTCAATGACTTAATGGCCATAGACGTGACGTCATGTGGACAGAGGTTATGATGCCAAAGTTAGCTGCTTGGTGATCATCTGAGGTCAGCAGAGGCCATGGTATTATAGATCGTAAGAGACCCCAATATGTGGAGAGGGAAACCAAAGGCAGGAGCCTGAATATCCAGTGTCTTTATGGGCTGTCAGTTCCGTGTCTAGTGCCAGGAAATCCAAATCTTACAAATACCCCCTTCCTATGAAGGCTTCCAAAGGTGCCTGACTCAGTTGGTGGAGCATGCCACTTTTGATCTCAGGGTTGTAGGTTCGAGTCCCACAATGGGTATAGACATTACTACAAAAATAAAATCTTAAAAAAAAAAAGAAGGCAGCACTTCCAACCCAGACTAGAACCTCTGGGTCCTGGGCATTAGTCTCACTGCCACTCCAGTCATATAACCCCATGCAGGCAGCCCACCCCACATCTAACCAGAAGATCAAAAGTTGCAAACTAGCCCCTCATCCAAAATTAGGGATTAAGCACCCTCTTTTTGTCACATCACTCCCTTCACTGCCAATCACTTCCATAGGGCCTCTGAACCCCTTCTCCTACATGGCTGTCTTGTATACACTTACCCTATGCTTCCCAGAGACCATTAAATAAACCACAGTACTAAATAGATCTTCCACACCACTTTTCACTAACTCCTCTTGGTAGACAAGACTTCAGGACCTTTCTACCTCCTAAACCCATCACTGTCATTGACCTAGGTGCAGAGGGAAACTAACCCAAGGACCAGGACACCTAATCTACAAACTCCAAGCTCCAAATGAATAGTCCTTTTATCTCCTCACATAGCAGTAACAAGGTTCAGAAGTTTCAGTACCATCTAAACCAGGTTTAGATAGACCTATTTTATAAAGAAATTAGTTTATAGTTTGGACTTGGGGAAAGAGAAATTAAACCACCATTTTCTCTTCTTGACTCTCCTTGTACCTAGCTTCACATTTTGCTAAACAATACTCCTCTGATTTGGAAATCCGACAGGTGGGTCTTAGGAAAGAAGGAACTTCATAAAGAGAAGCCGAGCAGTGCCCCAAAGGATCACTGACCTCAGCTACATTCTCGGTGACTTCAAAGCTCCAATGATCAATATTTGCTCCCAATTTAGCATCTCACAGAGGGTTTCCTCCTAACCCTAGAATAGTCTGGCCTGGTTTCTGCTCTCTGGTTAATTATCCACAGAGACTAACCAGCTGACCAGAGGCCTGAACTCTAGTACCGCAAAAGACAAGAGGCATTTTCAGGGTGAGACTACCAAAGGATAATTATTGAGTGGCCATAAGAGTAACCTATTTTGGAGCTCTAGTCACTGGCAGAAGGGTGGGAAACAGTAAAGCTCTAAGCCTCTTGACACCATGTCCTGGAGCAGTGTTATGACTACTTTATGGACTTGTTTTGAAGTTGTTTAGTTCTGACATCCACTACTATAACGCCAGTGGGAAAGCCCAGGGATCAGGACTAAATGTGATCACCCAGAAGCTAGCTTAGAATCTCTTTCTAAACGTGAATGGGACCTGGGGAGAAGAGAAGAAAGTTAAGGGAGAATTGGCTGAATAAAGCAGCAAATGAGCGTTAGGTCTAAATACAATTAAGTGCCTGAGAACTAGTGGGGGCATTGGAGAGAAGGCTGAGCACTGAGGTCATCTTAACCTTGGGAGGACCTCTTTAAAATGGACACAGGGGATGGTGCCCCCTGGTGGCTAAGGGTAAGTGGGAATATGCAGCCTAAGTTTCAACTGAAACTGCCTTTAAGTAAATCAAACTTCTGCATTTAATGGGTAACAACTAAAATTTATTGAATACTCATAATTTCCAGGTACTATCTAAATGTGGTACATGCATTATCTTAATTAATCCTCACAACAACTCTAAAGGATGTAGGTAATGTTAGTATCCCCTCAGAGGAGGAAACCAAGGTTTAGATAAAGTATTCTGCTCAGGACCATAGTTTGTAATTGCTCAGAAGCTGTACCTTAACTACTAAGCTGTACTGTTTATATGGTGATGACTACGAAAATTCAGCTGTAACTCAGGAAGGGGACTTCTGAATCACTGTTACGGTCTCCTGGGCACAGCAGCTCAGTGTGTTCTGTATTTTAAAATATTTTCTAAAATAAGGAATAGGGGCGGCTGGGTGGCTCAGTCGGTTAAGTGTCTGACTTCAGGTCATGATCTCGCGGTTTGTGGGTTCGAGCCCCACATCAGGTTCTGTGCTGGCAGCTCAGAGCCTGGAGCCTGTTTCAGATTCTGTGTCTCCCTCTCTCTGCCCCTCCCCTGCTCATTCTCTCTCTGTCTCAAAAATAAATAAACTATTAAAAAAATTTTTTTAGATAAATAATAAAATAAGGAATAGTCTTACTCATCTATAAAACGCTTGTATATTCATACCTGAAATACATGATAAATGGTGACCCTCCCAGAATATATAAAGGTAGGAGAGACAAACACTTAGCACCTAAAATGACCAGCGGGGTAGAATGGGTTTCTTATTAGAATCAGTCTGGAAAAATAGCTGAAAGGAGGATATAATGCTTTTTCACTTTTTTTCCCCCAGTGCTTTTTCACTATTGATTATTAGAGTCAGAGGGCATGTGTTCAAACTTGGAGGTGGTTTTCAACACAAGTACTAGTCTGCACAGCCACTAGGGACTACGTGGAGACTCCACTACAGGGAACAAGATAGAAAGGCCCACAGGCCTAAGGATAAGACAATCACGAAGGCTGAAGTTTTGATTCCCCAAGCCACAATATATTTGAACTTAGTTTCTTCATCTGTAAAAATGGGAGTAACATCTATTTCTTAGAACTGTAAAGATTAAGTAAGGTGTATGTGTTTGTTAAAGGAGTATTCAGCATCAACTAGTTCCTTTACCCTTGCTACTCATCCCTGTCCTATATTTAAAGGAATCTTGTCCCTGCTCTGAATCCTTTTTAACAGCCTAAAAATTCTCTTAAATTTATTTTTAAAATATTTATTTTTTATTTTTTTTAATTTAATGTTTTTTATTTATTTCTGAGAGAGAAAGACAGCGTGAGCAGGGGAGGATTAGAGAAAGAGGGAGACACAGAATCTGAAGCAGGCTCCAGGCTCTGAGCCAGCTGTCAGTACAGAGCCTGATGTGGGGCTCAAACGCATGAACCGTGAGATCATGACCTGAGCCAAAGTCGGACACCTAACCAACTGAGCCACCCAGGCACCCCTAAAACTTATTTTTAAAGGACTGGGTTTTCACATAATAAATTTCCTACTCACATCTAGATCTCATTTAAACACTATCTTTGAGAATATTTCTTTAAGTTCTAACATTTTACTGATAAACTCATTTAGAAGGCATCTAAAGCTTAAGGTATAACCAGATATGCAAGGTTAGCATTTGATCTACCAAATACTGGACTAGAATCATTTGCTGTAGGGAGCCTCCAGAAAGGTTCAGATAAATTCATGGATTCCTTGTGATAACCTGTGATATGAATAAAAAGATGTGCAAAGAATATCCTCCTAACCTTCTGAGGATCAAGTTGGGGAGGATAATGTCCACTCTTCTCTATGTAGGACACTCCTGTGTAGCAATGGCAAAGACTGTTGAGCTGGAGTTCTTAACAGCTATACCTTGACAGACTAGTGAGGTGTATCACAAGTAATTTATTACCAACTAACATCATTTTATTAAAGCTTGTGACTTATTTGCTTTTTTGTACATTAAAACAATTTCAAGTTCCCTGTAAGAGTACTTGCACACTTTTGATAAGCTTTCTGATGAAAGAGTAAGTTTTTAGACAGGAAGCAGGCAATGGATAGAATCCTGGGTATACTCACAGGGGTATGAAGAATGTGAACATTATTCATATGCATCATGGAAGAAAAAATAGTAACAGCTGGTCTGGAAAACAGCCTTGACAGGATACCGCATTTCTTATGGCTGATGAGAGAATAAGGAATTAATACTAGAGCCTGAGTTTTCAACTAATACCAGGATACTTGCTCTGAACTAGTTCATGTGTTAGATTTCTCAGGGATTTGTGACAAGAAAGACTTGCTGAATAAATTCACTTTGTGTGCCAGGCTTAGTACAGGGTATTAAGAGAAAAAAAGACTTAAAAAAAGAAGCTATTTTACAGCTATATTAGATAAGATTGACACTTGGGAACATTAGCTTATTGATCCAATTTTGCCACTAAATATAGAACTTTGGGACCTGTGGTATCTCTAGGCCTCAGTTTCTTCATCTGTAAAATGGGCAGAGGTGAACTATATGACCTCCAACTCCCTTTTAGATTCTAAAATGCTTAATTTAAAAGTCTTCAAAATGTTTATTCAGGTATTCTTTCCCTGAGGTATTCCCAGGATAGAAATGTTCCATTCCAAATCCTGACACAGACATTCCTCTGGATCAAGGTGTTTAAGAAGTTCCTCAAAGAAGGATCCTTTAGGTTTCCATCCCTTGCACCAGTACAGAATCTCTACACATAGATAGTGCGGACAGACTTAGAATCTAGACTGACAGATGAAAATGAGAAAGGTATACTTTAGTGCTGCAGGTTCAAATCTAAAAGCTTAGGCCAGCAAGAAAGGGCCTTCATTAAATAACATTCCTTACCTCATCTCTCCCTATCTTATAAAGCTCTTACTTTTCAGATGAGTTGATCACATCCATTTCCCCTTCCTGTCTGCTATTACTGATCCCTCCATCTGGAAGGGCAGGAAGGGAAGAATAATGCATGTCCATTATTTCCTTCAAGACCAAGCTCTGTCTTAAACTTTGTTTCATCATTATAAATACAAGTCATTTCTAGAATCCCATACTACTGTACACTTACCTATGTTCCCTTGCTTATTCATAGAGGTTCCTCTTCTCTCCACAATTAGACTCTAAACACATGGTATTGAGGAGGCACTGAATAAATGCTACACCATTTCCAAAGTACTTCCTTCCCTTTTCTTTCCTGTCTGGAATCCCCTATCTTCAAGCCTAACATAAGGGTTGATTCTGGATATGAAAAGACAACACAGTTCATACTTTTGGTTTCACAATTTTTCAGTTCATTTCAATAAAAACATAATATAAAAGGCATTGCCACCCTCTTCCCTTCCTGGGGGTGATCCATCAAGCCTGTCAGTCTGGGCCGCTCCAGTGGTTCATAGCTCATCATGTGATATGTGCAGGGCATGGTCACATAGATCTGCAAATAGCACATAAAAGTTTGAAGGAAAATGCCACTCTCATATTGATATATACCACTATCAAGAAAATACCCAAAACCAAACTGGCACACACAGCAACCACCATTTTTCAAAGCATATCCTTTTAGATAACAAAACATTCCCACTGTCCTCTCACCTGTATCCCAGGTGAGGGAGCCACAAATTCTGAAAGCTGACAGGAAGAGAATGAAGAGGAACAACCCAAGTCCCTAAGTCATAAGTAATGGAAGTCAATTCTTGAGCTATTATCAGAGGATGGGGGTGGGAGGTGGAGGAACATGCTAGGGAAATGTGCCAGGTTCCAAAGGGCTGTGAGGATAGGCAATAAAGTAGGAGTAGTTTACCTGTTCGCTTACTACAAAGTTTGTCTTTAACATTGTCAGCCTCTCGGGAAAAGAATTCAATGAGTTCATCCTCATATTCCTCCACAATGCTCTCACACTGTCAACCCAAGGGAGAAATGAATGAGAGATGAACAGCAATTAGAGGCCTTCTGCCTCCACCTCCAGAGAGGAAGAGGACATTAACGTAATTTTTCCGCTTGGGCTGTCCAGTAATTCCCCTAATTTTCAAAAGCCAGCTACCCATTCCCAAAGCTCACCGCAAACTTGAGAGTGCCACTGATGTCTGAATCAATTCGGATGCCCTGTAGGTCCAGTTCACTGGATTCTCCATTCCGGCCCACTACACGTACGTAGTTCTTGCGGTGGGTAGAAGGGTCAATCTGTTCCCCATACTCCTTCATCCGGTCACATACCTCCTCTAGCAGCTCTGTGAGGTGGGCCTCTGAGCGAGCATAAGGCACCTAGAAATGTCCTCAGCCTTGGGTCACATTCTTCCACCTCTGTATATTAGTAATTTATTGCCTTACTTTTCCTTCCAAATCTAGTTCAACTCACTTATTCTAAAAAGTTCTCCCTAATTAAAAACAGTGTAGTTTATTTGTATAGATCCAAAGTGCTTTCAAATATATGACCTTATTTTACCTTACTCCACAATTCTAAGAAATAAAACAGGTGTGTCATTAGCTCCAAATTATAGGTAAACAGAGACCTCTTTTGATTATTCCTAGTTAACTATGTGTTCCTTTCCTTTGAATTCCTTTAATTCTTATGGGTGTACGCTAATGATTTTATTTATTTGTATTAAATGAGACTAATACCTGTCCTCAATAGGAGCATAAGAGAGGTAGTGTAGGCTTTGAGGATAACGATTATAAAGCATCTCACAAACATCATAACCTTAACTTTCCTTTATATACTATTCACTAGATACAGCTTTGCATATATGTTATGTTTCCTACTAAAACATACATTTCCTGAATACAGGGATAAGGTCTTCTTTTTCTCTTTTGTATGTATGTGATTATGCCATAGTGAAAATATGAGTGACAAGAATTACGGATGTGGAGGGGGGGGCTGATCAGGGTTCCCTGTCTCCTAATAACTACAGCAGAAATAAAGTATTAAGGTTTGGAGCCAGGAAGCAAGTACATAGGGTATAAGCCTCCAGCCTCTTACAAATGTGACAGCCCAATACTTTAGATACCTATCTGGGCCAATTTCTATTAAACCAAGGTCCTTCTTAATCAGTTGAGTTCTCATTCAAAGTTAGAGTGAGCTACTTTATTTGGGGGAACAGTAACAGTTACCTCCACCACCGACTGGCTGCCATCTGGATTGATTCGGAAAGAGCCCATCTGAATGGTCTTCTTGGGATCCACCTGGGCAATTTCCCACTCTAGTTCATCCACCAGAGCCCTGCAAGCTGGTTTGAGGGGAGATAAAGGAGGAGAAGGAAGGGAGAAAGGAAATCAACCCAGGGATTTCCATTCATTCTTCTCCCAGGCCCTGTATCTCATGCTCTCCCAAGCAAGGCTCTGTCTTCCCCACCCTCCTTCCTCTGACTTCTCTTTGTGCTCTTACCTCCACAATGTAGATCCTGGCTCCTCCGAGCCCAGGCAGTTCCCAGCAGGGCCCCCAGAAGCAAGGCCAGCCAACCCCAGCCTTTCATCTTTAGCGTAATGGGGTTGCTCCACCTGAAATTGGGGTAAATAGAGCATTGGTGTGAGGATTCGGCTCCATTGCCCTCACCCCAAATCCCTCATCCCAAGGCCTACAAAGGCCTCAGTGTGACTCTGGCTCTACTTTTCAGGAAATGGCCAGGACACAAAGGAGCTCCTCTGTTCCAGCGCTTGAGGACCCGGATCCCCACACCCCCGCCCCCACCCCGCGGTGAGTGAGAGCACAAGCTAGGGACTTGGGGCTCAGCCCCAGACACTACGTCGACAGGTGAGGCCCCAGATGTTGGTACTTCGGCGTCCACTGCCTAGGGCTTACATGGTTATGTGGCAGCTGCGGAACGGAGGTTGGCGATTAAGCGAGGACGGAAGGCACCGAGAAGCTGCCGGCAAGGCAAGCAGCTGATTCAGGCCAGGAGGCAGAGAGGTGGCGGGCGGAACACTCTATACCTGGGGCCTATTTGGATCCACCACCTTAGATTATTGCATCCCCACCCCGACGCCCAGCTGTTTCCCGTGCGGACCAGCCCCCTTTCTGAGGACGCCGCCATTGCCTTCGCTCCAGTCCATCCCCGACCCTCAGTGCCACTCGCATACGTCCCACCTCTGCTCCCAGGGCCGCCGCCGTGGCCCAGGCGCTCGAAGACTGCCGGACTCTCACTTTACTCCCGACCCTAGCACCTGGCTGCGGAAGAGCGGGGCTGTCCAGGATTCTCCAGAGCGCTTCGGCACTTTCCAGGCACGGGTGACCCAACGACTGCCTGACCCAGCTCCCCGCACTCCAATCGGCCGCCTGAGCACGGCTCTGAAGCGCTGCCGTGCGAGCCCCACACCGGAGACCGACCCCAAACCCGCCCCTCCAAACTCTCGCGCGAACAGGCAGCTCCGGAGCGGCTTCCAGGCTGCGAGGACCCCGGTGGCTCGCAGAAGGACCCAGACTTGCGTGGCGAGCAGCTCCACGTGACCACCAGGGGTCAGCCGAAGAATAGGAGTGGCCTGAAGCAAGGACAGAGCCTGGCGTGGCGTAAGGACGCGGTCAGACGCACGTGGATGTGCCAGTCTAGGTGGGCTAGGGCCTTTTAAAAGAAAGGTACCCTGCTATTCTGTGAGAAGCCCGGGTTTCAGTACCCCGTGAACTACATCTCCCAGGAAGCACCGCAGCACTTCAGCAGATCCCGTTAGTAGCTACAGGTCTTAAGATAACATGATGTACGGTTTGTCAGCTTCCCCAACTTTCCGAGAAAACCATACTGTGCATCTTAAAAGAATCGGACCTTAAGGTACTAGGCAACCAGAGCAAAGAGCTAAAAATAACTGTCCAGGTAAGACGTAATTATTTTCCCCCAGTAACCTTAAACTCGACTCCAGAGCTTCACCTTCATTTCTAGGTGGAAATTTGAAAGCTTTGATTTTTCCCAGTTGTAGAAAGCCAACACAAAGAAAGGAGAGGAGAGCTTAAGTCAGAGCATCCAACACTCGCGGGTCTCTAATCACAGAGATGACAAGCCAATAATATTTTTGTTTTTATTTTATAAAACATGCATTTTAAAACAAAATTTTAAAAAATAACAAAAGTTGGGACAGGAGAGTGGATGGAAGACAGATGTTTCTCAGCTGTCAGCAGGAGTGAAGACAGCAGCCAAGCTGTGTCTAGGACCCAAAGGCCTTTTGGCAATGATGGTGTTGGCAACACTGGTTTGCTCTGGGCACCAATACTCTTATGTCCTGGTCCATCCAGGCATCCCTCAAGCAGAGACTTGAGCTGTCTCGAGCTACTGTTGTATCCTATCACTGTCCAGGACTTCAGTCCTTAGCCAACTAGGAACTGAGAGTACTGGTTCCAGGAGCATTCTTTTGCCTGGATATTAATTACCCAGGATATTTATTGAGAATACCAATTTCTGTCCATTTGGGTCAATTCTAGACTCTGTTTCTGGCCCGCTATTTTGCAAAGAATGAAAAAGGAATCTGGCACCTCTTCCCTTTGCAGCAACTCTGCTGCATTCCAGTTCTATTAATAGCACCATCTGTAGACCCTGAGCAGGTCCAATTCTGGAAGCGGACAAGGTATAGCCAACTTGGGAAGCCATCTCCCAGTTCTGGGGCACAGAACACTGAAGGGAGAGGGAGTAGGTCACTGGGACAGGGGAAGGTCAGAGCCCCAACACTGAGGAGAAGACAGCTGCATCTGTCAGAGACAAAATCAAGAGCATTGACTCTTAAGGTGAGTGGAGAAAAAGCACTTGGAATACTTTTTATCAAGGAAAAGAGGGCAAACCTGCCCCCAAACATTTTAGAATTAGGGGTTCCTGGGTGGCTCAGTCGGTTGAGCATCCGACTTTAGCTCAGGTCATGATCTCAGTTCATGAGTTCAAGCCCCATTTCGGGCTCTGTGCTGACAGCTTGTTCAGAGCCTGGAGCTTGCTTTGGATTCTGTGTCCCCCTCTTTCTCTGCCCCTCCCACACTCATGCTCTGTCTCTCAAAAATAAATAAATGTAAAAAAAATTTTAACAAACATTTTAGAATTAGGCAGGAGGAGGTTAGGATCAATGTAGACTTTCAAGAATACAATCTATTTCACTGAATGTTGGGAGGATTAAATGCTTTGTAAACTACTGAGTGCTTTACAAACGTAAGGTAGGGTTGGTACTGTTGTTAACATCACAATCATCATCATTATCATGAGTCTAATCTTCACATATGCAATCAAAACCCACCCTGTCCAGTTTCCCTTGTCCCATCCCAGGCCTTACTCTTGGGACTTGTCTGACCCTCAGGCTCAGGAACCTTCCAGTCCATCTTTCGGCCCTTCTCATAAAGACCCTTGAGCACTTTGTGGAAGGATTCAGGCTCCGTGCCATTCTTGCTTAGCTCCAGATACTTTCGGTAGAGTTGAAGGGCTGTGCGGGCATCCTCAATACTGTCATGGGTTTCCCCTTGTATCTTCAGGTCTGAGGGAATTAAGAGGCGGAATAGTTTGGAACCTCACAAAGGAAGGTAAGAACACATCCCATAATCACATCCCCTTCTCCCAATAATTGATAAAAATCAATAATCAATGACTTGACTGCCCATAAGGGAAAGAGCCAAACACCATTCTTAGTGCAGAGGGATACTGAAGTTACTTAAATCCATTTGTAACTCTCACCACTAAGTCAGGGTCCTCCCTACTCCTTTGATTCCTCCAACACTTTTTCCTGCTCTTAATGAGCACAAGATACACCAACTCACCTAGGAAGTACCAAGCAAGGAATCGCAGGGAAATCATTCGTTTTCGGGGCATATGAAAGAGATAGACAGTGTCAAGGACTTGGTCCTTGGGCACCTGGCAGAGATAAAAGAGTGGGAGACTGAAGGTAGGTGATCCATAATTTCCCATTCTCCAAAAGCACAATGTATACCCTAAAGGGCCCATATTCAAAGGAAACTCTTAAAAAGAGCCCTGCCCGAACCATGAGGTTGATGACCCGGAAGTCCTTCTGCAGACCATGACCCACAAACTTGACTCCAATGTCTATAAGAAAACGAAGCTTTAAGTAGGTAGACTTGAGAGTTGTAAGGTGCTTAGAGGAAATCTTGGCATCTAGGTCTCCTGGCTTAATCCCCGAGTACTGAGTCAAGTAATCCACCACCTAGGCATAGAGAAAAGAAGTTACTCAGGAAGTGACGTGCACAGTCTCCCCCTGCTACTCTTCCCTGGGTTCTAGAGCACTCTACATAAGTATAAGGTTTGTCTTGCTTGTACCTCCATATCCTAATACCTGCTCCTGGGTAGAGATATAGTCATCAATGAAGGGGATACCCTCATTGGGTCCCTGGCCTCGAACACAAGTAATTCTTGCTACTGACATCTGGCTTGGTTTGATGGTAGACTTGGTGCCGTCACTGCGTAACTCTGCTTCCTCCTATATGAGAAGAGTTGATAACATTAAGAAATCAGAGAACTGCTTATGACTCCTAATATTTCCAGAGCTCTGTTCCAACACCATAACCTTTTAGGTTTGGTTACCTCATTAAGAGTGACAAACTCAGCATCCAGGCCCACCAGGTCCCCAACCTGTGGCATCTCATTCAGCATCAGTGGAATAAAGGTAGTATGTGTTTTCCGCTGCTTCCGTGCTAGTGAGGCTTCAGCCAGCAGGACACTTGCCTCAATAGGGTTCTTGACTTGAAGAGAAAATCCAGAAGACAGATAGTTAGGGACAGGGAAGTAACCAGGGGAGGGAAACCCAGGATAGCTGACCAGACACTGGGTCTACACTGTGATCTCTCAATAATCAAAGCATGTGAATAAAAAGATTGTGTCTGGTGAACAGGTAGATGGAACAGGTCAAATCATAAAACTATTAAGAAATATGCTAAGAAAAAACACAAAAGCAGAGAGGAAAGAATAAGACTTTGACTTTGAACTTTAGCTCAAAAAATCCAGAAAAATAAAGTTACACAGAAACTATGGTTTAAAGGCACCAAAAAGGGACCTTATAAGGAGTTCATCTCCAAAAGAAGAAGCAAGCTTCCCTTGGGGAAAATGATGAGACTCAAAATCAAAACCTTATCCCTTTTGATCAGATTCCCCACATCATATCTTCCCCTCTATACCCTCAGGATCTCCAGGTTTTAAATTTAGGGCCTGATGAACAGGAATCTCTCCAGTATCCCTGGAAGTAATAACACTGGTTATCTATCCTAATCTTAACAAGATCTCTTCCAAAAGACCAATCTAAACTGCCACACCCTTGGGTCTACCCTGTACCACTTACTGTTCAGGTTGTATTTGGAATTAAGATTCCTTTTGACGTAATAAAGGATAGCAGGCACTTTCCAATTCATGTCAAACTGCACAGCTTCATGCTATAAAAGAAAAAGCACTTCATGGCCTATATATAGATGCCCCTTTTTCCTTTTTCCCAAGCGAGACAGAAGACAGAACTCAGCTGCTATGTTTAGTTTTGCTAACACTTTTTATTTTTGAGGACCCATCCTTCCCTCCTGAATCTGCCTGGGATTCTCTAGAGCACTGAGGATGAGCATTCTTGGAAAATGGGAGATGAAAGGGGGAATGGAAAGTGTTACAACTAACCTTATCAATAGGTTCAATAAGAAAGTCATTGAAGAGATACCACTGCTGGTGGGTAACACCCTGTGGAAATACAGCAAAAGACAGATGATAAAGTGATAGCTGGACCACTGAGACTCAAGATAAGGACAGACCTGGGACTCCATTGTGGCTACCACCAGGAGTGTCCCTTCCTTGTATTATCTCACTCACCTCCTTGCGCTGGTGGTAGGTCTCTCCAACTTTGATGTGAGCCACCAGGCTGCCCCCTGTGCGTGAGTCCAGGATGTGTACCACAGTAGCCATCAGGTCATACACAAAGACACCATGCTCCTCCTCTGCCCTGGCTGGGCCCCACTGTGAGGGGGGTACCCAGGCTGCTAAGCTAAGTTTAAGGATGGGGAAGGAAGGGGAAAGGGGATAGAGGACAGGGAGTTCGGGAGATGGGGATGGGGATGGGGGACCAGGGCGGGTTATCTCCATCCTAGCCCATCTATGACTCTCAATACTGAACTGAGTCACTCTGGAAAAGCTCACAACTGGTAAATACTTGGCTTTATTCCCTCCCTTTTCCCTATACTAAGTTCCATCTTCCCCTTGCCCTGCTTCTGCCCCAACCTTCTCTCCCTTATTCCCCCTTCTCTTCCCAGTTATTCAACAACCTGTATCTCATCCCCATCAGTCCAATTGCAAACATCCAGCCCTTTATTCTTGGTCATCTTCATGCGAATGGAGAAAGGAAGCCAGACATTCTTCAACTCCTCAATGGAGGAATACATCAGCATGCCCTCTGGACTCCCTAGTTCCTTCCTGTCAGGACAAGAGAATTAGAAATCCATTCTGAGATCTAGCCAGTGAACAGAGGAGCCACTGGGTAGCTCAATTCTTTCGCCCCCAACTCCCACCAGATAGTACCTACCAATCAGCCAAAGCAAACTCTTTATTCTTAGAGATTTCCCCACCATGCTTTTTTATTGCCATCTTGAAGGCAACCTGAACACAAAGGAAAAAATATCTGATTCCCCAGGAACATTAATCATATATTGAGCACAGAAGGGAGAGAAAACTAAGAAGTGCACCTAAAACCCTGCTTCCAGACCTGGTCCTCACCTCAGCCTGCATTCTCCAGAAATCAGCTTCTTTCAAGCTGTTCACCTCACAGTTGATCACAAGAATATCTGGCAGATGGCGGATGTTGCGGGTCTGAATCTGAGAGGAAAAAACAAACAAGAAATGGCAAGGAGCCTACAGGAAAGAAACCTGGATGGGAACAGTAAAACCTGGACCTGATTTTCAAACTGAGGTTCCTCCCTCTCCCTATTGATCCCTGAATGGCAGTGCTGACATAGCTAGTCCCGGATGAGACCATACCAAATCCCCAACATAGGAGGGCTCACCGTAGGCTGGTACTTCTCACAGTTGTCACACCAGGCCTGTGTATTCTGCTCCAGGCAGATGCTTCGCTTCAGCACCTGAGCAAAGTCACAGTTCTTCCCGGTTTTATCTGAGGGGAAACTGGATGCTTCACTCTAGGTTCTCCCCTCTACCCACTGTCAGCCTCCCAACACCCTCTCCTTGATGTTATGGGACAACGAGGGAACCTTCCCAACCCAGCTGGAGGTATACCACTGTTGCTACCCTCAGGGTAGGAGAGTGTGAAGAGCAGGGTGGAAGAGGCTCGCACGGTCTCGCTGCCACAGCGACAGAGGCTGCAATTCTCCATCTCACAGCTGAACAACTGCCCAATGACAGAGTCCCCCGATGAGCAAAAGCTGCTAAGGGCAGGGAAGGCAATACACATTCACAAGGAAGCAGTTAGGAGACCCTCTAAGTCACAGAGGGGCCTGTCAGGGTAGCTTTAACTGTTCATGTCACTATTTCATACCTGCCTCCAGCACCTCGATAAGCCTGCGGTACTTCTAGCTCCTGCATATCCTGATGCAGCTGAGTGAGAATGAAGCGATTCCACCTCTGAATAAGCCTGGCGAGATTGCCTTTGCCTGAAGCCTCATCTGAATCAGCCAGGATCAGACCAAGGGCCGAGGCCTCAGGAATGGTGCGGAATGCCCGAAGAAAATTACTGCCCTGGAAGGAAGTGTGTTGGTAGAATGGGGCAGTTTTCTCTTTTGTGGCTATTTGCACAGCAATGTCCTTGCCTACTGTCTACTTCCCTTCCCCTTTTATCATCCCCAGTCTCCAGACACTGACCTGACAAGGGTCACCTCGAGAGAGATCCAACATGTGAAAGAGGAAACCCAGCTCACATGCCAGACAGAACTCCTTCTGGCAAAGATGGTTCTGGATAAGACAGCGAACGGGCTCCAGAAAGTAGAGCACCTGGGGGAAAGAACAGGAGAACTGATGCAGGCAAGTGCTATGGAGGGGAAGAGAGATGGGATGGTTAAGCAAGCTGGTGAAGAATACAAATCAGGAGTCTACTGAAGAATGGAGCACACAGAGAAGACTTGAAGGCTGTGGAGCAAGAAAGAATGGTAGCAGAGGCCATGGCAAAGTAGGCCTTGTTGGAGACCTGGAAAAAGAGCAGAGGGTATGGGGCCACAGAGAAGAAAGGCAGTAGCCGTGTTCAGGTCACAGGAATATCCTTACCTGGATCATGCAGTTACAGTAGGCATTAGGAATGTGGGGCTCTAATCCAGCAAACAGGGTCTTATTGTAGTGTTTGAAGTCAAAGTCCTCCAACCCTAGCTTGGAGTATTTGATGGTTACCTGAGGCAGAAACAGTCTGAGCAAAATGAAGGTATCCTCAGAGTCCCCTAAATCCTTTGCAGTGGTCACAACCTTCCCCAAAACCTCCCTCCTAAGTCCAGGTGGTAAGTGAAGGATTCTCGACTGAGTCCTTTGATCCTTTCTAGTATGACCCCCTTTTCCCAGGGAACCTTTCCCCACATCCCACAGAGCTCATTCCTTGGCAACCCTCAGCACCTTGCGGTATTTCTTAGAGACCATGTGGAGATGTGGCTCCTCTTCCCGCCCTATTGGTGACTCAGTGACCTGGCTGAAGCTGTCAAATTCACTGTCTGACTCCTTGAGTCGATAAGGAATCTAGAATTTTTAAAAAGAGGTAATTTTGTTGGATGTCTTAATTATCTCTGGTTTCCCCCCACCTTTATCCCAACACTTAACTTTCTAATTTCATGAAGTTTCAGCATCCACCGTGTCCTTTTTATTGCCATTGCCACCACCCTACCTAACCACAGCTGGACTACTGTGATGGATTCCACGCATGGCTCTGCACACTCACTCTGTCCGACATCCCACTACCAAACAAACTCTACTAAAACATCTTTTTCAGTGTATCACTTCTCTCCCTATACACTGGTATTAAGGCTTCCCAACCGGGCCCTTTCCAACCTCAAAGTCACACTATTTCCTAGTACTAACCACCACTGCCGCCAGACTAGTCCAATCACAGTCCCAGTCAGACACACCTTTTGCAGTTATGCTTCTTGAGACCTCTGCTAACATTGATCTCTCATCCTGAATATGCTCCCATGTTACTTTCTACTTACCCATCTTTCACCTTTCCAGCTCAATATCCACATTTCTCAGTATGTCTTCCCTGAGTAACATTTTCCCTCCAAACAGCCCTGGCAGTGAATGCTTGTAACATTCCTTTAGCATTTAACAATAGAACAAATAATTTGTTACCGACAGGTCTTACCTTTACCAGCCAAATACTAAACTTCTTAATAGCAGAGACTCTATCTTCTAATCTCTGAATTCTCCCTAACACCTACCGTGGTACCTTCCATTCATTAGACCTCAAAAACCTTTTACTCACTGACTAAAAGCAAAAACTGCTGAGGACTAGTAAAGAAACAAGACAGGAGAAATCCAAAAGGTCTGGGGTGGGGGCTGACTCTCTCTCCTCTGAACATACCTGATTGCGCAGCCTGGTGCGGGGGTTGGGTGCATAGCCAATGAAGCCCACCTTCTTCATGGTGCGTAGAATCTCTGCATCCACAGGGGGCGCTCGCCTATAATGTAGTACAGTTCTAGGGCTTGAAGGTTGTGGTATCGGCCCATCCAATCCCCAAACCCCAAGGAGCCATAAAAGAAGAAAGTACTGAACACACACAAAAATCAGGGAAGAAGGAGACTACTACAGGGCTTACAGAGAATCCTGGTATCTTGGCCCTTTTCCCCTCCCCACCTCTGACCCAGATGTAAGGTACAACCTGGGAGCTGGAGCGGAGTTGGCAGCAGGCCAATCAGAGAGAAGCGTGTCAGTGGTGAGCGGGACAGGGATGAGGGAAAGAGGCAGCAGGTCCTGGCTCCAGTCCAGAGGAGGCAGTGAGTCCACAAGACAGGGCAAAGCAAACTCCGTTTCACGGGAGTAAGGGTTGAAGGAGGGCTCAGGGGAATCAGTCCAGAGGTGCACACAGCCCTCAGAATCCCCAAAGGCCAAGGCCTGCTTGCTAGCTGATACGTCAAATGTCATTAGCAAAGGCCCCACGGGATTCACATGAAAGATGTCTGCTGGGTTGGCCAGGCCTGTGGGCTCACAAAACTGGCATTGCCCTAGAAGAAAGGAGGAAGCATTATGAGCCCTAGAAGTTGAAAAGGGGCCATCCTTTTATGTCCTTCTTACCCTCTTCCCCTGGTATCAGGGAAAGAATGGGGCCTAAGTTCATGCCTAGAGATACAAATAATATCATCTGATGCCTTCTCATAAACCACAGGCAGGTTTGTTACCCAGAAAAGACAGTTCTAAGTTCTTCTGTCTGCTCTACCTTTATCTTTTTCTGTGTTCTTCACACTTAGGGAGAAAATAAAAGCTCTAATCTCTGACCAAACCTAAGTGAGATCCTGATAGCCCACTGAAAGTTTACTATTTCCTCCTTCACTTATCAACCCTTCCTACCCCTTCCTATAATCCTTCCTACCTGACTGGGAGATGATAGCAAGTCGAGAAGTATACGTAGGGATGAAGCGCAAGAAGGCAGGATCCACATGTACTTGAAGTGGTGTGATGGCACGCATCATGCGCAGATCATACACCTTGAGGAAACGGTCACAGGCCAGGCCAGTGAGGCGGCTGGAGAAGCCACACGCAGCCAGCAGGTTGCCATGCACATCAAAATCTGACAGACTCCCCGAGAAAGCATCAAACTCATGCTCCACCTTAAAAGTACGGAGGTCTCGCAGAGAAACCTGAAGAAGAGAGAACTCAGTTATCTGCCAAAACTGTTATCAGGAAAAGTACCCGCCACCTACCTGACCCTCTGCCAAAAGAACTAAGGTTCTTGGATATGGGCAATTAAAGCACAAAACAGGCACAAAGAGAGGCTGAGAGCTGGAAGGGATTCCAAAGAGAACTCCTGTTTACTCTCTTGCCTTAAAGGTATCTAGTTAACAACAGAAGGCATCAGCCTGAAAGACATCTAGTATAATGTGACTGAGTAGGAACTCAAGTCACTCCTCCTGTGCCTCCAACTACAGCCCCAGAATTGAGGGAAAGGAAGAGCTCCAGCACACGTCCGATGAAACAGGGCCATGTGGTAGGAAGAAACATGGAACCGAGCCACCTTGCCAGATGTGTGCCCACAGAAGAAGAAGCGATTTGTCTGTCTCATAATGGTGACTCCAGGTGTCTCAACTGTGTACTGGGGAAGAAAGCAGAAAAACCAGTGAGAATAATTCTTCCCACAGACCAAAGGAACAGAAAGATGGCACATACATCTTAGGCATGTTCCCAGTGTAGGCATATCCCTGGCCCCCCGAAAACCTCAGGCCCTGCCTGGGTCCTTCTTGCTCCAGTCTTATACCTTCTGAGTCTCCTGGACAGTGTTAAGGTCAATTTCCAATATGTGGTTCTGCAGCCCACCAACAAGCAGAGTGCTGCTGTCAGTCAGCAGAAGACTGTGCATATCTTCACTCTCATCCAGCCTGTAAGGGAAAGGAAAGGCTAAGGGACCAAGGTCTCAAAAGTTTCCAATCCTTTAGACTTCCCATTTTAGGAGGGACTCTCTTTCCCAGACCAGAGCTGAGAAGCCACTTACAGGTAATCAAATATAATGAGGCCCCCACGGGCCATATACTTGAGGTTGTTCTTGGTGAGAAATAGGATACCATTTTCCAGGCTCTGGATCTGTCGAATGTCATCACTGCCATTGACCTGAAAAGATGAGTAACGCTCCAGGGCGGGGCCAAAAAATGAAGTGGCATGGCCCTGTGGGGACAAAAAGATGAGAGACACCCTGAGTGGAGGGGCAGAGCCACCCCAGATACAGGTCAGGGACTAGACAGACATTGCTCAACTTTTCTCCACTCTTGCTTGGCCTTTCTGGCTAACAGCAACTAAGACATATAACTAGGGACCAATCTAAGTGACAAAGACATTGATACTATCTTCTGTTTAATGCTTTACAAAGTACTTTTGTAAACTCTACCTCATTTTGTCCTCACAATGACCCTGCTGAATAGGTAATGGCTTAGTTGGTTACAACAATTTCAGGTCAGGGATGTGAGTCCGATCCTCCACTGGCCAGATGGCTTTCTTAATGTTCCACATTCAAATCTTAATCTCTGAGCCACCTGGGAAATGTGCACTGTGGGTCACAGGCTGGAATAGAGAGAATGTGAAACTCATTCCACCCTTAGCTCCTATGACATCACTCACTACTGGTTTCGGTCCTGACTCTTAGCTCATACCTTCTCTTTGTGTGCCTCCCTTCAGACCACTCTTGAACCATGGCTATTCCCAGTCCACTATTTTCTCACTAGTCTTCCTAGGTAATCTCATCCACTCTCACGGTTTTAACCAGCAATCTTTTAACTGATGGCTCCTAACTCCCTCCTCTAGCAGAGACCACTGCCTCAAGCTTCAGACTTATATAACTAAATACCTACTAAACATCTCTTTAGACATTCCATGAAAACCCCAAACTCATTACATTCTAAATTAATTTTGTCATTTTACCTCATTTCAATTCTTCTTTTAACTGTATTCCTTATGGTACCATGATCTGTCCAAAGGACTAAGTCACTGGTAGTAACTTAAGTCTTGTTTACATCCTAAATATTTCCCAAATCTGTTCTACATGTCTACAGTCCTTCATTCAGACTTTCATATTCTATGTGAACTGCTACAATAACCTGCAAACTAAGCTGATCCTGCTGAATCCTGCCATGTTCCCCCTTAAATCAAACTCTATACTGCTATTTCAGCATTCTAAGATGCAAACATAATCTTATCATTCTGGATAAAAATTGTCAGTGGTGTGAAGGATCAACTCCTAGCTCTTTTAACAACAGTGTATGACGCTTTCTAGAATGTTCTCCCTCCAGATAGCTGCATGGCTTCCTCTCTCCCTTCTAGAAGACTCAGGACATCCTGGCCTGCACCCAGGTCTCTATTCAAATGTGACTTTATCAGAGAGACCTTCCCCTGACCAATTATCTAAAACAGCAACACCTCCCACCCTTCATTACCTCAACCCCCTTAACTCCACTTTATTTTCTTTAAGGATACTAAACACCACCTACCTAATATCTTGTAAATGTATTTTTGTTGCCTTTTTAAAATTCTTATTCCAAATCTATACCACAGAGCAAGGTCTGGCGCCTAGCAGGTGCTCAAAAAACACTAGTTGAATGAAGTAATGTCTAACTCTTCAGCCTTATCTTCCAGAGCAGTAAACCCTAATTGCTTGTAGTTATTGCAGTCTGCAATCACACTGTGTCAGTGTCTTGGAAATCTTTATCCTTTTGCTTTTGCCGAGACAGCATTTTCCCTCTTCTTCACCTGACTCCTACTCACCTCTCAAGAACTCTTTTCAGGGGTTACTTCCTTCAGGGGGGCCTCTGACCCGTCTCCACCCAGGAAATATTTTTATACTGGCACTTAGTAGTTTATATCTTAAATTCATAGTGTATATCTTAAATTCACAATTCATAAGTGAAACAGTTTAGTTTTTTCTAAAGTACTGGCAAGTTATCTGTTTATAGGGGCGCCTGGGTGGCTTAGTTGGTTAAGCATCCGACTTTCGCTTAGGTCATGATCTCACGGTTCGTGGGTTAGAGCCCCGCGTCGGGCTCTGTGCTGACTGCCAGCTCGGAGCCTGGAGCCTGTTTCAGTCTGTGACTCCCTCGCTCTCTGATCCTCCCCTGCTCACTCTGTCTCTCTCTCTCTCTCTCCTAGAAATTTAAAAAAAAAAAAAAAGTTATCTGTTTATATATCTTTTTTTTCCCCCTCATTGTTCCATAAATTCCTTGAAGGCAAGGATTATGTTTTATTCAGTTTTTTATGCTGAGTCTACCATAGCAGTAGACCCCACCTACTGAAATGAATGTATTATCAAAAAAGTACATTCTTTCTAATGAAAAAAAGCACAATTCATGCACTATGGAAGGAAAATTAGTAAACCAAGAATGTTATTTTTTTTTTTAAGGATGTGGTTTTTCTTTTTTTTTAATTAAAAAAAATTTTTTAATGTTATTTTCAAAAGAGACAGTGAGCCGGGTAGGGCAGAGAGAGGGGGAGACACAGAATCTGAAGCAGGCTCCAGGCTCTGAGCTGTCAGGACAGAGCCCGATGTGGGGCTCGAACTCACAGACCATAAGATCATGACCTGAGCCAAAGTTGGACACTTAACCGACTGAGTCACCCAGGTGCCCCAAGAATATTATTTCTTATAAAATCTTTGGACTCTCTAGCATACTAGCAACATAGATACACATTTAAGAAATTAATATTGGGGTCCCTGAATGGCTCAGACTCCTGATTTCAGCTCAGATCATGATCTCAGGGTTGTGGTATCAAACCCTGCATCAGGCTCTGTGCTGAGCATAGAACCTGCTTAAGATCTCTTTCCCTCTGCCCCTCTCCCCTGCTTGTGTGCTCTAAAATAAAATTTTTTTTAATTAACATTGATAACTATTTCCCCTGCTTGTGTGCTCTAAAATAAAATTTTTTTTAATTAACATTGATAACTATTTTCAGAGAGATTAAAATCAGCAAAAGAAGACAGAATGATTCCATGTAAGGTATGCAGAAACACGTGTTAAACATTTTATAATTATAAAAATGGAAAGAGAAGAGGGTCATTAGAGATTGGATTGGGACATTACAGACTAACTGATGCGTAGTTATCAAGATTAATCAAAGCTTAGAATGGGCAAATTGTGGTAGAAATGGGATGACTTCTAAAAAAGAACACCTATGTAATTTCTCCCTGGATTATATGGCTCCTTCCACTCCCTTCCTCCTGATTTTGACTTAGAGACCTAACTAACTCTCGCCACAACTCAGTTCTGACTCCCAGTAAAGCAGCTGTCCTTGGGCTAAAACCAGACAAAAGACCTCCAACAACTCCTTTCTGCCCTTACAAAGGGGTACGGTTCTTACCCCGTGGCTTCCCACCCACAGCATCTCCTCGTGCAAGTCAAAGTGGGAGACGGAGACAGGCACACCCACTTCAGCCACCACACTGTGCAATTCAGAGTAGACACCTTCCATTATGTGCACTGACTCCTGGACAGGAAGAGCCTCCAAAGCCACCCCCTCCGGATCCAGCTCCACATTCTGTAGCAGACTTGGGTTCAGGTGGGCATCCAGGACAGGGTCCAGGGCAGAATGCATAGCTGGGGCATACTCTGCCAGTCCAGGGTCCAGGCCCTCGAAGTTCATGATGACGATGGCAGATTAGACCCGTCACACCCTTCCCTTTAGATGCCTGACCCAGCCTTCAGCAGGACAGCACCAGTGGGGCTAGAATGGACATCCTGGCCTGCAAAGGGAAAGAGGTAGCTGAGTCAGTGGTAGGTAGGCCCAGGTAATTGTATTTAGTGTGTTCTAGATTATATGCGCAGAAGGGAGATGAGGCAGGCAGATGTGAGAATGCCAGGCAGGAGATGAAGCAAGCAGGAAGGGGATGCGAAGTGGGGTAGAGGCGTAAGTGTTGTCCCTTTTTCTACTCTAGGCCCTCTGTACTCCCCGCTATCCCGCTATCTAACCTAATACATGATTTCTTTTCATCTTCCTTCAGGCCTGCTCACTTGCCTGGTTTACCCCGGAACCATCAATGGAAGGAGCAGCGACTGCGGGACAAGAGTTAGGGAGAGGGGCTCAAGATGCTTGTTTCCCAAAATTAAGGATGAGGGGTGGGGGTTTGGGAGGTGAAAATAAGAGAAGTCAAGTTTCCCAGAATCCCCTGCAATGGTACCCAGGATTCTCCAGGGGAAAATAATAATGTCCAGTTACCCACAACTGGGGCGGGAGTGGGGGGACATGATGAAAATGGCTAGTTACCCACAATTCTCTAGGGGAACCAGAGAAATCAATTACCCAGAATTCTCCCCCGGCGGCGGGGAGGGGAGGGATTAGGGCAGGGGTCAGATGTGTTTTTGGGATGCTTATGGGGATTGGGTCATTACCAAGATTTCTCCATGGCGGATATTTTGGAGCGCGTGGAATTAAAACGAGTAGGGGGAGAGCAAGCGCCGTCAGCTCCGCGGGAAATTCCAGTTTCCCCAATTCTCCCCCGCGCCTGAGGCTCAACCGAACACTACTGCGGAAAGGACGGCGGGCTCCCAGTCAGAGCTTCCAATCAGGAAGGGCTCGGAGCTCACCTAAGCCAATCAGAAGGAGCCAGGTACAGACGGCTCCGCGGGAAGACGCGTGACGCAGGTATTGGGCAAAAATAAGGTTACGGGCCGCCGATGGGGACAAACGGTGTCAGATCCTGCCGCATTTGGTGTCGTGAAACGTAACCCCTTCTCTTTTAAGCTTTCTTTGAACAAAACTGGAGAAGTCGCATGGAAACCTAACTTTAATGCTCCCTGTAACTTTAGAAGCCCTAGAATAAGGGGTGTCCAAGGTAAAGCACGGGGAATCGATTACTGGGTATTCCCAGCCTGTCTGGTCCACCCCCTCCTCCTCCGGTGCTCTTGTGAGCTGCTCCGCCACCTCTCTCACCCTGTTGCCCCCGAAACTCTCCGGCATTTCCTATCATTTCCAGGCATGGGAGAGAAAAAACGGAAGCGGGAGCCAGGTTCCAAACACGGCCCAACCAGCTGCCTCTTCTACGATTCTGTAGGCATCCATCTGAAACTCCCATCTGTGATTATCCCCTCCCCAGATGCTCCGGTAATAGTCCCAGAGAGCAAGACCCCTTGGCTATCAAATTCCCCTGCTCTCGAAGCTGGACATTATCCCTCAGAGGGGGATGAGAGCAGCAAACTGGGACATTTGCTTACCCCCAAACTCTTAACAGATTTAGCGTCAACAGTTATTTTTAGCGATTCTTGGGGACTAATTCTGAGCGTGAACTGTTTTTGGAATGGGGCCAGGTTGCGAGAGGTGTCCAGAGCAATTTAGCTCAGTTTGTAACGGCCACACAGAGGGCCTTTTTTTTTTTTTTTCTTTTTTACAGAGGGCCTTTTTGATGGGAGGAATTTCTCTCGGAGGATACAGTATTAAAGCATTTCTCTCTCTCTCTCTCTCAATAAAGCCTGCTAAATAACGCTGTAGTAAGAGGACTCCAGAATTTTTTTTTTCAAAAAAAATTTTAGTGTTTTATTTATTTTTGAGAGAGAGAGAAAGCGTGAGCAGGGGAGGGTCAGAGACAGAGGGAGACACAGAATCCGAAGCAGGCTCCAGGCTCTGAGCTAGCTATCAGCACAGAGCCGACGCGGGGCTGGAACCCGCGAACCGCGATATCATGACCTGAGCTGAACTCGGATGCCTAACCAACTGAACCACCAGGCGCCCCAAAAGGACTCCATAATTTTTTTTTTTAATTTTTTATAGTTTATTTATTTTTGAGACAGAGAGAGACAGAGCATGAGCAGGGGAGGGGCAGAGAGAGAGGAAGACACAGAATCCGAAACAGGCTCCAGGCTCTGAGCTGTCAGCACAGAGCCGATGTGGGGCTCGAACCCATGAACCATGAGATCTGACCTGAGCTGAAGTCGGACGCCTAACCAACTGAGCCACCCAGGCGCCCCAGGACTCCAGAATTTTGACCTCCAGGACTTAGAGGGTCCCTAGAGTCCACCAGAAGTCATAGAAAAATACCTTAACTCAGTGGGTCTCTCAAACTGATCTGACATCACAGGTCACTAGACTTAAAATCTTGGGAAAAGATGGGTGCTGAGAGACTAGACAGTTTGTAAACTTTGAGAAATTTCCATATTGAGGTCTCGGTTTGAGAAAGACTTCACAGACCCATGAGAATTACTGGGCCTGAGACACCTGGGCTAAATAAACTACTTTATAAAGATACTTTGTGTTCTGTCCAATGGAATGGAATGTTTGAGAAAGCGGGATCTGGGGTCGCCTGAGTGGCTCAGTCGGTAAAGCTTTGTAGGATTTCAGATCAGGTCCTGATCTCGCTGCTAGTAAATTCAAAAACCCCACCCCACTCCACCCCACCCCCAGGCTCTGTGCTGATGGCACCGACCCTGGGGTCTGCTTCAGGTTCTGTATCTCCTCTCTCTGCCCCTCCCGCCCTCTTCTCTTTCTCTTTCAAAAATTAAATAAACATTTAAAAAAAGAGGGGGGGGGGAGTTGGGCATGGAGGAGGGCACTTGTGGGGATGAGCACTGGGTGTTATATGGAAACCAACTTGACAATAAACTATTTGTTTAAAAAAAAAAAGAGAGAGAGAGAGATTGAGAGGTGCCTGGGTGGCTCAGTCGGTTGAGCATCCAACTTCCGCTCAGGTCATGATCTCACGGTTCATGGTTCGAGCCCCGCGTCGGGCTCTGTGCTGGCAGCTAGCTCAGAGCCTGGAGCCTGTTCCATATTCTGTATCTCCGTCTCTGATCCTCCCCTGCTCACACTGTCTCTCTCTCTAATAAATAAAACATTTAAAAAAATAAAAAAAATTAAGAGAGAGAGAGAGAGAGAGAAAGCAGGATCTGAAGCCAGAATTCCTCTCCTGGAATTCTGGCCACTCAGCTCTGATCTTGAGTAAATTACTTATCTGTTTCCTCATCTGTAGTATGGAGGTAATAACAGTACCAGCTCACTGGGTTGTGAGAATTAAATGGGTTAATACATAAAAAGTGCTTAGACCAAGGACCTGGTGTGAAGTGAGAGTTGGATATATATTAGCCATCATTATTAACTACCTAAGGGAATTTCAACTGGATTTGGAGTCTGGGCATCCAACTGGAAAGGCCTGCTTAGGAGTGTCTTGTGAATGTGATTTGCATAACGGTTGAGGCTCTGTTGACGTCAAGGGGTCACTGCAGTTCCAGGTCAGATCTAGTCCTGGAAGTAGTTCCTGCCACAGAACAGTCCCACAATCACCCCACTAACCTTGCTTCCTACCCAACTCTCGAAGCACCAGGAAGTGAAACAAAGCAGCAGAGCCCCGTGCCTCCAACTCACCCTTGTCTCTCCCATCCCCCAACACTCCACTTCCTCCTCCTTTTACCTTTCATCTCCTATCCTTTAGGCCCCCCAAAATGGGGCCAGAGGTGGAAAGAACATAACAGACATTAAACAAGTGAAGTGAGGGGGCGCCCGGGTGGCTTAGTCGGTTAAGCGTCCGACTTTCGCTTAGGTCATGATCTCGCGGTTCGTGGGTTCGAGCCCCGCGTCGGGCTCTGTGCTGACTGCCAGCTCAGAGCCTGGAGCCTGTTTCAGTCTGTGACTCCCTCTCTCTCTGACCCTCCCCTGCTCACGCTGTCTCTCTCTCCTAGAAATAAATAAAAAACATTAAAAAAAAATTTAAAAAAAAACAAGTGAAGTGAGCTCCCCTCCTTCCTTCTTCCATTTGTTTATACCATATGTAGAGAGAGGCAAACCATTTCCCACTCAGACTGAGATAACCTCTATGATGCTGGAAACATTTTATCCAAAGGATAGATTTACCACAGAGTCATAATATTTGAATCAGAAGTTTCACTGGGCAGTTTTGAATAGTTCCAAGGGAAGGGAGGCCTCTATCAAGGGTAAATTTCTCAGAGAAGAAGGGTCAACCTCTTGGGAAGGCTTTAAGGACCATCTGTGTGGTCAGCCATGTCCTCATTCTGACGTCCAAATTGTTCTGGGACCCTCCACTGGGGTTGGGGCAGTCCCAGATTTGGACCACCCCCCACTCCCACGCCCAACCTCACAGTCTCAGCTGGCTCACTGAATGTTGCATCAGGGAGGGTGATGAAATCAGTGTCAGCGGATTTTACCCATGGATGCAACAGGCTGAAGGACTGGTCAGGGTCATTTACACAGTGCATCTCCAACTCCCCAGAATTCCTGGACTTCCTAACTGTGGGGTAGGGCCTGGGTGCTGGAATATCTAAATTTGACTCACAGCCTTTTCTTAAACTCGTATCCCAAAAGAACTACCACCTGAACCCCACAAATCCTATGAAACTTTGGGCCACTAAGGTTGAGGAATTAGATGATTCTTAGCAACAACTGTCTCCCCCTCCAGGCCTCCACTCCACAGTGAGGCCTGAAGCGGGAACAGTAATACTTTATACGGCATTATATGGCTTCTCAGTTCACAGAGTGCCTTCACATCCATTCTCTCCCAGTGAAAATAATTGTTGCCAAGGGAGAAAAAAGAAGCCCCCTTGTTTTTAGACACAGGGCACTAGAGGGGAACCAAACTTCATTCCAAACTGAGCTTGCTATCCTATTGGGAAATAAATGAATGTTTCCGTTTTGGCTTTTCCTCAGGCAGGAGGAGGTAAGGACGTTAGGTGGGGGTGGGGAGATAAAGCTTTGAGAGGCAAAAAAAAAAATGGGGGGGAAGTTCAACAGGAAGAAACTTGAGACTAGATTCATTTAAATATTCATTTGTCTAACCCCCACCCCCTCTACAGCCATTTCGATTCATGGAGAGCATTACACATATGCCCCATCCCAGGCCTCCAGCCACAGCAACCACACGTCTCATTTCCCTTGGGACTGAGGCTGCATACCTGGGCTCTCCACAGAAGGGGATGATGCAGGGAGGGGAATCCCACCTGCTGTGAGTCACCTGCTAGTATAAAGGGCGGGCCTTACAATGCAAAGACCTTAAAAAGAGACTCAGAGACAAGGGGAGAAAAACAGCAGGAAGCAGCTCAGAAACTCCGTGAACAACAGAGGGAACCAAACCAGAGACACACAGAAGGCAGAGAGCATCAGGCTCCAGAGCAAAGGGAAGTGGGCAGAGATTCCACAGGGACTGGTGTGAAGCACAGAGCCAGCCAGATTTGAGAAGCAGGCAACAAGATGCTGGGGAGCAGGGCTATGCTGCTGCTGCTGCTGCTGCTGCTGCCACGGCCCTGGACTGCGAAGACCCGGGCTGTGCCCGAGGGCAGTAGCCCTGCCTGGGCTCTGGGCCAGCAGCTCTCACAGAAGCTCTGCACGCTGGCCTGGAGTGCACATCCTCCAACGGGACACACGGTAAGTAGCAGGCTCTGGCACCAAATGGGAGCTTGTCCAAGCTCTCCAAGGCTTCCAAGGAGAGAAGACTCTGTGGCTCTGGATGGAAGCTGGAGGGTTGAAGGTCCTCAAAGAGTGAGAGAGGACAGGGAGTGGGGTTCCTGGAAGACTCCTGGGCCTGGGTTATTGGTGGACTTAGAAAGTGCTTCTCTTATCTCTTCACTCTTCCCACCCCTTCCTCCATTCCAGGACCTACCAAGAGAACAGGGAGATGACGAGACCACAAATGATGTCCCCCACATCCAGTGTGAGGATGGCTGTGATCCCCAAGGACTCAGAGACAACAGTCAGGTAGTAAGAAGAGGCTGGACTACAAGGAAGAGGGGACTGGGACATCGTTGGGTACCATGGTGAATTAGTAAGAGTTGTATCTGTCCTTGTCCGTTCAGCCTGCTACAACAAATACCACAGACTGGGTGGCTTATAAACATCAAATATTTAGTTCTCACTGTTCCTAATTTCTGGAAGTTGGATATCAGGGTACCAGCATGGTCAAGTGAGGGCCCTCTTCCAGGTTGCAGACTTCTCACTGTTATCTTCGAACGGCCTTGGGAGTTGCGTGGATCTCTTAGAAGAGCACTAATCAAGTTCCTGAAGACTCCACACTCATGACATCATCACCTTGTGAAGGTCCTATCTCCTAATACCATCACATTGGAGGGTTAGGATTCAACATATAAATTTTGTGGGGACACAAACATTCAGACCATGGCAGTGTCTAAGAATGGCAAAGAACCAGGTGGGTCTTTGGTAAATGGAGTAGGAGGGTATCTGATAGCTCTCACTGCTTTCTTTTCCCCCCAGTTCTGCTTACAAAGGATCCACCAGGGCCTGGTTTTTTATGAGAAGCTGCTGGGCTCAGACATTTTCACAGGGGAGCCTTCTCTACTCCCTGATGGCCCAGTGGGCCAGCTTCACGCCTCCCTCCTGGGCCTTAGGCAACTCCTGCAGGTATGAATGAGGGGCCTGGAGAATGGGGGCTTGCAGGTATCAGAGACAGGAAATGGAGGGTGAAGGATCTAGAGTGTTCTCTGATTGTGTCCTATGTCCTTTCAGCCTGAGGGTCACCACTGGGAGACTGAGCAAACTCCAAGCCCCAGTCCCAGCCAGCCATGGCAGCGCCTCCTTCTCCGCTTCAAGATCCTCCGCAGCCTTCAGGCCTTTGTGGCTGTAGCTGCCAGGGTCTTTGCCCACGGAGCAGCAACCCTGAGCCCCTAAAGCCAGAAGCTTAAGCATGGCACCCAGATCTCCATGGCTCAGCAGTGCAAAAATGAATCAGGCCAGGAACCTGTGAGCCAACAAGTGAATTAGTCCATTAATTCTAATGGGACTTGCAGACATTGAAGAATTCCCAACACTGACTAATTTATGACGCTGACCTAGGACAAAGTTGAGTATTTATTAACTAGAAAGGGAAAATTTGAGATTATTTGTCCTCATGGCAGCAGTTTGGGGAGAATTATTTATTATATTTATACTGAATTATGTACTTTTTTTTCAATAAAGACTTATTTATGTGAATAATTTCTAGGCTTGGTTGGGGAAAAAGCAATATAGGGCTAAAGGACTACAATTTGCATCCTTCTACTCTGCAGGGCCCTAGTGAAGAGGGATATTTCCTCATGAGCCCCTGGTGTATAGACAGAGTAACTGGGATCTTTTTGCCTTAGATCCCTGTATAGCTAAACAAACTGAACAGGATTACAAAGGGTTGAGATTAGGAAATTGAGAAAGGAGCCCCTAAATGTGGCTCCTTTTACTGCCTGACCCTGTTACTCATTACTTTCTTGGCCAAGAGTATATTTGGCTAGACAGGAGTCCTAGTCACTGCAGGATCAAAAATCAGAGCTGCTTTGACCAGGAAGGGCATTCCAGGAAGATGGCGGTAATTCCCCAAATTAATGGGATTCTCCCTTTATGGACATCTGTGGGCCCCATCAGATGGTTGACTAGCCAAGGGGATATAAACTACTTTTGAAAGAAAGAGAAGGGGAAGGAGCTAGTGTGATCATTTCCCTTCCTTTTCGCCATAGTTGCAACATTAAAAAGGTATGGGATTTGGAGTCAGACAGACCCAGGCTGACATATTGGCTTTGTCACCAAGCAGCTAAGTGACAAAAGGCTAGTTCTACAACTGCTCACCACCACCCCCCAACTCATACAACCCCCCTGGAAGAATCTAAGGGACAGGAAAGGCTGTTCTAAACATGGAGGCTAGGAGAAAAACATGACAGGAGGGGCCTACTGGGGTGAGTGGAAGACAGGCTATGATTTGCTGATCTTGATCCTACGTGGCCTGCTGGTGTCTCCAAGGACATCAGTCTTTGTGAGCAGAAAAGTAAAGAAGTTCAGAGACGAAACACTTCCAAGTCAACAAACACAAAGCTTACTGGCCACTTCTGCTCAGAAGGGCCTCTTTCTCAACAGGACTATTCCTCTAAAATATCAGCCAGAAAACAGCCACTTGTACAGGGCCCCACTTTCATTGCATCTCAAGTTATTCTGGAAACACATTTTGGGGCAATGGCAGTTGTTCTGGGGTTCCGAATAACTACAGTGTGAGGTTTTTCTGGAGCCCCGTTTAAACATGCAAGGTTCTAGGTTCAGGAACCCGTTTTTTGCCCAGGTCTACACCCAAGAAATAGAAACTATCTTTTCAGATTAACAATATATTGTATAAAAAGAAGGGATGGTTCTCTTAATAGAGAAATATCTAAGATATTTCTAAACATCTAAATATCCAGGGCTTCTCTTCCTCTGTAAAAATACCAAATTCTATCTAATACTATAAAAAGTGATTCCTAAATTCCCAGCAACTCTACCATCCCTTGCCTCCAAGAGTGCTTTGTCTCCTAAGCATTGAGGAAGTGGAGACTAGACAGAGTACACAGAGTAAAATTATTGTGCAAAGCTTCACAGGCATATTAGATTGGCAGGATCATTCTACAGGGAGGAATGGGTGTGGCCGGCTTGGGGGGGCAGGGGAGGAGACTGTTAAGAAAATGAGGTCTACCTCCTATTCCTTTCTTCTGAGGGGAGCTTTACATGGTGAGCTGAAGCAAAAAGCTCTCAGTCTCTGCATGAAGCAAAGGAATTTAGGACTTGAATCAGGAATGAGAGGAAGAAGGAAGGAAAATGTTACTTTAGACATGAGGGAACCATAAGAGAGAAATGGAATCCTACCATGTGTCTCTGTTCCCTACTGATGGCGAATGCTAGTGGGCACCACCATGTTAGTCTTAACAACTTTTCAAATGTAAACATCCTTCCATACTATAAAGCAGCCACTCTAAGTGTCTGAGCCTGCCAAGTACCTCCTAACTGTTCTGCCCTACCCTCAGAACCCCTATACCTCCCAAGACAGCAGATGGCTTCAAAGATCCTAGTTAGAGCCATGGCCAACGTCCATTCTGACTCATTAGTGCCCCTTCCTTACCCACAGTATGCGTTTGCTTCCCACTCCAAAACCCAGAGTTAACTTAACCAGCTTAGAATGGGTACATGCTTGACTCTCCATCCTTGGAGAGCAACAGCATGATGTAAGGGGTAAGAGGGACAGAAGATACAGGAAGAACAGAGGAAATGTAGTTCCTAGTAGTCAGAAGGAATTAAGGGCCCATCCGTGTAGAAATGGCTGGGGTGGAAGATGTAAGCCTCATCCACGGTGTTCTGGCCAGCCAGCAGTGGGTCACCGTTCGGCATGATTTCTTCAATCTTCATACTGTTTCTGAAAACTAGGTAGTGCAGAGAAAGAAGTCAGGCCCTGCTCTCAGGTAAGGAGTTCCTGACCCAGCAGGGAATATGAGGGAGGATGGCCACACAGGCCTGGCAGTGCCTGAGGGGGCACTTAGGTGGGGGAAGGGAGATGCAGGTATATTTCCTAATAAAAGGTATCACAAATGAGTCTCCCTCCAGGGAGGTGCTCAGAGCTTAGCCTTTTCTATACTGGGTAAGGGAGGGCAGTTGGTAAAGGGAAATGTGTCCCTTCCTCCCCAGCCCCCTTGCATCACTTACTTTCCATTTCCTCGGTGTTCAAGTGTCTCAGATCATGGGGCAAATCCAGCTCTGGCTCTGTCACTGCCTGCGATGCAGGGTCTGGAATAGGCTCCAGCTTCAGTTCTGGTCCCAAGTTTAGCTCCGGCACTCTCTGCGATACCACATCTAGTGTGGGCTCTAGCACGGAGTCCAGAGTGCACTCCGGCATGGGCTCCAGGGATGCACCCAGATCCAGCCCTGCCGCCAGCAGTGGCTCTAACTCCAGACATGGCTCTAGCTGTGGCACCGGGGCCAGTCCTGGCTCCAGCTCCAGTGACTCCACCTCTGGCTCCAGTTTAAGCTCCAGCGGCTGTTGCAGCTCGTCTACCTGTCTAGATACCACAGTATAGACAAAAGGGTAGGGCTTGGTTGCATAGGTGAGTGGAGAATGGCAGAGCAAGCAGAGACTATCTCTCTAGTGTAAGAAGTCAACAGAGCAGAGGGCTTAAGAGCACAGGCTTTGGAGTTGGGCTTGCTAGAGTTTGAATCCTATCATTTATTAGATGGGTAGACTGCCAGCTCTCTGAGCCTCAGATATCACCTATAAAATGGGAACAATACCATCTAATAACATTTGAGAGGAAGTTAGATGGTTAAAAGCATGACTTTGTAGGGACACCTGGGTGGCTCAGTCGGTTAAGCTTCCGACTTCGGCTCAGGTCATGATCTCGCGGTTCGTGGGTTCGAGCCCCGCGTCGGGCTCTGTGCTGACTGCCAGCTCGGAGCCTGGAGCCTGTTTCAGAGTCTGTGTCTCCCTCTCTCTCTGACCCTCCCCTGCTCATGCTTGTTCTGAGAGAGAGAGAGAGAGCATGAGCAGGGGAGGGTCAGAGAGAGAGGGAGACACAGACTCTGAAACAGGCTCCAGGCTCCGAGCTGGCAGTCAGCACAGAGCCCGACGCGGGGCTCGAACCCACGAACCGCGAGATCATGACCTGAGCCGAAGTCGGATGCTTAACCGACTGAGCCACCCAGGCAGGCGCCCCTTAAAAAAATTAAAAAAAAAAAAAAAAAAAGCAGGACTTTGTAATCTGACAGGCCTGAATCATTTATTAGCCATGTACCTTGGTCATGCCGCTTCACCACACTAAACTTCAGTTTCTTGGCTGAAGAGAGTAATACCCATGTCTGCCTCACAGGACTATTATGAAGAGTCAATAAATAAGAAACTAAACACAAAACATTTAGCCCAGTACCTAGCATTTAATAAACTTTCATTAAATGTGGCTGTCATTACCTTCTTGGATGGGTACTCATAAAAATTAAATAAAAGGAAAAAACTGTTTTTAAAAAAATCTAGTACCATGCTTCAAGTAGAAGCCCATTAACCTCAGTGACTATGACTATTATTATCAGGGAAGCCCTGTGGAAACAATCTAAGGATAGCAGCAGAAAAATAGAGAGGAAAGAGGCTAAGCAGCAGAAGAAAAAATCTAGAGACTAGAGAGGGTGGATCAGTAAGAGAGGTCAGAAAGGCAAACTGAGCAAGTTTGGGTCACTCTATCAGCCAAAAAGCATTATGGAGGATGGGCCAAAAGTTCATCTCTCACCTGTTAGAGACCACAATGAGCCTATGTTTCAGGTACTTCCTCCGTTCTTGGAGATTAACTGTGGGGGACATACAGGAAGCCAGGGAGGTCAGTGGATTGGACACGTAGCCTAAGGACCCCTAGTGCAAATGGTCTTGACAATCATGTCTCCCTATTAACTAGCAGTGTCCCCAGGACAAATCCTTTGACTTCTCTGGATATCAGTTTTTCCATGTCTGGAAGAAAGGAGTAGAATTTGTAGATGCCTGAGAATCCCTGTAATCTTCCCGTGATGTATGTCAATGACTCTCACCTTTCTCCTGGTAGTAGCGCCCAAAAGCTTCATCCCGGGGGATTCGGGGGTAGAGGAAGCACAGTGGGTTCTCGGGTATGTTCTCTTCAGTGAGCAGCTGGTAGTGGCAAATGATTTTGGTCAGCGGGAGGGACTGCAGCACTTCCTTGGTGAAGGGCTGCACAGAGTAGATGAGCACTTTTTCTGTAGAATGGATGCAAGAATAGGCAGTCCTGAAGGAAGAGGTTGGGCCTGAGAGTTCTCCACCCTGGCTGTCCAACCCCAAACCTGCTAAGATTCATGACACAGCCAAGGGGAGCCAAGGGCTGACCAAGGGGCAGAAAGGACAGGCTGAGGGAACATCAGGGCAAAACAGCTGACCATCATCCTGGTGTTCCACCCAGGAGCAGGTAATGCCCCCTTCGGACGTTTCGCTGAAGCGCAGCAGAAAGGTGCCTGAGATGGTCTTCTTCAGCAGCCGGCGTTCCTGGCTCCGGCTCACAAAGCCCATGATGCGTCTGAAACACAGAAAGCTGCTGAGAGGCTCTCCAGCCTCCCTGCTCTCTTCTCCTTGTAGAGGGAGAGAGCACCAGGTTCTGCCATTTATACACATTTTCATCTTGGCCAAGTCACTTCACCTCACCGACGCTATCCACCTTGTAGGGTTGGAAGAGGTATGAGGATTCGGTGAGGCCACACAGACAAAGCACCTTGAAAAAGGCAAAGTGCTGTACAAATGGGCAGGCAGTGTAGTGGAAAGAGCATAAGCTTGTCGTTTGACAGGCCTGGGTTTGAATCCCAACTATGCCCATTGTTGTAACTCTTTAACTTCTCTGAGACTCAGCATTGTTGTAAGGATTACATGCGAGAATTCATAAAGAGCACCCAGCAGGCTTTGGAGCATAACAGATGCTGGATAAGTCACTGGCTGTGACTGTTATTGCAAATGTGAAGGGGTGTGACCTTGCACCAGGTTTTGCTCTCTCTTCCAATTTGCCACATGAGGGCGCACAGAGTCCACTCTCAAGCCTAGAAAGGCAGAAAGGTGGGGGTGGGGAGAGGGAGGCAGACCAAGGCCTTACCCATCATTCCAGAGATCCTTCAGGTGGTCATGTACCAGCTCCAGAATTTTGTCTAACCATGTCCAGAATGGTAGCTTGCCAGGAGGGCTCTCTCGCTGAAGAAGGAATGGAAAGGCAGGAAGAGATGCAGAGTTGCCCCCCCCCCCCCCCATAAGGGGAAGGAGTTTGGGGGAAAGGGCTAGCGTTTGCACTAGGGGCTAGATCTAGCAGCACAGAATGCAGCCAGTTACCTTAGTGAAGTCAGCCCAGGATAACAATGCATCTTCGGTCCTCGAGTTCTGCCCTGTGGGCAGACAGACAGTAGAGATAGTGGAAGGAAACAAGGCTAGGGTCCCTGGAACAGAAAGGACGCAGGGCTAGGAAGACTAAGCCTGGGGAAAGGCTGAGAGAAAAGGAGGTCTGTACCAAACAGCTTGTTCCTCAGCATGCTCAGCTGGTCCCGGTCAAGGCCACGGCCAACATAGGAAGAGAACTGCCAACTGAGAGCAGGGCCCAGCAAGCTCCAGGGGGCCTTGGGGGGGCTGGAGAAGAACTGCTGATTCTACAAGAGTGGGAGGAGGACGGAATGACTCAGAAGCAGAGCCCTCATACCAAGCTTCCACACCCCTCCTTGCCACCCCATCACCTCTTGGTCCCACCTCCTACCTGGGGGTTTGGGCTAAGCAGATTGAACCAAAGAACCGAGGCCCAGGCAATTGAGAGTTGGTTCATGTTAGAAATAATCACCACAGGGAGGGTGTCCGTCTGAAGAGAAGACAGGAGATAGAGGAAGGATGTGATATGTTTCCAGCTTTGGCAGGGGCAAGGGGAGAATTTCCCGCTCTGAAATTTGGCAGGGGCTTCTATTTAACCCCTCTTTACTGCCTTCTGCCAACTTGGCTTCATCTCTCCTTGCCCTCCATCTTCACTCACTGTCAGCTCCTGCTTCAGACCCTGGTAGGTGTATTTGACTGTAATGCTGATAATGTGTAGTTCCTCCGTCACACCCAGCATTCCCTAGGACAGCCGAAGACATAATGATCAGATCAGAGGGCCCTTTGGGAAGTTCCTCCTCCCGTCCCCCAACCCTCTGTCCAGGCCTCACCTTATTGCAGCCCTTTCCTGAACCACCTGAACGTTGCTCCAACAGAGTCTGTGAAGTGAGAGGAAGGAGAGAAAATGCCAGAGTAGAAACCCCCAGGGTCCCTGGAACCCCTGTTTTGCTTCAAGTTTTGTGAAGGCCTGGGAACTTCCCTCAGCCTGTTCCATTGGACTAGAAGCTTAAGCAACTAGCCCTTCTTACCAGGTAGCCGAAGTCCCAAATTAAGCCCTGACTCTGCCCCTTCTCGGGGGTCAAAGTTTTCTGGTTTGAGGTCATAATGTTGAACTTCCGTAAGCTATTCCAGGAGGAAGATAAATGAAGGAGAAGAGTTATTCTAAAAACTCAGCAGGAATACAACAAAAATCCCACTTCATTTCAGACCTCCCCTTCTCCCTTTGTCCATATCCCACCCAAATCAACCTCCTTCTTGTCTGTGCCCGCATGTGGCTGCATAGGTCATGCAGCACACACATGTTTACAGCATCCTTGTCAGGCACCTACCCTTGTGATTGAGAAGGATTCCTGAAAAGAAAAAAAGAAAATCACTGGGAAGCAAAACAGTGTAGAAGTTAGGAATTTAATCTATAGCATCAGACAGACCTGGGTTCAAACCCAGATCTGCTCACTAGCCATATGGTCTTGCACAAAAGACAGAATCTCTCTGGCCTTGTTTCTTCATTTAAATGGTACACTGATAATACTGGACTCATGGGCTTCCCATGACAAATGAGTACTTGACAAGCTAGTGCTCAACAAAAGCAAGGAGTTCTTATTTCTGAGGTAGGAATGGACGAGGTAAGAACACAGGCCCAAGACCCTATTGTGTGTGTCTCCTCTGGCCCACCAGCTCATGTCCTGGCCATCCGTCAGTCCCATGTGCCCCAAGTTACCTGTCAATGGAGACTTCGGCAGTCAGTAACTCGTTGCCTTCCTGGAGTCTTACCAGCAACCTAGAGGGAAGAGAGATGGATGGGGGAAGGTAGTCAACCTCAATCTTCTGGATAGATCAGATATTTGAAAAAAATAAGGTAAGAGATTGGAAGAGGTAGGTGGATTGAAGAGAAAAGAGAGAAGATGATAAGAGTGGAAAGATCTGTAAGGCCAGAAAGGAAACAGTGCCAGGGCTGGAAAAAGGAAGCAGGAATGAGTTCTGAAATACCAACCTTGTTTGGACAGTGAACTTGGTCCCAGTCTTGAGGATGAGGGGACGATGGGGATTTTGGGGCATGCAGGGCTGGGTTTCTACCACAAAGGCTCTGGAGACAGAAATCCAGAGAGAATACATAGCTCAGTATTTGTAAGAATGTAAGAATCCTCTTATTCTTTCCTTCTGCCCTCCCTAGGGGTCCCTCCCTGGCAGCTAGACCTTTGAAGCAGGCGCTGTAGCAACTCTGTGACCTGGGCCTTTCGCAGATCCACCCCTTTGGTCAGAGGATCATCCTGATAGCTAACCAGGCGACTCAATCCCTCCAGCTCCTTCAGCAGCTGCCGCAAGTGAAACAACAGCTTTGCTCCAGCAGTGAACCTGGGTGATAGAATTCAAGAGAGAGTATAAATTGCTGAGTTTCCTGGTGGTCCCCCCACCATCCACCCCTCCCCCAGGCTCTAGATGCTCCCTTTTAACAACGTGGAGAGTCAGAAACTGATTGGGACAGGGGTACCTGAGTGGATCAGTTGGTTAAGTGTCCGACTTTGGCTCAGGTCATAATCTCATCATTTGTGAGTTCAAGCCCCACATGGGGCTCTGCGCTGACAGTGCAGAGCCTGCTTGGGATTCTCTATCCCTCTCTTTACCACTCCCCTGCTCGTGCTCTCTCTCAAAATAAATAAATAAACTGACTGGGACAAAAAAGGAATCCAGGAAGCATATTAAAGATTATGCAACATGATTCATAATCCAAGAAATCAAAATCAAAATCACTTTCACATATAAAAATGTGGTGAACAACTTATTTATATAATAAAGTTACTGGGGTGGCCGGGTGGCTCAGTCAGTTAAGTGTCCGACTTCAGCTCAAGTCTTGATCTCACAGTTTGTGGGTTTGAGCCCTGTGTCAGGCTCTAGGCTGACAGATAGCTCAGAGCCTGGAGCCTCTCTTCAGAGTCTCTCTCTCTCTGACCCTCCCCTACACACACTCTCTATTTCTCTCTCAAAAAAAATTAAACATTAAAAAAAATTATAATAAAGTTACTTTTTATATGACGCTTGAAATGTACTATTTATTCTAAGTGTTACTGTATATAATCCTTATAACAACCCTATGAGGTAGCTACTACTATCCCCATTTTACAGATAATTAAGCTCAAGTACAGAAAGGTTAAGTGACTTGCTCAAGGTCATAGAACTAATTTGGAATGAGTTGTATGTGATCCCAGGCAGTCAGCCTGCCCAATCAGTACTATTTTTTTTAAGGAGGCTCCACACCCAAAGTGGGGCTCAAACTCACAACCCCAAGATCAAGGGTCGTATGCTCACTGACTGAGGCAGCCAGGTGCCCCCACAATCCATACTTTGAACTTCTATACTTTACTGTCTATAAGAAAAAAAAAGTGATAATAGGAAATGTGGTGACAGGAGACCAATCATATACTACACACTGGCAAACAGACTGGAATAGCAATTTGGAACTTTTTTTTAACATTTATTTTTGAGAGAGAGAGAGAGAGAGAGCAAGCATGAGTGGGGGAGGGACAGAGAGAGAGAGGGAGACACTGAATCTGAAGCAGGCTCCAGGCTCTGAGCTGTCAGCACAGAGCCCGATGCAGGGCTTGAATCCATGAACTGTGAGATCATAACCTGAGCCGAAGTCAGATGCTTAACTGACTGAGCCACCCAGGCACCCCTTTAATTATTTTTTTAAAAGTAAACTGTATCCCCAACTGGGGCTCAAACTCATGATCTCCAAATCAAGAGTTGCATGCTCTACCCACTGAACCAGGCAGGTACCCCCATTTTTAGTAAATTATAATGAATTTTCTTACTAGAAAATATGTAAGGGTATCTGGGATGGCTAATTCGGTTAAGTGTTCCACTCTTGATCTCAGTTCAGGTCATGATCTCACTGTTCCTGAGATCAAGCCGAATCAGGCTCTGTGCTGACAGTGTGGAACTTGCTTGGGATTCTCTCTCCCTTTCTGTCTGCCCCTCCCCCACTCATACTCTCTCTCAAAATAAATACTTTTAAAAAAGAAAATATTTAAAATGATAGGCATTCTAAGTATCTTGAAGGACAAAGCAATTATTTTTTCCACATCACAAAAAAATTAATATAAAACAAAGACCTTACTGGAAAAAAAAAAGCAAGAAATTAAAAAACCACCTAAATGTCCAAAAAGAGGAGTTCATTAATTAAATCATGTTACCTGTATATAGGGAACTAGGAAGCAACCATTAAAAATAACATGTGTAGGGGGCCACTTGGGTGGCTCAGTCAGTTAAGCATCCAACTTCAGCTCAATTCATGATCTCATGGCTTGGCTCGTGAGTTTGAGCCCCACATTGGACTCTCTGCTGACAGCTCAGAGCCTGGAGCCCATTTGGATTCTGTGTCTCCCTCTCTCTCTCTCTGCCCCTCCCCGACTCACATTCTGTCTCTCCTTAAAAATAAATAAACATTTAAAATTTTTTAAAAAGAAAATAAATAACATGGGTAGGGGCACCTGGCTGGCTCAGCTGGTTTATCTTAATCTCAGGGTGGTAAGTTCCAGCCCCACATTGGGTGGAGATTACTTAAACAAACAAATAAATCAATAAATAAAATCTTAGCAAAAAAACCCATATATACATCAGCCTGTCTCATTAAAAAAAAATAAATAACATGGGTAAATATTGTAATATACTGCTAAGCAAATAAAAAGAAAATAGCTCTTGGGGCACCTGGATGGCTCAGTCAGTTAAGTGTCTGACTTCCGCTTAGGTCATGATCTCATGGTTGGTGAGTTCAAGCCCTGCATCAGGCTCTGTGCTGACAGTTTGGAGCATGGAGCCTGCTATGGATGCTGTGTCTCATTCTCTCTCTGCCCCTCTCCTGCTCATGCTCTTTCTCTTTCTCTCTCAAAACAAATAAACATTAAAAAAATTTTTTTAATTAAAAAAACATAGCTCTCAATATATGAAAAATATGATTCAATTTTTGTGGGTTTGTTTTTGTTTTTGTTTTATTTTATAGAGATTTATTTTATTTCGTTTATTTTATTTTAGAGCACGACCAGGGAAGAGGGACAGAGGGAAAGAGACAATCTAACATTTTCTTAAAAGTTTATTTATTTATTTTGAGAAAGAGAGAGAGAGAAAGCAAGCACACATAAGCATGCAAGCTGGGGAGGGGCAGAAGGAAAGGGAGAGAATCCCAAGCAGAATCCACGATGTGATCACGGAGCCCAATGAGGGGCTCAATCTCATAAACCTTGAGATTATGACCTGAGCTGAAATCAAGTCGGATGCTCAACCAACTGAACCACCCAGGTGTCCCTCAATTTTTGTATAATAGTATTACAGTAGCTACACCTGGAAAGTAAGATTAATAGGTAATTTTCTTTCTTTTTTTTCAGCATTAATAGTCATTATAAAATTTTTTAAAAAGGTAGAAAACATACTTCTTGGGTGATTACAAAGGAAGGAGAAACCAGTTTGTCTCCTAATCCATTACTTCCACCAAAACAAAGACTGGGCTCTGGGCTCCCTGGATGGTGAGAATGAAGAGAGGGTCACTGCAGAGGAGGGAGCTGGGATCATTCTGGGAAAGCAGAGTGTAAGAAGAGCAATAGCTCTTGCCTTGGTAGGCAATTCATTACATGAATGAGAAAATGCACCGCAATTCACAATTTACAGTTTACAAAGAAAGCACAGCGTGGTGGCTGGGATAGGGGCTGGGTGCGAGGTGCCTCTCACCACTTCTCCAGTTGTTCCAACCCTCCATTCTGACGGGCTCCAATGCAGGCTTTCTGCTGCTGGATTTTCCATTCCTCCAGCTTGGGCAGCAGTAACTCAACGAGGGTAGTTAATCGGCCTAGCAATGTTTTGATGGCATCGAGCACCTCCTAAGAAAGACATAAAGTGAGTGATGAGCACTTCTTACCATCCAACTGGGGATGAAGAGACAAAGAAGCCAAGGCTAAGAGGCCAGGCCTCCCATATGCCTCATTTGCCCCAGTTCCCTGCTGCCCACTCCCTCTGTCTGCCTCCCACCTTTCTCCTTTTGTCCAGTTCATTGAGAGTTTCCTGCAGAAGTTGCTGCTGTCTGGTGTGATGGGGATCCAAAGAGGGTGTCTTCACTGAATGGTGGGAGCAGGAGGGAGACAAATGCTCAGACCTAGGGCTCCTTCCCCTCTCCATCCAGACTAGGACCTTGGTCAGAGTCAGGTGGAGGGGAATTTTGAAGGGAGAAAAAGGGGAACCAAGCAAAGCACAGGCACCTCTGGGCCCTCAGGCATATTCTGAATGGTCATGCTTGAACCAAAAGCCCGCTCAATTGCCCATCCCTCAATGAGCTTCCTACCTTGGGACTGGGTCTTATACCGGAAGCAGAAGACATCCTGCTGGTCTTTCAGTTGGCAGATGGATTTCACCAGCTTCTGCAGAGGGGATAAGACCCAGATGAGACTGCTTCTGTGGGAGGAGTCAGGCCAAGCCCTACCCACCCTGACTCTTGCCACATCTACTAACCTCCATCATAGTCGTTAATTCCAGGATCCGCGAGTCAATCTCATGCTGCTGGCTCTCTACAGGTGCTTCGAGGGCTGGCTCCTCCTGCTCCTGAAATAAGAGAATCTGAGCACATTTCAATTCTGACATTTCATCTCTGAAATCCAGGCCTGCAATTATACCACAGGAAGGAGCAGGTGCGGATCTTGTTCTGAGACAAATTTCCCAAGTCTTTTCCATGGTCACTCTCTACTCTAGTAGCTTTCAAAATCACTACAAATTGTTCTTACTGATTGAGCTCTCTGAGCCTGGATCAGAATTCTTTTTTCTTCCAGAAGGAGATTAAAGATCATTTCAGCCAATTGGGTAGGGCCCTGGGGAAAGGCCTGCAGCAGGAAGAGAAAGAATTAAACTCAACTGTCTTCAATTATCTACCGCTCCAGTCCCTCCCCCTCCTTCAGGTTCCCCAGTCCTTCCCCTTTTCACCACTAGTCCCCTAAAACCTAGTCTTTTCCTAAAAGGGTCTTCTAGACTCTGCCCTTTTTCTGCCAGTGATTCCCCAAGTCTACACCTTGTCCTCCCTTTCCCCAGATCTGCCCCCATCCATTTATATCTTTAGATCCTGTTCCATATCCTAAATTATACTTCTCTACACTCAGTTCCTTGTCAATTTGGCTTTTTGGCTATTCCTGGTTCCTCGAAGCACCTGAACATCCCGATAAAATTTTCGCAAGTTGTGCTGTAGTAACAAGTGCCCAGAGTCCTGGCTGCAGCGGCCGTGCTCATAATTCAGTTGATCCAAGAAATGGAAGAACAGCATGTTAGCCTTGGAATCATCACTGCCCAGTACAGCATCCTGCCTGGGGATGGGGAATGACAAGGATTAGAATCTTGGGGGCCGCCTGGTTGGCTCAGTCAGTAAAATGTCCAACTCTTGACTTCAGCTCAGGTCATAATCTCAGATTTTGTGGAATAAAGCCTGGCATGAGGCTCCACACTGACAATGTGGAGCCTGCTAGGGACTTTCTCTCTCACTCTCTCTGCCCCTCCCCTGCTCACCCTCCCATGCATTCTCCTTCTCTCAAAAGAAATAAATAAACTTAAAAAAAAAAAAAAAGACTCTCTGCAGAGTTGCTACTATCTGTTGAAGCCTTCCAACCCCTCTCTGCTCTTGGTGTCTCCAGGATCCGGGGGACTCTGAAGAAGGAAACTACTTTCCTCATCCTGCCTGTACCCAACTTCCTGAAGACCTTACCAGTTTTGGTCTTCAATCCAGGCAGCTAAGCATTGTCGAATGTCCATTGGCAGGAGGCTATTTGAGTAGAGCTGGTGCAGCTGATCCTGAAAAGTGTTGTCGAGATTCTTTAGCATCTCCCACTGCGCCATTTGGAATCTGAGTCTGAAGGATGCAGGTTCCCAACTGGAAATTTTGCTGAATTAAATCATCCACAGTCTCATGATTGCTTATAACTACAAATTTAAAATTTAAAATTATACAGGTAAGTAAAAATAAAAATTAAAGCTACAATGACCATACTTCCAATCTTGGTCCCTTCCCCTTCTCTCCATAGGTAACCAATATTATCAGTTTGGTGCATGTTCTCCCAGAACTATTCAAGGGCTCCAATATGTGGGCCTTTTTGTTTTAATAATTTTAAAACACATAACAAAGTAGAGTGAATAGTACAGGAATCATCAGCTTCACCATACATTAATGGTATTTCTACCATCTTCATTTATTTCATCTATCATCCCCAATAAATTTATTTTAGATTTATTTATGTTTGTATTCACTTATGCTGGAAGATTTAACCATCAATTTGAGTCAGAAGTATTTATTTCAGGGGTGCCTGGGTGGCTCAGTCAGCTAAGCATTGGACTCTTGGTTCTGGCTCAGGTCATGATCTCATGGATCGTGGGTCTGAGCCTGCTCAGGAGGAGCCTGCTTGGGATTCTCTCCTTCTCTCTGCCCCTCTCCCACTCTCACTTGTGCTCTCTCTCTCTCTCTCAAAATAAATAAACTTAAAAAAATTGTTTTTAATCTTTAAGTATTTATTTCAGCATGATCCTTGCTGGCTCCAAAGCTTTATCACAGGTTGACACCTCTTAAGAGACAGGTTTACCCTATAATCTGCTCTCTATGTAGGAAGGAAGAACTCCATTCTAGATGTTTAAATACTGTGAAAGGGGCCACTCAATCCCTAAGACTGTGATACTTTTATGACTCCTATTAACCTCTGATTTTTCATGAAAATTATCAATTCTATGAGAGACCCAGAAGTTTTTTTTTTATTTCCCACCAGGGTGGGACTGGGCATAGAAAGCAACGGTTTTTGTTTGCTCTTTTCACCGAGGAATCTCCCTCAAAACTGGTTTTTGTCTGTCACCAAGCAGGCTGGGGTAAGACTCTTTTTGCCTGTCTTTCCCTGCCCACTACCATCTCTGTTTGTTTAGGAAACCAAAACCTTTTCTTGCTGCAGCCTGAGCCTAACAGAAAAGTGTTTACATATATCTGCGGTCTAAAAAAGGTCACATGACTTTATTACAATGAAAGAAAAATGTTTGGAGTGGGAGAGATTCTTTCCCACCAGTATGAATAATCATGAGATGCTTTTCCACCTCCTTAAAGTAAAACATGGAGAGGAAATGATTGACCAGTGGCTATTTATTTATATGTTTATTTATTTTCCAGAGACAGAATGCAAGTGGAGGAGGGAGGGAGACACAGAATCTGAAGCAGGCTCCAGGCTCTGAGCTGTCCGCACAGAGCAGCCGAGGGGTTCGAACTCACAAACCGTGAGATCATGACCTGAGCTAAAGTCGGATGCTTAACCGACTGAGCCACCCAGGCGGCCCTCCACCCTCACCCCCGTCTTTTGTTTTAATCCTTTTACTAGTGCTTGGCTTTTTAAACTATGTACCTGTACTGTTTGTAAAAAACAAATGGAGCGGCACCTAGGTGGCTCAGTTGGTTAAGCGTCCAATTCTTGATCTCAGCTCAGGTCTTGATTTCAGGGTTGTGAGTTAAAGCCCGGCATTGCGCTGGGCGTGAAGCATACTGAATTTAATAAAAAAATGGAGAGGCCCCAGTTCTCAAGGAACTAATCTCAGCTGGTACTAAATGAGCAAGGTGTCAAACACAGGTTTAAATATGAAACAACAACAGCAACAACAAAAACCCACGGTCTTTCCAAATAAATCACAAATACCAAGATTAAACTCTGTAACACTTATGTTTTTTTCCAGTTATCCTTCATTCTCTTAGGTACATATTTTATGCTCACTCAGCATTTTTGGAAAACAATTGCATTTTGTATGTAAGCTCAGGCAAATCGTCTCACCTTTCTGTCCCTTATATTTTTAAACTAAGGTTTTTGGTGTTTTTTTTTTAAATGTTTATTCATATTGAGAGAAAGAGAGCACAAGGAGAGGAGGGGACAGAAAAAGAGGGAGAGAGAATCCCAAGCAGGCTCTGCTCTTGCAGCCTGGGGTTCGATTCCACAAATCCTGAGATCATAACGTAGGCCGAAATCAATTGAATCAAGAGTGGGTCACTAAACCGACTGAGGCATCCAGGCGCCCATGTCCCATATACTTAACAAAAGATGTTAAATCATATCTGCCTTTAGACATTGTTTTTTTTTTTTTTAAGTGAGAATCAAAACTAACACAGACCGGAAGGTAAAAGCGTTGGCTAAGACACTGAACCAATGCAACACGGAGGGTGCAGGGGAGTTTGGGGAGGTGAATTATAGACTTGGGGAGCTGGGCTGGACAGGTTGGGGAGATTCGGAATGCGGCACAGGACCGCTATTTCAACCCAGGAACGAAGGCTTACCACTCCAGGGCGTACTCCCGGGGCCTGCCGCCCTTCCCAGAGAGGAACTTGCGCCTGCACCTCGACCCTCGCTTGCCCACTCTGATCCGGTACCTGGCGAGGGTCTCAGCCCCCGATCTCTCCAGCGATTCAGTGCAAGACTTCCGGTCATAAGGAGCTCGCTCAGGCAGACAATCGCGCTCCGCCCTCCTTCTTCGGCCCGCCCCTGGATCCGCCCCCTTGTAGCAGGCCAGCACCAGAGGCCGGCTGAACCCAGCCGGGCAAACCCCGACTCTGACTGCAGCTTCAGCCAAACTTCTCCAAGTTCATTGGCGCTACCACAACTCCTCCCTCCTGTGGGGCGGGACAAGCGGCGCCGAAACCACACCTCCAGCTCCAACGATTGGTGGGATAGCTCAAGTACGCCTTGCCCCGCGGAGGGAGGAGTCCAGTTAATGGAAGAGCCCAGGACTGAAACAGCTGATTTCCGAGAACTTGCGCCAAGCCCGCGAAACCGAGACTAGCCCTTGCCACTGCAGGCTCTACTCCATAAGAGGTGGGACCGGAATTTCGACACTTGGGGCTAGGAAGGGAGGAGCTGTAGTAATAAATAGCATTTATTAATGGTACCTTGCTAAGCACTTGAGGTTCATTGTATCGTTTTTAATTTCCACAAACTCATCCGGGTGAAAATGATTATCACTACTTTAGACATTTTAAAAACTGAGCTTGGAGAAAAGTTAAGTTACTGATCAGTGATCACTGAGGCTCTTACAAGTGGAGCCTGGATTGAAATCCAAATCCTCTGACTCCAAACCCCAAACTTTAAAATTCCTGCATTTTGGGGCCCTTGGGAGCCTAAGTCCCACTTAGGCTCAGGCCATGGTCTCTCAGGTCCTGAGTTCCAGCCTGGCCTCAGGCTCTGTGCTGACAGTTTAGGTTTTGGAGTCTGCTTCAGATTCTGTGTCTCCCCCTCTCTCTGCTCCTTCTGTGCTTGCACTCTGTTTCTCTCTCTCTCTCTCTCTCAGAAATAATAAACATTAAAAATATTTTTAATAAAAAATAAAATTCCTAGGGGCGCCTGGGTGGCTTAGTCGGTTAAGCGTCTGACTTTCGCTTGGGTCATGATCTCGTGGTTTGTGGGTTCGAGCCCCGCGTCGGGCTCTGTGCTGACTGCCAGCTCAGAGCCTGGAGCCTTTTTCAGAGTCTGTGTCTCCCTCTCTCTCTGACCCTCCCCTGCTCACGCTCTCTCTCTCTCTCTCTCTCTCTCTCCTAGAAATAAATAAAACATTAAAATAAAATAAAATAAAATAAAATTCCTGCATTTGGGAGAGCCTGGGTGGCTCAGTAGGTGACGGACTCGGTTTGGGCTCAGGTCATGATCTCATGGTTCATGAGTTCAAGGCCTGCATGGAGCTCGGGGCAGAGAGCCTGCTTTGGATCACCTGTTTCCCTCTCTCTCTGCCCCTCCCCTGGGCATCCCTCTCTCTCTCTCTCTCTCAGAACTGATAAACATAACAACAACAACAACAACAACAACCCTGCATTTTACAGCACTGCCTTCCTCATTGGTAACAAACCAGAGATTTGGATTTTGAAGAAACACACATTACAGCTTGTCAGAATATTAGATTTGTTCATTCTGTTAGCATCACCTTTTACATCCCAAGACTGCCATCTCAAGAATGTAAGTCATGGCTATTAAATAAGCCTTGAATTAATGAGGGAGCTAAACTAAGGTCAAAGGGCCATGGAAGTTGTTTTTTCCAGGTCACTCACATTTGAAGCCTTCCCCTAGACCTCCTTGCTGATCTCTGGAAGAGGGGTGTTTGCCTCATTCACATAGTAATACTGGATCAGCTGTTGAATCCCAGCCTTCAATGCAGGTTTAAGTGCAGCACTGATTAGTAGTCCTGTGGGTCCCCCAGATAACCCAACCATGGTCATCAGAAAGTCATAACCCATATCTATGACCCCATCTTGGCCTCGTTCCTTGGCCTTGTCTGAGCAGTTCTGAACAGCATAATACAGAGCTGTGCCCAGGTTGTAGTAGGTTCCCACTCCCGGCAACAGCTGGACTATATTGTGCACACCCTGTTCCTGCTCATGCTCACAGTCACTGATGGGGAGGGATCGTTGGGCTCTTTGTGGGCCGGGCTGCTCCCTGGTCAACAGCTGTAGAGCAGAGGCAAGGGCATCCACTGAAACTGTCCTTCCTGTTCTTCTGCCTTTCTGGAGCCCTTGAAGATACTGGATGAGGATCTGTGTAGCTTTTACACCCCCCTGATGGTACAACTGAAGTTGCAGGACCCAGACATCAGCTTGGCAGCCAGCTTTCTCCAGGGCGATCAGGAGAGGCAAGCCTACCAAAAACTTGGGTAGAGGGGCCATGTGGGTGAAGCCAGGCAGGGACTTTGGGAGCAGAGTCTGGCAGAACAAAGGGTCTGAGGAAGGTGGCCAGGACCTCAAGGATGAGGGAAGGCGCATCAGAATATTTGTCTGGTTTCCATATGAAATGGCATCCGCAGGGTGCAGCAGAAGGTAGCAAAAAAGCAGCTCAACTTGTATCGTGATGAATCTGAGGCCACACATGTCTGAAATAGTACGCTGGAGAGGGGAGAAACCAGAAAAATACAAACTAGTTCCCTAAGGGCTGTGGTCTGAAAGAAGCCCAGGACTCAGGGCACACCTCAGCCATCATCTCCAAACTTCCGTTATTTTTAGGTAAAGGCTCCAGAAATAGGAGACACAGCCCAATTGTTCCCATTTGGCCTTCCCCATCTTCAAGTCACCAAAGACTTCCTCTGCTTTATTACCACCCATTTCTAGGGGATCCCAAATTACCATACAGTCCAGGCAAGAAGTGTTTGTCTTGGTAGCTTTGGTTGCTCCTCAGTCCAGTTCTGCCCACTTCTCTGCCCCATTAAGAAAGGAGAGACTTGGAGCGCCTGGGTGGCTCAGTCGGTTAAGCGTCCGACTTGAGCTCAGGTCATGATCTCGCGGTTCGTGGGTTCGAGCCCCGCATTGGGCTCTGTGCTGACAGCTAGCTCAGAGCCTGGAGCCTGCTTCTGATTCTGTATCTGCCTCTCTCTCTGACTCTTTCCTGCTCACGCTGTCTCTCTCTCAGAAATAAATAAAAAAAAAAAATTAAAAAAAAAAAAGAAAGAAAGGAGAGACTTGCTTTCCCTCAAAACCAGTAAGAGATGTAATTTCTGCAAATAGTTGTCCTTTGTGTTGGCTGCTCAAAACTGTCCCCTTGTCACACACTCAACCTCAATACCTAAGACCCTATTCTTTGGCATTTTCTACATGTTCCTGTCACATTCCCATTCTAGTTCACAATATGAGCTAGGAGACCCAGAGTCAGGACAGATTAGATATCTAGGATTCTCTCTTATTTTCTCTCTTTTCAGTTTAAGGATTAAATTAGTGAGCTACAGCATCTACCTGGGGATTTAGTACAGGGTGGATGAATGAGAAAAAGGTTAAAATACTTCTCATGAGGGGCGCCTGGGTGGCTTAGTCGGTTAAGCGTCCGACTTTCGCTTAGGTCATGATCTCGCGGTTCGTGGGTTCGAGTCCCCGCGTCGGGCTCTGTGCTGACTGCCAGCTCAGAGCCTGGAGCCTATTTCAGAGTCTGTGTCTCCCTCTCTCTCTGACCCTCCCCTGCTCACGCTGTCTCTCTCTCTCTCTCTCTGTCTCCTAGAAATAAATAAAAATATTTTAAAAAAATAAAATAAAATAAAATACTTCTCATGCTTAGTACATTTTATATGCACAGTGTTTGATGACTGAAGAAAAAGAAAAGAAAAGCAAAATGGATTAACTGCAGGCTGGGACTTTCTAAGTGGAGAGGAGCAAGGCTAACACCAATCACATGTGTTTTAGCTGGCATGAAATAAAGAACATACATCTGTCCTGAGCTATCTGCTACATTTCTAACTACTTAACATGTCCTATCCTTTAAAAAAATTTTTATAGTTTATTTATTTTTGAGACAGAGACAGAACATGAGCGGGGGAGGGGCAGAGAGGGAGGAAAACACAGAATCTGAAACAGGCTCCCACTCTGAGCTGTCAGCACAGAACCCGATGCAGGGCTCGAACCCACAAACTGTAAGATCGTGAGCTGAGCTGAAGTCAGATGCTTAACTGACTGAGCCACCAAGGAGCCCCTAACATGTCCCATCCTTGAAGATAGTCCTGAGAAGAGACCCTTGTTGCTTAGTTGGCATTGAACATCTGGAGTAAACCTAGACAAATTACTGAATCAATTTCTACATAATGCACTTCCAAATAACTGTGGAACATTTGATAAATTATATTGTCACCATCCATAGCACTAAGAGGTCCTTACCTTGGGGGTTTCTTCAGCTTTTTGCCTAATTCTTCCCCACACTCCCCAGACTTACTCTTGCAGTTCTAGGGGATATTGACAGCAAATTCTTTGAACTGTGTCAGCAACATGGGAGATGGCTGATAGACCTACCTCACCAGTGGGCATATTTGCTACCATCAATATATCCCCCAAAGGGTAAATAGTTGAGTGTGGAATTTATCCAAGCTTCCCTCTGGATCCCCCCAGATCCCTCAGAATAACCTTTGTATTGCCAATGTTTTCCTCCGTGTGCTTTTTACTCCCGTGGATGAGGGTTTCAGTTGATGTCCTTTCCTTCCATCCTAACAGGCTGAAGCTGCAGAATGTGGGCCTCAGTCGGGCAGCAAACCTCCTCCAAGAACACCCCCACAGCTAAGTAGGATAGGTACTCAGGCGGAGTGGCTATGGAGGGGGTGGTGTGCAAGAGATCCTGGAAAATCTTGGGATCTGGAGAGGCATCTGGCTGGAGAGTGTTTTCAGAGAGTGCCCAGTTTTTGTCAGATGGCTAGAAGGTCAGGGCCCCTTTCTGGGCATTTCTTGGAAAGACAGCCAATGGGGACAGCAAAATACAGCAAAGGGGTGCCTGGCTGGCTCAGTTGGTAGAGCATGGGACTCTTGGATCTCTGGGTTATATGTTTGAGCCTCATGTTGGGTATAGATGACTTAAAAATGAAATCTTAAAAAAAAAAAAAAAAAGGCAGCAAAGGAACAGCACAGCCTGGATCATGGTGGGTGAGCAAGAACAGCCCTGCTGGAAAGAAGCAGTGCTCGGGTTGGGAAGCAGGGAAGGCTTGGGAGAAAGAGACACCAAGACTGGTCAGAGCTCAGAAATGGCGCTGCCCTTGGAAATTTTAATTACCCTTGAAGTACCCTATGGTGGACATAGCTTTGCCCCCACCCTTACAAACTGGGTAGTCCTCACCTGCTCCAGAAACAAGCCAGAGGAACAAGATTGTCCAAACACGTCCTTTCCTCAGTGCTTCTCTAATCTGAATGACAGCTTTCTAGAACTCACCTTCTCTTCACCAGAGCCAAAAAAAGTTGTCCCTTCTGAAAACAGTGAAGGGCATATGTTCACAAATATTTGCCCACCTCCTCCTGGCTCAGGCTTTATCTCCTCACCTTTGTCCCATGCTGACAAAAAGTCCATCGCCCTTTGTAACTACTGCTTTTCCTGCCCCATATCCCTGTCATGCTAAGGATTTCTCTAGACCTACACCTAGATCAGGAAAAATTCGTGTCTCTTCTGGGAAAGCAGGGAGGCAAAAGGCAGGGACACCAATGATTTCCAGGCAGGAGACCCCAGAATAGTTCTTATTCAATGGGCTTACCAGGTAGAAAAATGAGAAAGTAGAACCTATCAGCAAGCCAGACCAAATAAGACCAATTTTTGTTTTTACATGTCATTCTAGTGCAATACCCTAATTAAACACATCTGTTACCCTGATAGTACTTCTAAGCCTATATCAGAACTATAGGAATTGTTTCATTTCTTATATCTAGGGGTCTAGAAGAGAAACTGTAGTCTAGAAAACAGGAAACAATGGCATGTGGTGCCTCCTAAAACTGGTATAAAAGTCCCCACGTTGTTTTGCCATACAAGTTCCTCTCTGGTGCTATAACCTACCTCTGACAGACAGCCAAAGGCATTAGGCCAATGAACAAATTCCAGGTCCCTCCTATCTTACTCACTCCTCTCAGTCCCAGGAGGGACCCCTAATGAGTAAAAGGAAATCAGAAGGAAAAAAAAAAGTTTTGTAGAAGAAGAGTATTAAGTCTTCAGGGAGCTACTGGGACACAATCCTAAAATTGGGAGAAGGAAGAACTGGATTTAGAGGCATCCAACACTGTCGCCTGGAATTCCTGGACCCTAAACCCATGGAGCACCTCAAGAGTCTGCTGCTTCTGTATAGCTCAGGCAGTTTTTGGATCCTGTCAGATTCTCCCATTCCTGACTTGAGTTCACAGCCTATAACTGGGCCTATCTCCATGTCCAGTTAGTCAGCATCACCATCCTCCTCAATATGAAAATGTTTTTTTGTTGAAATTACCCAAATTTCCAACTCTCATGCCTTTGGAGTGACAGGAGAGACAGACTGAATGTGTAAATATGGTAGGGGGAGGAAAAGTGGTGAGGAGTTTGTCCCCAGGACCAAGGAGACAAATGACAGAAGGAGAAAGACAAAAGCACGTCCTCCCAGATTTCCTGCCTTTGCTCCTTTCCTTGTCTTCCACCTGTTCCTAATCAAATCCCACCAGTTGTCAGCTGAGGGTGTTTTTTTTTTGTGGTTGTTTTAATTAGTTTATTTTTTAGAGTACTTTTAGGTTTGTAGAAAAATTGAGGAGTTAAGTACAGAGTCCCCAAATATCCCCTCTTCCCCGACCCCTGTTTCCTGTATTAACATCTTGTACTGATGTGGTACATTTGTTACAGCTGATTATTATTTTTTTAAGTTATTTATTTTATTTTGTTATTGAGAGAGAGGCAGAGAGGGAATCCCAAGCAGGCCCCACACTATCAGGGCAGAGCCTGATGCAGGGCTCAAACTCATGAGCCATGAGATCATGACCTGAGCCAAAATCAGGAGTTGTCTACTTAGGGATGCCTGGGTGGCTCAGTTGATTAAGCATCCACCTTCGGCCAGGTCATGATCTCATGGTTCATGGGTTTGAGCCCCGCGTCGGGATCTGTGCTGATGGCTCAGAGCTTGGAGCCTATTTCAGTTTCTGTCTCCCTCTCTCTGCCCCTCCCCCACTCACGCGCTCTCCCTCTCTCTCTCTCTCAAAAAATGAATAGACATTAAAAAAAAGAGTTGCCTACTTAACCGACTGAGCCACCCAGGCACCCCAATAAAGTAATATTAATAAGTGTCCCAACACTTGAAGATCTTCACCAGTGCAGTATTAAACACAAAGTAGGTGTTAATACTAACAATGTGGTGATCTAGAGGCTGATTCTTTCACTTTGCTGCCATTTTCAATTTCTTTGATGCCATAGGAAAACTTCCTGTGGAATCCAGACAAGCTGAACCCCAAGAAAATTAGATGACTCTCTTTTTTTAAAGGATTATTATTATTATTTTCATAAAAAACTGCTCTGCACTGGCAGTGTGAAGCCTACTTGGGAGTCTCTTCTCTCAAATAAATCTCACTGTTAGTTCAAGCCCTACATCGGGCTCTGTGCTAACAGTGTAGAGCCTGCTTGGGATTCTCTCTCCCTCTCTCTGCCCATTCCCTGCTCATGCTTTCTCTCTCTCTCTCTCTCTCTCAAAATAAATAAACATAAACAACAAAAACAAACTTTCTAAAAATATTGCTTTGGGGCGCCTGGGTGGCTCAGTTCAAGTGTCTGACTTCAGCTCAGGTCACGATCTCGCAGCTTGTGGGTTCAAGCCCTGCATCATCAGGCTCTGTGCTGACAGCTCAGAGCCTGCAGCCCGCTTTGGTTCCTATGTCCCCTCTCTCTTTCTGCCCCTCCCCTACTCACCCTCTGTCTCTCTCAAAAATGAACAAACATTAAAAAATAAATAAAATATTGTTTTATTCACCTACAGATTCCTAGTTTTTGGTACTCACTCCCAATTGACACCCAATGCCCAGAATGGTGATTCTTACATATACAGGAGGCACTGAATACATATATGTATTAATGGATATATTAATAAATGCATCTTTGTGTGTGTGTGTTTTTTTTTTTTTACAAATAGTTTATTGTCAAGTTGGTTTCCATATAACACCCAGTGCTCATCCCCACAAGTGCCCCCCTGCATGCCCATCTCCCCCCCACACACATCCATCAGTCCTCAGTTTGTTCTCAGCATTCAAGAGTCTCTCATGGTTTGCCTCCCTCCCTCTCTCCCACACCATTTTCCCCTTTCTTCTCCCCCATGGTCCTCCGTTAAGTTCCTCCTAATCCTCCTATACGTGCAAACATATGATATTTGTCCTTCTCTGCCTGACTTATTTCGCTAAGCATAACACCCTCAAGGTCCATCCATGTTGCTACACATGGCCAGATTTCATCCTTTCTCATTGCCGTGTAGTATTCCATCGTATAGATAAACCACATCTTCTTGATCTATTCATCCGTTGATGGACACTTAGGCTCTTTCCATGTTTTAGCTAGTTGAGAGTGCTGCTATGAACATTGGGGTACATGTGCTCCTATGCATCAGAATAATAAATGCACGTTTGAACCTAAAGATGAGTAAGACACAATCCTTCAAGGAGCTCATAGTCTAATGGAAAAAAGAACAAACAAGATGAAACACTGAAGACCAGCACTTTATCAGGGGAATGAACAAATCCCAGCTAGAAGTGACTGTAGTTTGGAGTTCAACAGTGACAGAGGCTGTGTGACAAAAGAAAGCACATTTGAGCTGATTCTAGGATGAGACAGGAGTTGGATAGAGCTCATCAGTAGAGGGACTGTCATAATCAATAGTTGCATGAAAAGGCACATAGGTGCATGAAAAGGCATGCACTGTGACAGTGATTAAAAATACTGAGGGGTTGGGGCACCTGGGTGGCTCAGTCGGTTAAGCATCCAACTTTGGCTAAGGTCATGATCTAGGGTTCATGGGTTCGAGCCCCACCTTGGGGTCTGTGCTGACAGCTCGGAGCCTGGAGCTGGTTTCAGATTCTGTGTCTCCTTCTCTTTTTGCCCCTCTCCCACTCATGCTCTGTCTCTCTCTCAAAAATAAACATTAAAAAAAAAAATACTCTGAATGACTGGAGTGCCTGGCTGGCTCAGTCAGTAGAGCATGTGACTCTTAATCTTGGGGTTGTAAGTTCAAGCTCCCACATTGGCTGTAGAGATTACTTAAAAAAAAAAAAAAATAAAACCTTAAAAAAAATGCTGGAGGTGGGGGGCAACAGTATAAAATATGGGCATGGTCAGGCATGGTGGCAAGGCTGCAAAGACTTGCCGAGATCGAGTATGCTATTCTGGGTCCAGATTCTGTCTAGAAAGAAATGGGAAGCCATGAAATGCTCTTGAGCAAGGTAATCCCATGATGACAACCATATTTTGAAAGGAATCTGCAGGCAGAATGGGAAATGAATGAAAGGGAAAAGGAGACTGAGATGAAGAACCATAGAGGGTCAGATACTTTAGAAGTCAAGGTCAGAAATGAGGAGGGGTGTCCTCTGGGGGTAGAACCAGTGTAATGTGTGGCTCATTCTCCTAAGTTCCTTCAGCAACAGCTGCCACCCAGATGCCCCTAAAATGTTTAAAATAATGAAATGTTATATGAATTTTACCTCAAAATCACATTCTTTTCAACCACATGTGGGGGACTCCTAGGTGGCTCACTTGGTTAAGTGTCCAACTCTTGGTTTTGGCTCAGGTCATGATCTTATGGTTCATTGAGTTTGAGCTCTGCATCGGGCTCTGCACTGGCACTGTAAGCCTGATTGGGATTCTCTCTTTCTCTCTCTCTCTCTCTCCCACTCTCTGCCCCTCTCCAGTTTGTGCATGCTCTCTGCTCTCTCAAAAAATAAAACAAAAGAAAGAAAACTATATACCACATCTGGGCCATAAAACAAAACTGTTAGACAAATTTAAATTAGCATGCTTTTTAACTACTATATATTTCATCACTGTATATCCTATGGATATTAGAGCTAATGTTTATTTTGGATTTTGAGAATTTTTTGTTGTTGTTAATTTTTTTAATGTTTATTTACTTTTGAGAGAGAGAGAGAGACCAAGTGGAGGAGGGGCAGAGACAGAGGGAGACACAGAACCTGAAGCAGGCTCCAGGCTCTGAGCTGTCAGCACAGAGCCTGACATGGGGCTTGAACCCATAAGCTACGATATCATGGCCTGAGCCGAAGTCGGACGATCAACCGACTGAGCCACCTAGGAGTCCCTGTTGTTAAATTTTTTTTTAATGTTTATTTATTTTTGAGAGAAACAAAGCATGAGCAGGGGTGGGGCAGAGAGGGAGACACAGAATCTGAAGCAGGCTCCAGGCTTTGAGCTGTCAGCACAGAGCCCGATGAGGCTCAAACCCACAAACTGTGAGATCGTAACCTGAGCTGAAGTTGGATGCTTGACTGAGCCACCCAGGCACCCTTAGTTTGGATTTTGAATGTCATATTTACAGCTTATAAAAAAATTAGAGTTCAGGGGCGCCTGGGTGGCTTAGTCGGTTAAGCGTCCGACTTTCGCTTAGGTCATGATCTCGCCGTTCGTGGGTTCGAGCCCCGCGTCGGGCTCTGTGCTGACTGCCAGCTTGGAGCCTGGAGCCTTATTCAGTCTGTGACTCCCTCTCTCTCTGACCCTCCCCTGTTCATGCTGTCTCTCTCCTAGAAATAAATAAAACATTAAAAAAAAAAACTAGAGTTCATTCCTTCTATGCCTATCTAGTTTTCTTGTAGCACAAAACTCCCAGTTCAAGGCTCTAAGTTCCAGGCTCTTAAAGAAACCCATCACCTGTGGAGAGCTAAACTTACTACCTCTGACACCTGCCCCTTTAAGGTCATGGTAGTTGTTTCCTCCAGGTCACTCATATCTGCAGCTCCCCTAAGTTCTGCTCCCTTGTCTGGAGCTAAACCTTAGCCCTTACCACAGGCTTAAATGCAGAGCTGACCAACAATTGCATTGGGCCTAACCATCACAATTATAAGGTTGTACTCTGGGTCTATGACCTCATCTCAGCCATTTATTGGCCTCTGAGTGGCTCTACGCAGTATAGTACAAAGGTGTGCAGTTCATAGTAGGTCCCACTCCTGTCAACGACCGGACCTCACTCTGCTCAGGCTGCTCCTGCTCCCAGTCCTCAGTAGGGTGGACACATGTGGCCTTCCCTGAGTCCAACACCTGCAGAACAGGGGCCAGGGTGCCACACAGTACTCTCCCCGCTGTACTCTGCTATTCCCGGGTCCTTTGAGCTGGTGGGTGTGGGTCTATGTACTTTTACACATCCCAGCCTATAGAGCTAAAGCTGCAGGTCCAGGCATCAGTTTGGTAGTGAGCTTGCTCCAGGGCTTCCTAAGTGCCAGGCCTATCAGATCTTGGGTAGAGAAGCCACGTGGATGAAGCCAGGCAAGAACTTTAGGAGCCAAGTCTAACAGAATCAGGGGTGTGCAGAGAGAGGCTGGGTTCCTGGGGATGAGGGAAAGGACATTAGGACCTTCGTCTGGGTTCCATATGAAATGGCAGCCAGAGGGTCCATGGAATTGGAATGGAACCTAATTGATCTCACTTGGCCTCTCTTATTCCTAGGTCACCAGGGACTTTTCTGTTCCATTTCCTACTTAAATGCTAGAGCCCCAAATTACCATTTAGTGAGATGTGCGCCTTCTCAGCAGGTTGCTCCACTCCCAGTACTGTCTGTCTCATGGGAAAGGAACAAAGGGAATGGCTGCTTGCCTCAGTGATCAGTAGGGTACATGACTTTGCCAAGTGTTTGTATGTTTGTACTGCGGTGTTGTTCAGATCTCCTTTTATAAGAACATGCAGGGGCGTCTGGGTGGCTCATTCAGTTGAGCGTCCGACTTCGGCTCATGTCATGATCTCATGGTTCATGATCTCATGGTTCATGATCTAATGGTTCGAGCCCCGTGTCGGGCTCTGTGCTGACAGCTAGCTCAGAGCTTGGAGCCTGTCTTTGGATTCTGTGACTCCCTCTCTCTCTGACCCTCCCCTGCTCATGCTGTCTCTATCTCTCTCTCAAAAATAAATAAAACATTAAGAGAGAGAGAGAGAGAGAGAGAGAGAGAGAGAGAACATGTAGTGAAGAGTCTATTCTGCTGACATCTTAAGTTTTGATTTCTTAGGACTTTCTGCAGTGCTCACACCCACGTCACTTTCTCCAGGCTGCACAGAGCTAAGAACCCGTGGAGGGGGCTAGGGCTAGCCCATGTCTGCCAGATATGGGGCTCCTCAACCAGGTAATCTCTGTTTGGGGGTCCCTATCAGCCAGACAAGATTTTCTGAGTAACACTGCAATTTTCCCCTTTCTCCTTTCACAGGCATCTGACCACCATCATGGGCTATAGACTCTCCCAATCTACGCTGCTCTATTTCCCCTTTATCCTTCAAAAGCATTTCCCCAGTAAATCTCTTACACGTCTAATTCCACGTGGGCCTCTTCCTGGAAGACCTGAACTGCATATGTATTGACTAGACTGCAGCCTGTCTAGGTCTCAGATATTCCCCAGTAGCCTGAAATTTCTTCCTTTTAGCAGTATCTACCTCTCTCTCCCATACCCCCTCTCTAGTTCAACACAGAGATCCAGGGAGACCTAGAGTGAGAATCAGAGGGCTATGACTCAAATATGTAAAAATAACTTTTTATTCCTGTTTTCATTTAAAAATTTCAAAACTATAGGGTAAATAAATGGAAAAGGATAGCAATACTTTTGTGCCCAATCACAGCAAATGGTCTATACTTGATAAGAAAAACCAGTAGAAGAAATTGGGGCTGGAAGTTTCTTTCTTTCTTTCTTTTTTTTTTTTTTTTTTGAGAGAGAGAGAGACCGTGTGAGCAGGGGAGGGTCAGAGAGAGAGGGAGACACAGAATCCAAAGCAGGCTCCAGGCTCTGAGCTGTCAGCACAGAGCCTGACATGGGGCTCGAACCCACGAACCGTGAGATCCTGACCTTAGCCGAAGTCAGACGCTTAACTGACTGAGCCACCCAGGCGCCCCGAGGCTGGAAGTTTCAAAGAAGCCTGGAAGTTCAGGGCCCCTTTGGGGGGCATTTCTTGGAAAGACAGCCAGTGGGGACAGCAAGACACAGCAAAGAAGCAGAAACAGCCTTGCTGAAGTGCTCAGGTTGGGAAGTAGGGAAAGGCTTGGGAAAAAGATACACTAAGACCAGTCCAAACTAGGAAGCATCTTAGCCCTTGGAAGCTTCAGTTACCCCTAAATAGCTTCACTCCTATCTTTAGAGGCTGTGGGAGGGAAAAAACCAAGTTGAAGGAACAAGACAATCCAATGCATCCTTTACATAGGGCTCTCCCTGATCTCAACAGCTATTTTTGGAATCTCTCCTTCACCCCACATTAGCTAGGAACACAGGGAGCCAGAAAGCTGGTGGTTTCCAAGAATAGGGAAAGACATGACATTTATCTGTCTCTCTCTTGCCCAGACTTTTCCCTCCACTCTGCTCCATGCTGGAACACTGGCTCTTGCTCCCTGTGGCTCCTGCTTCTTCCTGCTGTACACCTTTGTTACCCCGAATATTTATCCTAGACAAAGGATCTTGAGGTGAGAATGTTTTCATGTCTTCTGTAGGGAAAGCAGGAGAAAAGGGTGATTGTCCCTTTTAACCCTAAGAGTTAAAAGCTCTTCTTCCAGGTGGAAGACTGGGGGACTTAGACAGATTGGCACATCACACCAACATGGCAACTTTTAATTTTACACATTTAATGTAATACCAAATACAAAACAAATACGTTAATCATCTGGAGAGTACTGCATCCCAATCCTACCTCAACTGCAGGAATTAGGTTCAGTCTAGTGTCTACGGAGTGATCACAGGAAAGAAAATGAGGATGGGAGCATCTGGTGCCTTTTAAAAATGGTGCAACACCCCCCACCTCCCGCCATCATGTCATAAAGCTCCCCATCTGGTGCTGTGACCCACCTCTGGCAGAAAGCCAAACAGGAGCCAAGGTGCCTTCTATATCTGATTCACTCCTCCAGTTTTCTAAGGGGTGCTACTAACCCAAAGAAACAGATTCTAGAAGAAGAGTAAGTCTCCAGAGAGCTACGGAGGCATCCTGCTAAAATTGGGAAATGCAAGAAGTGACTGCAGAGTTGTCCGACACTGTTGCCAGAACTTCCTGGACCCCAAATCCATGGGGAAACCCAGAACTCTACTGCTTCTATCTAGTAAGAGGAGTTTCTGGGTCCTGCTTATGAACTCTGACTTAAATTCACTACCTAAAAATGGTCTACCTCTACCCCAAAGCTTCTGGCTCTTCAGTCGTTCTCATCTTCATCCTCAATTTGAAACCGTTTCTTCTTTTGGATTCCTGGAGCTCTGGACTCTGGTGCTATGGGAATGACAGAGGTGAGAAGAGAGAGAGAAACTAAATATGTTATGGGGAAAGAAGGACAGTAGTGTTGATCTTCAAGTTGATCTTCTTTTTCAGAAGAAAAAGCAGGTTCCTGTCAGAATCCCTACCTTTGATCCTGCCTTCATCCTCCTCCTGCTCCTCATCGCTGTCCAGCAGTTGTCGCTTCCTGGGTACCATGTGCAGCTGTTCTTTCTCACCAGACGCCCCTTCCCCTGAAATGACCATGAGAGGCATGGAATTAGGGAACTGTGCCCTCATCTTCTCAAAATACCCTATCAGCCCTCTAGATCAACATGGCTAGCCCACAGTAAGTACCCAATAGGTAAGTGGTCTTACCGTCTGGGGACAACAGCCCAGCTTTCTTTTTCCGAGCTACCAGGAGAGCCCTCAGGGCTTCTGCTCTCTGTTCCTCCTGCTCCTCAGGACCTTGATCTCCAGGGACTTTAGGTTCTAGTCCTGGCTGAAGTTTCTGTTCCTCCTCTGGTTGACTCAAAGAAGCTGCTATCCTCCGGAGCTGGGAAGGACTCAGCTTGGCTGGAATCCTCCAGAAGGTTTCCTACAGGAGCAAACAAGTTGAAAATGAAAAGAGTAGGAAAGGAGCAGACTAGTTCACCAGATCTTGATATCATTCATTGATCCCACATTGGTAAAGATCTACAAGGGTTGTAAATTCTACTTATTGCTTATTTATCTAATATATGCACAATGTCTAGTACAGGCCTCACATATCACAAAGTTCCCAGTAAATTCAGTTGCTAAATGAATGAATGAGTCTGGGTAGCTCAGTCGGTTGAGTGTCTGACTTCAGCTCAGGTCATGACCTCATGGTTCATGGGTTAAAGCCCCGCATCGGGCTCTGGGCTGACAGCTCAGAGCCTGGAGCCTACTTCAGATTCCATGTCTCCTTCTCTTCTCTCTCTCTCTCTTCCTGCTCATCTCTCTTTCTCTCTCTCTCTCAAAATTAAACATTAATTTTTTTAAAAAAAATAATAAAATAAATGAATGAATGGATACTGAGGATGTAAAGATGAATCAGATATGATCCCTGCTTTTAGGAACCCACAATCTAACAGGAGAAAGAACCAACATACTATAATCTCACAGGATAGGGGCTACCTCAAGGGAATGAGTAAATCCTAGCTACCAAAGTTACCACTTTTGCTCTAGAGGTTGAAGGAGTGGTAGGGACTGCTTTTCTGAGGAGGTGAGAACTGAACAGACTCTGGAAGGTCAAGTGGAGGGTCATCAGGAAGATGGGTAATGTGTGAGTGTCACCTTGTACGTGTGCCTGGAGCCATCCAATAGAGGGACTGGCACGATCAACTGTGTGGAGATATGAGAAGCCTCCTCTCTGGAGGATAGAAAATAGTCCACAAGGAGGATGGTAAAACACAGGTGTGTGGGTGGCATGGCCATGAGGCTGCAAAGGCTGGCCAAGGCCAGGCATGCCACTCAGAGGCTGAGGACTCTGTCCTGCCAACAGTGAGGAACCATCCAGTTGGCTGGTTCAGGAGAATATAATCTCTCCTGGAGAGACAGGGAAGTAATGGACAGGAGAGTAATACAATCAAAATTCTACTTTAGAAAGATAACTCGTGGGGTGCCTAGGTGGCTCAGGTGGTTAAGTGTCCAACTCCATCTCAGCTCAGGTCCTGATCTCAGGGTTGCAGGTTTGAGCCCCACACTGCGCTCTACACTAGACATGGAGCCTACTTAATAAAATTTAAAAAAAAAAGAAAAAAAGAAGGGAGGGAGGGACAAAGGGAGGAAGGAAACTCAGGACAGTATGGAAGATGGACTAGGGAAAGGGGAGATTAGAGAAGATGAACAGGAAGGCTGCTGCAGGAGTCTTGGTCAGAGCTAAGAGGAAATGAGGTCAGAGATGGTAACTGCAATGAGGAAAAGATGTATGTATTTTAAAATAACAGGAATACGGCAGGCTGATTCTCTAACTGGTGTATTTACCTGCCCAGAGGAAGGAGGCCGAACCCCTAGCTTGCGCAACAGCCGTTGAAACTGTTCATTTTCCATTGCTTCCTCATTTTCTTCTGTCAGAGGCACCAAAGGCACTGGCTGTGAGCAGCCTAGGATAGGGTCAGTAGTCACGTGGTGAGGTTTTGAAGTAAGAACTGGTGGTCCCTTCCCACGGCCAGGTCACCAGCAGCCTCCAGTACCCCAGCCCCGAAAACCATCATTTATCTACTCACCATCCTCTTCTCGATCTTCTGCTACTCGAATCAGGCAGGTCTGGAGCCACAGAAGGGGAGAAGAAAAGCCTAAGGGAAGGAGGGAAACTTAGAATTGGCTCATACTACCAACCCTTCCACCTGAGACATCTCTCCCAGCCCAAGTCCTCACCTTCCTGATACAGGCTTTGCCCAAGGTTTTCAGTTGAAAGCACTGAGCTTTCCTGGGCTTGCTCTGCTTCTGAGTCCTCCTCTTTCTCCTCATCCTCTTCACTCTCTTCCTCTGGCAGGTTTTCCTCTTCTTCCAGATCTTCCTGGCAAAAATCTTTCAGGGGCTCCTCTTCATTAGGCTAAAATTCAGAGGGCATGGGGGGCGCCTGGGTGGCTCAGTCGGTTAAGCGACCAACTTTGGCTCAGGTCATGATCTCACGGTTCGTGGGTTCGAGCCCCGCATCGGGCTCTGTGCTGACAGCTCAGAGCCTGGAGCCTGTTTCAGATTCTGTGACTCTGTCCCTCCCCTGCTCACATCCTGTCCCTCAAAAATAAATAAATGTTACTTGTTGGGAGGAGGAACTTGTTGGGATGAGCACTGGGTGTTATATGGAAACCAACTTGAAATAAACTATTTAAGAAGAAATAAATGTTAAATTAAAAAAAAAAATAAAATAAAATAAAATTCAGAGGGCATGGGAAATGAAAAAAGGAAACAAGATGAAGAACTGAGTGAAGTCCTCTGGTTCTTGACCACCCCTGGAAACTGGTGGGGCAAGGGGTGGGGAGGACACCTGGCCAGAAGAGCTTAAGGTGGGAAGAATTCGGGTGAGCTACCTCTGAGGAGCACTTCAGGGGGAGTGGGCCCGGCCTGCAGAGCCAGGGAAAGACTGTTACCAAGCTCGAGGGCGCCAGCTTCTTCCGGCGTTTCTTATATAGCTCCCGCCGTTCGGCCACCAGCCCCAGAGCCAGCAGCTTATCCACTATTCGGGCCCGTGAGCGTTTGGCTGTGATATTCTTCATGATATGACCTAGCACATCTACAAAGAGGGAAAGTATAAGTACCCTAGAGCAACAGGGGAAAGGGAGTAGTGAAAGAAAGCAGAGGTCTTTGGAAAGAAGCTAAGTTGATTCCCTCACAAATGACACCACAAGTATAGTTAGGTGGAAAGAAGGGATGGGATAAGCCTTCCTTGGGAACAGGAGGCAGGGGGAAGAAATGGCCAGGTTGGCTCTCTCATCTCAAAGGTTCCCTGAGCTTCCACTTACCATCTGAGTCCTGGAACTCCTCAAAAAGCCGCTGCAGCTCCAGCTCCTGATCTTCTGTCCAGAGTACTATATGGGTTCCTTTCCTGCAAGGAGACGTCAGGGGAAGAGGGGGCCCAGGGAGGAAACCGAGGACATCTGATCTCAATTCCCACCAGAACATGTGACTCTACCTTTGGAAGTCCTTGACACTGTCAGCCAGTCCCAGCCGTACCAGATGATGGATGACCTGCTTGCGTGTCCGAGGGGTCTTCAGGTGTGCCAAGATGGTGTCTACTAAATCCTGACCTAACGTGGAGGAGTAAGGTAGTAAAGAGGGGTCTTGGAGCTCAGGCTGCCAGATTCCTAAATCTTCAGGTGTCAAGGACTCATACCTTCCACATCCTTATGGGCCAGGTACAGTTCCTGAAGCTGGGATTCCTCCTCTGGGCTCCACATAGGGGGTCTGCGACTGGAAGATCTAAATGGGGAAAGGAGGCATGCCTGAGTGGCTCAATTAGTTAAGCGTCAGATACTTGATTTTGGCTCAAGTAGTGATCTCATGCATTCCTGAGTTTGAGCCCCGAATCAGGCTCCCCAAATCAGTGCAAAGCCTACATGGGATTCTCTCTCTCTCTCTCTTCCACTCTCTCTGCCCTTCCCACGCACACACTCTCTCTCAAAATAAATAAACTGGGGCACCTGGGTGGCTCAGTCGGTTAAGCATCCAACTTCAGCTCAGGTCATGATCACACAGTTTGCAGGTTCAAGCCCTGCATCGGGCTCTGTGCTGACAGCTAGCTCAGAGCCTGGAGCCTGCTTCCGGTTCTGTATCTCCTTCTCTCTCTGACCTTCCCCTGCTCATGCTCTCTCTCTCTCAGAAATAAATAAAACATTAAAAATAAATAAATAAATAAATAAATAAACCTAAAAAATTTCAATTGACAAATGGGAAAAGGAGAAAGGGAGTAGGTAGGATGTTGGCTCCAAGAGAGGAGACCAAAGGCCCTCTCTGGTCAGCTCTAAAAGGAACAAGAAGGGAAACACAGGTAACCCAGAAGAGCCACTAGCAGAGGCCTAAGGTATGCTTCCTTTCCCTCATTCTCCTTCCACGTATGAACCCAAAAGTCAAATGAAGAGATTTTCCGGGTTGGGCTTACGGAAGCTGCCACTGCAGAGGCTGAGCAGATTACAAGGAAAGGAGAGGAGCTGAGCTGCAGGGAAAGAGGGTGAACATTTCCATGAATCCTTATGGTTTCCCACCACATTTTGGGACAGGGCATATTTGGGAAAAGGGATAATGGCCACCCCACTGCCAAGTGACCACCACCCACGAAGGCTGGTGAAGGAAGGAAACTAGAATAGACAGGAGACAGGCTCCAGCCCCACATTCTCTCTTGGTTGATCTCAGGGAAAGCATTTCACCTTGGGGGCTTATTTTCTCACCTATGAAAGGGGAAGAAAGTCAGGCTACCTGATCTGCAAGCTCTTCTGCCTCTGACACTCTGTGATTGTGTCACCTGCTACTACTGCCCATCCTTTCCCATAGTACAGCTCACCCAGCATCCAGACAGCCATAGCCCTCGGCCATCTCTCGAACCACAGCTGTATTCTTCCAGAACAGCAGCTCCATAAAGGCTTTTTGGTTGACTGCAGCCAATGCAAAGAACTTGCCCAGGATGTACTTGGCAAAAGTCACTAGCTCCTGTGAGAGAAGGAGGCTTCTGTGAAACCTCTGGCCTAACTGGCCTAACCAGGCCCTCCAGGTATTTTTTCTCTCCCTATTCCCAGCTGCCTCTCCTCACTGAGACTCTCCTAGCCTCCCCCTCCAGCTCCCTCCACCTGCCTACCTACTTCCTCAGGATCTCTCTCAGCCCTTGACATCACTCAACATCCTTTATCTCCTGCAGACTACCCTTCGTTACCCCCGGACTCCCCTACGCTTCTCCATCCTTGTTCCTTGGTATGCCCTCACTTTATAGGCCCCGGCAGCTGGGTCACTAAGCAGACGGTTGAAGAGGCAGAAGAGGGAGAGCTGGAAGAGGAGGGCTTCCATTTTGAGGTCATGGGCCAGCCGGTGCAGCATCTTGACAATGCAGTGGTTAGTGTGGGCACTGTTCTGTCGGTAGCTCCTCAGCAGCAGCACATAGGCTCGCACGACAGTTGAGCTTGCAAAACTGCATCAACACAGGGACAAAGGGGTTGTCAGCATGAGAAAGACACTGCTTGCCCTCCCAGCTCTATAATCGCCACCCTGGGACCAACTCAGTTTCCTCAGCCCGCACCGTTTCAGGTAGTCCAGAAAATTAAATTCTTTTTCTGACACCTGGACTGCTTGCAGTTCTTCCTCCTCCTCCTCCTCTTCCTCTTCTTCCTCTGCCCCTTGTTCCTCTGGCCCCTGCTGCCCTATAGAAAGAGTGTGAATTAGGGGTGCCTGGGTGGCTCAGTCAGTTAAGCATCTGACTCTTGGTTTTGGCTCAAATCATGATCTCCCGTTTTGTGGGTTTGAGCCTCGCGTTGGGCTCTGCACTGTCACCTCTGACAGTGCAGAGCCTGCCTGGGATTCTTTCTCTGTCCCCCCTCCGACCCCCTGCCACTTGCTCTCTGTCTCTCTCAAAATGAATAAATAAACTTAAAAAAAAAAAAGGAAGACTGAGGATTATTGGATCTCTGTGATGCTGGTTCTAGAAAAGAGCTGGAAGGAGAGAGATGTGAAGGAACTGGAGACTCACGGGGAAGTGGGGCACAGAGGATCTGTTTCAGCAGCTGGATCTCTTCCTCTGCAGAAATGTCTTGAGAGCCAAACACATCTCCCTCTGGCCACACCTCCCTGAACCCCAGAGAGAAAAAAAGACTTTATTTATTTATTTATTTATTTTTAATGTTTTATTTATTTCTGAGAGAGAAAGAGAGAGAGACAGTGTGAGTAGGGGAGGATCAGAGAGAGAGAGAGACCCAGAATCTGAAACAGGCTCCAGGCTCTGAGCTAGCTGTCAGCACAGAGCCCGAGGTGGGGCTCGAACCCACGAACCGTGAGATCATGACCTGAGCTGAAGTCAGACACTTAACTGACTGAGCCACCAAGGTGCCCCAAAAAGACTAACCAGAGAGAATATGAGTTATAATTTTAAGTAAGAGAAGGAATTTTTAGACTTCTCTCTCATTTGCCAGCCAGAAAGAGAATGTATATCGTTACCTCAAAGATGAAAGACTCTGGGGAAATTTTCCCTCATAAGGCACACTGCAATGAGAGGCACCTGGGTGGCTCAGTCGGGTAAGCCTCCGACCGGCTCAGGTCACGATCTTACAGTTTGTGGGTTTGAGCCCTGCATCAGGCTCTATGCTGACAGCTCAGAGCCTGAAGCCTGCTTCAGATTCTGTGTCTCCCTCTCTCTCTGCCCCTCCCCCACTTACACACTCTCTCGCTCTCTCTCAAAAAAAAGTAAATAAATAAAATTAAAAAATAAGCCACATTGTAATGAATATCACCATATAAACAATCTAAATGTCTGACATTTGGTTGAACAAATACACATTTCACGATGCCGTTAGCAATTGTGACTATATATCTCATAAGAAATCTTCATGATATATTAAGTAAATACTATAAAACAGCATATACAATATTTCATTTTTATAGAAGAAGTTGTATTGGTCTATATACAACACAGAAGACAAAAAACCTGGAAGATTACTCATCAAAATGTTAATGATGATTATCTTTAGCCAGTAGAATTATCTATATTTTGCCCCCAATTAACTGTGCTTTCTGATATATTTTTTTTTAATGTTTATTTTTATTTTTGAGACAGACAGAGACAGAGCGTGAGCAGGGGAGGGGCAGAGAGAGAGGGAGACACAGAATCCGAAACAGGCTCCAGGCTCTGAGCTGTCAGCACAGAGCCCGACGTGGAGCTCGAACCCGCGAACCGTGCAATCATTACCTGAGCCTAAGTCAGACGTTTAATCGACTGAGCTACCCAGGTGCTCCACTGATATTTCTCAAAAATAAAATAAAAACAAACAGCAGGGGGGCCTAGGTGTCAGTTAAGCATCAGACTCTTAATTTTGGCTCAGGTCATGATCTCAAGGTTTGTAGGTATGAGCCCCATTCGGATTCTGACGATGTGGAACCTGCTTGGGATTCTCTGTCTCCCTCTCTCTCTGCCCCTCCCCTGCTCACTCTCTGTCTCTCTCAAAAGTAAATAAATAACATTTAAAAACAAACGAACAACAAAACCCCCACAAAGCCAATCCAAACTCCCCAGGACTCAGTGCTCAGTGCAGAGCCCCCATACTTCTGATGGGACTTCTCTCAATTGAAGGCAAAGAATCTTGTACCACAGTGAAAGCCTCCTCCTGCCCCCAAAAGTCCAGGAGCTGAATCTAGGCGAATGGTTGGGCAAGGTCCTTACCGGGCAGACCTAAGGAGGGTTAGGGCCTGTGGGGCCTGGCCAGCCAGAAGACAGTCTTGGATCCGCACCATGGCTTCTGCCCGTTGCTCTTCCACCGGCACCTCTGAGGCCGCATCAAAGGGAACCATGGAGTCCAAACTGAGCTCAGGATCCTAGAGAGGTTAGATTAAGGCTATGGAAACGGAGGAGGAAAACCCAGACAGCCTACCAGTGCACTACCCTCAAGAAAGATAGGGTTTCTGCAACTACCTACCTGGGCACTGCACTGTAGCTGCTCAGCCAGGGATGGCCACATAGCTTCTAACTCCCCTGCACTATAGGAGACATTATCAGAAGCAACAGGCTGATCTAGGACCTTCTTCTTCTTCTTTCTCTTCTTCCGTTTGTTCTATGGAGAAAGAATCATTGTTCGGATGACAGGAAAGCTAAACGGATTTTTTCCCATCAATGTCTTCTCCATTAATTCATTCCCTAGAGTTCTGAATTAATAATGAGTGACCACTCAAGTGACAAGTGACCACTGTGTGCTATTCATAAGCAAAAGGGATGCAACGGTGAGCAGTGTATTTCCTTTCCCTCGAGGAGCATACAATCTATTGGAGTCTTGAAACAGGTGAGTAGATAGGTAAATTATATTACAGTATAGATAAGACATAGAATATGGCTGAGCACAAAGTGCCATGGCAAAACTTAGGAACAGTCCTTAACTTATTTCTTGGGATCAGAGATTTCCCAAAAGCAGTTAGATCTTAAGCAAAAATCTATAAAATGAACAGATTTGCTATGAGAATAAGATACTCTTGGGGCACCTGGGTGGCTCAGTCGGTTAAGTGTCTGACTTTGGCTCAGGTCATGATATCATGGTTCGTGGGTTTGAGCCCCACATCGGGATCTGTGCTGACAGCTAGCTCAGAGCCTGGAGCCTGTTTCAGATTCTGGGTCTCCCTCTCTCTCTGACCCTCCCCGCTTACGCTGTCTCTCACTCTCTCTCAGAAGTAAATAAAACATGAAAAAAAAATTCTACCCAAAAAAGGGGCACCTGAGTGGCTCAGTCAGTTAAGCATCCAACTCTTGATTTTGGCTCAGCTCATGATCTCACCTTTTAGGAGTTCGAGCGCCGAGTCAGGCTCTATGCTGACGTGTGGAACTTGCTTGGGATTCTCTTTTTCTCCCTCTCTCTGCCCCACCGCAACATGTTCTCACACGTCTTTAATCTTTTATTTCATTTCAGGCTCATATTACAATCTCATGTATAGGGATCTGGGGACTCATATGAATAGCTTGAGTTATTCTAACAGTAACTAATATAGGATGAGATTCCAAACCTTCTGGCTTTTAATTTAGGGCTCTTTCCATCTCACTACAATGCTTCTGAAGTATAACCAAGAAGGATCACAGCATAATTACTAAACTCTAAAATTGTGAATTCCCACAATTTATGTGCTTAGCATATAGTAGGTATTTAATAAATGCTTTGTGAATGATTTAAGATATTTATGTTACACTGAAAATAAATGTAACAGAAAAAAGGAAACTATAGTAGACTCACATCAGCAACACCAACAAACCCTTTGCCCTCCTTAGTTCAGAGAAGTTCTAACAGGTCAGCTTAAGCTGCAGAAATATAAGGAGATAGTTCCCCGTCCTCTGCCCTTCCCTCATGGCTCTTTCCACACTGTCCACATCCCAGGGCTGCCCAGTACCTGCACCACCAGGTTCCCACGGCTCCGACAGAACCGCTCCAACATCTTGAGGAAGAGGTGAGTGGTTTCTACCAGGTCACGAAGGAAAGAGCGTGGCTGACATCTCTCATCAAACTTGCGAAAGAGTGCTAGGAACAGCTCTCGGTACTCCATCACATAGAAAATGTTGTCTAGGAATGGGGAAGAGAAAGGAATGGATGGATTGGTCTGGAAATTGAGGAAAGGGAGAGATGGATGAAGTTGGGACTGGAAAGAGTGAGATTGTGGTCAAGAGATAGGAAAGGCCAGAGCCAGAGACCAGGCCAGGGCCTCACTCTTGATGATGCGGCTGCTCTCCCTCACAGCCTCATCTGGGGACATGTCCATCTCATTCACTGTGGCCAGCAGCTCCTGATAGGCCTTCAGTGCCAGGTGCATCCTGTGAGATGAGGGAAAGAGGAGAAATGGAGGACAACTTAGGAAACTGGCTCAGGGAAACAGTACCACCTCTAAACCTTCCCCAAAAATGGTGCCCATCAAAAACAGAATGACCCAGGCAGTCCTTGCTCCCCAGCCTTACCACCTTAATTCCAAAACAGGAAAGAAAGTACCACCTAGAATTTAGGCACTCAGATTCCCAGCCTGGCAAGATGCCCACTTTGACCCCAGTTCTCATCCCACTCACCGACGTGCCCAGGAGGCAGCTTCCTTGCGGTCCGTCAGCATCATCTCATAGTAGTTGGTGAGGTTCTGCTCAATGAAGTGGAAGGTACGGACACTGAGGGTCTCAGAAACCAGGCCTGGCCGGAAGGAGGCAGCTCGGTTGAAGGCCATGAAGAAAGCCAAGGCCCACATGTAGTAGGTCTCATCATGCTGCTGAGCCTTCTCCCGCAACAGGTGATCCTAATGTCGAGGAGAAAAAGACCACCCTGTGACCCCAGAGCTTTCTCCCTGTCCTAGGACAATGGGACAGACCCTGGACACCACTATAACAATATTCTAGGACAGGAATTTCCACCCTCTCTTGTTCTCCTCAGGTCTCTCCACATTCCTCTCCCTTCCTCTAGGGCAATTTCTCTCAGCCTTCATAAAACTGTCCCAATTGGCCCACACCTTCTCAAATTCCTCACTATCTCTCACGGGTGCCCTATACCTTGCCCAACTTCTAGTCCATACCCTCCCATAGTCCTCAGCCTTCCACAGGCTCCTCCCCAGTTGCCTTTCTTACCCACCACTAGTCCCATCACCTCCCTATCCCATCCTTCTTAGGTTCTCACCTTCACTGAGCCCATAAGCCGGTTATAACAGTTCTCCAGGAACTCAGAGCAGAAGTCTCTGAGGAAGAGTCTCACATTGAGGGCAGAGCGGCGCTGAATGGACAACTCCTGGGCAGCCTGACGACGTTTAGGCACCCTTCGGGGCTGCTTTCCCAAATCTGAACTGTAGTTTTGGAGCTGAGAGTGTACAATGGGGGATCAGAATTACTCCTCACTACTACGCTCCCCCTGTAGCTCTTTCCACATCTCTAGTGCAACCATATTCTCAGAGGAAACTCTTAGAAGGTTCTCTCCCTCTGGTACAAAGTGAAGATATAGGTAAAGACAATAATGCCAGAGGCTCTATTTCTCCTGTAGCCTCCAACTTATTATTTTTTAAAAATTTTTTATTTTAGGGCCGCCTGAGTGGCTCAGTCGGTTAAGCGTTCAACTTTGGGTCAGGTCGTGATCTCATAGTTCGTGGGTTCGAGCCCCACGTCAGGCTCTGTGCTGACAGTTATCTCAGAGACTGGAGCGGTTTCAGATTCTGTACCTCCCTCTCTCTCTGACCCTCCCCTACTCATGCTGTTTCTCTCTCAGAAATAAGTAAAACATTAAAAAGTAATAATAAAATAAATTTTTATTAAAAAATTTTTTTAATGTTAATTCATTTTTGAGAGACAGAGAGAGACAGAGCACGGTTGGGGAGGGGAAGAGAGAATCCGAAGCAGGCTGTAGGCTCTGAGCTGTCAGCACAGAGCCTGATGCGGGGCTCAAAGCCACGAACCGTGAGATCACGACCCGAGCCGAAGTCGGACACTTAACCAACTGAGCCACCCAGGCGCCCCTAAAATTTTTTATTTTAAAGAGTATTCTTTTGGGCCTCCTGGGTGACTCAGTTGGTTAAGTGTCTGACTCTGGCTCAGGTCATGATCTCACAGTTTGTGGGTTTGAGCCCTACTCAGGCTCTGTGCTGACCACCTGGAGCCTGCTTTAGATTTTGTGTCTCCCTCTCTCTCTTCCCCTCCCTCCATTCACACTCTCTCAAAAATAAACATTAAAAAATTAAAAAAAAAGAAAGAGTATTCTTTTTTTTAAAGTTTATTTATTTTTGAGAGAGGAAGAGAGACACAGCATGAGCAGAGGAGGGGCAGAGAGAGAAAGGGAGATGATCCCAAGCAGATTCAGCACTATGAGCACCGAGCCCAACATGGGGCTCAAACCCATCAACTGTGAGATCATGACCTGAGCCAAAATCAAGAGTTGGACGCTCAACCGACTCCGAATGAGCCACCCAGGTGCCTCTCCTACGGTCTCCAACTTTCTAAGTGTAGGAACAGAGACCCTTTACTTCCAGAGATGCTTGCTAACCTTTTTTTTTTTGTTTTGTTCCTTATGATTTTATTTTTAAGTAATCCCTATCCTCAACATGGGGTTTGAACTCACAACCCTGAGATCAAGAGTCACATGATCCACCGACTGAGCCAGTCAGGTGTCCTGCTTGCTTATCTTTCTTAGGTAACCTTAGCTCCACAATATTCCCACCCCAGATGGGAGCATACTCACGTTGTGGAGACCTTTATGAAAGATGAGGTCCCTCTCCCCAATGGATTTCAACCCCTGGACAATGTAGGAGCCCCCAAATCGAGAATGTCTGCAGTTAAAAAAAAAAAAAAGTCCAGAGTGATTCCTCAATTCTCTGGAAGCTTTATCCCCATTCTCTTTCATCAGCACATCAGACCCTGTTGTAATTGGAAAGTGTTATCTGGTCACCACTATCTTAGCCTCGGGCCTTGGCATTCCATACTGATGGGATGGGAACGTGAGAAGGCAGATCCCGCCTCTCACCTGTTGCTTCGCTGAAGGGCTCGAGTCTTCTTTTCTGCCATCTCTCGCTGGCGCAACGCCTCTAGTTCTGCCACATCTGTGTTCCGCTCCTTAGCTAAGCGTCCCTGTCCTACTCCCGCCAGCTGTTCAGGGTTCTAGATTTGGAACAAGGAGGAAAGAGTAAGAAGGACTGTCATTCCTTAGTCTAGGTTCAGTCCTTGCAAGGATAGAAAAGGTGAATGAAATAGGACTGTTGAAGGTACCCCCTATTCAAGACAAGGCTACACTGTTTCCCACCTGCCACCAGATAATTCAGCCATTATTACAAGAGTGACGCTGGCTATATAGCAGAAAAGTACATGGGTGAAGGGACTAGGGAAACAGGCCAGGTGCTCACCTGGTCACGAAACATAAGGGAGACGATCTCTAGCACATGCAGGCTCCACTGTTGCTCAGCAGGTGAGCTGGCCAGAAAGAGAAGCAGGTCATCCAGGCCACTGAGGTGAATTGCCCAGAGAAGCTGGTCATGGACACTGGCGTCATCATCAATCCTCTGAGCAGTGAGTGTGATAAGGGAGGGAAGAGAGGTCATTCAGTTCCACTGCCCTGCCTTCAGGTTCTCCAACTCACTGCTGGACCAAGGTGCCCCCTGACCTGTCAGAGGGCAGAGAAGCTAGAAAGGGCAGCTCAACCTAACCAAGCATAAGTAAGCAGACAACCTCTCACCTTCTCCTGATCAAGGTCGGCTGGAACATGGAGAATATTTCTGACCAGCAGCAGGATCCGTTCAATCAGCAAGTTGTCTTCCTCCTGCCGTTCCTCCCAGCCCTAGTCAGAAGGACAGATAGAGGAAGACACTCCCTGTGGAAGGCAGGCGGCATCTACCCAGACTGGAGGACATAGGCCGAGAGGAGAACCAGGATTAAGAAGGAAGAAAAGAGGAGCACCTGGATGGCTCAGTTGGTTAAGCGTCTGACTTCGGCTCAAGTCATAATCTTGTAGTTCATGACTTTGGGCCCTGGATTTCAAGCCCTGCATCAGGCTGTGTGCTGACAACTCAGAGCCTAGAGCCTGCTTCAGATTCTATGTCTCCCTCTCTCTCTGCCCCTCCCCTGCTCACAAATCTGTCTCTCTCTCCCTCAAAAATAAACATGTAAAAAAAAGGTGAAAAAAAAAATGGAAGGAAAGGTTCAAGCACTCCGGAGGTAGCCTGAGACAATGGATGGCTCTATGCATCTTCAAGGACTGGGGCCGTATCTCCAAACTCTGCTGTCCTGACAATGCCCAGCCTGGCACTCTGCCCAGAGGAAGTGCAGGCAGGTACTAACAGTCCCCTGGGATCCTGGAAGGTGGAGACCCACTCACCAGCTGTAGCAGCTCATACAAAGTTTCACTGAGGACTCCAAAAGCCTTCTCACTGGCAAAGGCCTGTAAGATAGGGGAATGGATGTTAAGTGGCACCCATTCTTCCCTTCCCTACCACCCCCAACTTCGGCCCCAGGGACTCTAAAGGAAAAACTCACCTCTTTGTAGGCTTGCAAGTAAGCTAGCACCTGCAGAAAATGGTGACGGAAGCTAGGTTCTTTGGGCACACTGCCAAAACAGAGCAAGGCTGGTTGTGTCAAGTTCACCATCAGCCTGGGGAAACAAGGAAAGAGGGAGATGTTGTTACGTTTCCCCACCCGGGTCAAACACCAAAATCTAGCAGTTCACGGGGCGCCTAGGTAGCTCAGTCGGTTAAACGTCTGACTTCAGCTCAGGTCTTGATCTCGCAATCTGTGAGTTCGAGCCCCATGTCGGGCTCTGTTCTGACAGCTCAGAGCCTGGAGCCTGCTTCCAATTCTGTGTCTCCCTCCACCACTCACACTCTGTCTCTGTCTCTCAAAAATGAATAAACGTTAAAAAAAATAAAAAAACAGGGGCACCTGGGTGGCTCAGTCAATTAAGCATTCAACTCTTGGTTTTGGCTCGAGTCATGATTGTGGTTTGTGGGTTTAAGACCCGTGTCGGGCTCTGTGCTGACAAGTGCAGAGCCAGCCTGGGATTCTCTCTCTCTCTCAATCTCTCTCTCTGCCCCTCCCCCACTCACTCTCTCTGTCTCTCTCCCCAAAATTAATAAAACTTAAAAAACAAAAGCAAAAACAGAAAAACACCAAAACCTATCAGCTCAAACACCAAGGGCTGGTGCATGGTAAAAGTTAAAAAGCTGGGGAACCAACCTGATAACAGCATCGAAGAGAGGCTTGTCCTGACGGTGTTGGGTCAGAATGGGTAGAAGGTCACTCTGCAGGATCTGGGCTGCCCCCAACTGTTGCCGCACATCACGAGTGTCGTCCTCATGCCTCAAGTAGCGGATCAAATCCTTCACACTCTCTTCAGTGACAGAATAAACACTTACAAGAAACCCTGGAAGAACCTCCATCTTGGCCCCTGTGCTATTCTTACCCAGGACTTGAGAAATTCTACAGACCTCCTCGATTCAAGCAAGTTTTATACCTGTTTCCTCAAAAGGGTACTCACCTAAGCAATCTGGTTCTTTGTGGTAAGTGTCTCCCTCTAAGTACCCAAGGGCACTACATGTGGCTAGAAGTTCACAATTCATCATGTTCAAGTCCATACACCAGTGGACCAGCCACGAGAGATATAAGGTAGGTGGAGGCAGGACACAGAAATGATGAGGCCTGCAGAGACAGAGAAGGAAACCAAATCTAGGGTTCTCTCCCTGAAAGGGAGAGGGGAACAGAACAGGACCCTAACGCTCAGAGTATTCTGAACAAGGTCCTCAAATGCTTCACTTTTGTCAGAACCCAAAGTGCTAATCTTAGCTCCAGGAAAAGCTTAAACTGAGGCTTCTATCTAATCAAAACCAAGGAGGTGGGGTGCCTGGGTGGCTCAGTCAGTTAAGCTCTGACTTCAGATCAGGTCATGATCTCATGGTTCCTGAGTTTGAGGCCCAACATGGAGCTATCTGCTGTCAGAGCTGACATGGCTTCAGAACCTCCTCTCTCTCTGCCCCCTTCCCCTGTTCGTGTGTTCTCTCTCTCTCTCAAAAATAAATAAACATTGAACAACAAAAACAAAAACAAAAAACAAGGAGGCTCCAAGCCTAAGAATTAAGTACCTGTCCCCTACTCTAACTTAGATCTGACACTACGGAAACTTGTCTGTTTCGGAGTCAAGATAATACACAGAAAGAAAGGTTGGTTAGACAAAGTCATCACTGAGACTTTCAGCCTCAGAGAGCTCTGTAGCCTTTTAGAGAAGGGGGGGATGAGCTTCCCTCTCCTTTAAGGCCACCTCCACCTCCCATAGCCCTTCCACACACGCTGTTACAGCTCTATGTACCACAAGGGTTAAGAAACCCAGCTTTGACCATACAGTGATTTGACCTAGGATCTACCACTTCTAAGAGCCCTGAAGCATTTAAGACACTGGAGATGCATAGAGAAAGTTCCTTCACTCTCCTTTCCAATATAACTCTTAAATTTTGGTAATCTTAGTAAAAGCTAGTGTCTAACAGAATGGGTAAGGAAAAGATTTAACGAGGAACTGGTTAAACTCCCCATCACTCTCAAGAAGAACTATCTTCCCTTTCTAAAGCATGTTCCTTTTGATTAAAATCCCTAAACCCTCATCAGATAATCAAGTAGGCAGAGATTCAGAATCTCAGATGTTTCAGAACCTGACACTGATAACACAGACACACACAAACACATTGCATTCACTAACCTTTTAACCTGTGGAAAACTGGGAATACCCGTCAATCTTGTCCCCCTCCAGCACACGCAGCTACACTACACTGCTCTCAGCCCTTGGTTGCCTCCTCTAAAAAGACCTTTCCCTGTTTCAGACCTACCCCTAGCCCAACTCCACCCCTGTTCCCCCAAAGAAAATGGGAAGTATCCAAGGGACTAAGGTTTAATGGCTGATGTTATCTCCTTGCATTTATGTAATTGGTCTACTTCTCCAGGCTACCTGCTATCCTCTATCGCCCAACACACACACCTAGTCCTAATCTACTTTCTGAAAGCTCAGCCCAGCAAGAGTGAGCCTGTAAAATATTCACTGAATGATCGACTAGAAAGTCTAAAGGGAGATTTATCTTAAATGCCCTTTCTCAGGGGACCTGAAGACTCCTGAGACCAGGGCTCCAGTGTGGTAGGTATGGTATGTGAGATCTCTGATTCTCTCCTTAGATACAGCCAGCTTTTTTTTTTTTTTTTTTTTTTTTTTTTTNTTTTTTTTTTTTTTTTTTTTTTTAAAGTAGGCTCCACGTGGAGCCCAATGTGGGGTTCTAACTCACAACTCTTAGATCCAGACCTGAGCTGAGATCAAGAGTCAGACGCTTAGGGCGCTTGGGTGGCTCAGTCAGTTAAATGTCCAACTTCAGCTCAGGTCATGATCTCGCAGTTTGTGGGTTCAAGCCCTGCGTCAGGTTCTGTGGGGACAGCTAAGAGCCTGGAGCCTGTTTCAGATTCTGTGTCTCCCTCTCTCTCTCTCTGCCCCTCTCCCACTCATGCTCTGTCTCTCTCTGTCTCAAAAATAAATAAATCATAAAATTTTTTTATGAAAAAAAATAAATAAAAGAGTTGGACGCTTAAATGACTGAGCCACCCAGGCACCCTATCCAGCTTTTTCAGACAGATCATTGGTGTGCTTACCAATGAGCAACACACGCACACACACCCAGACTGAAGGGCTTCCCCATCTGCTCTCTCCAAGTGGCAGCTTAGGAAGCTGACAATAGAACAGTCTATAAAGATGATAAACTGGCATATACTCTTCAAAATAGGGCACAGCATCACACTCTGGCACTAAAAAGTGTGAAATGATAAAGTCTTCTAACAGGAGAGACAAAGCCACGTCTGCGAGGCTCTAAGAAAGATAACCTCATACAGTCCCAGCTCCCTTTCCCCTATATCTTGCCTCCTCCATTGTAGACCAATTCTATGTAAAGATTCATTATTTGTAAAATTGGCCCAGCAGAGTATTCAAACATCTGCTTTCAACACATCACTTTACCTGACAAGCAAAATTAGCAGAGGTGGTAACAGCTACCTGTTACCTGACTGTTAGCTGGCAACCAAACTAAGATGGGGGAGGGGAAAGGACACAGGAAAGGAGCAGTCCTTGCAGAGGTGACAAGGAAGACCTTATGTAAGAGACCCAGGACTTCAGATTCTAATCCCCTGCATTTTTGACAAAACCAGAAAGACACAGGCAAAGCAGAGGAAGAAATGGGTCAGGTTGACCTATTATAAAGCTTTCAGGTCACCAGGCAAGCTGGCAATCTTGGGCCTATTCACTAGAACTGGAATAAAAGCTCTCACAGGTGTTTCAGCTGTGGAACACACTTAAAAAATTAGCCAGGAACAGAAAACTTACAGTTTTCATTCATTTAACTAGAAGCTACTCACTCAGTCTGGTCTCATCTTCCCCTCCCAGACTACTTACAATTGTCTTACTCTCCTCTACTAAACATTGTCCTATGCATTTCTGAATGCACTCAATTTCTTTCATAGAGTTCGTTTCTACTGAACACAAAGAAGAGTACAAGGGTCAGAAGGAGGGATCAGAGTCCTAGCTTCATTGCCTCCCTCTCTATTCTTCACCAAATCGGTCAGTCACAGAAAGGATGCTGTGGCAGCCATGGAGAGGTCTTTTCAGAGATTTTTCTTCAAGGGAGAGCTCATGAGGGCGCCTGGGTGGCTCAGCTGGTTAAGCATCCAACTCTTGATTTTGGCTCAGGCTCTGTTGGGGCTCCGGGGAGGGGAGGGGCGGGGAGGGGAGGGGAGGGGAGGGAAAAGATTGTCATTCAGCTGAAAAGAATGGAGCTGGCTGACAGCTCCTCCAGGATCCACCTCAGTCCTATTGTTCCCAGGCAGACCCCCAGCTAATGATAAGCACAGGGGTCCTGGGGCCCAGCCATTTCCGTCCAACAAGGACTCCTCTATTAGGCAATCTTTGCTTCTGAGTTTCTCACTCGCTCAGCTGAGACTCTCGCTGCCCCCAACTTTGCTCCCCACTTGATCTAGCACAGACACTCCTAATTCCATCTCAGTGTCTGCTCCCCAGAGGTCCTGAACTGACAGATACCTACCCCACTTCCATTATCTAGTTATTGTATTGTGAAAATCCAGTTAAGTTACATCACAGCACGTTGTAAACTCCGATGGATAATACAAAGTTAAAATAAAAATCAGCGATTTTCATGCTTTGTGATTTCATGTACCACTATATATCTTCTCAAACTGGAGAAGCCATCATGACTGGTAAGGATATTAAAAATAGCAACATTAAAAATAAAAACACACTTTTAAAAAATCCCACTAACGTCTATTAACACCAATGTTTCATAAAAGAAAAAGCTTAACACACATATACAAAAAGTAGTAACTCAGCTATGTCCTTTCTCTTAAAGTACAAAAACAAGTCCTTATCAAGAGTCACATGCTCTACCAACTGAGCCATCCAGATGCCTCTGAATAAATTAATTTTGAATTAACAGATTATCATGGGTTATAACCTTTGAACCAATGAGCTCATTTTGGAGATTATAACCCAACAATTGAAAAAAGAGAAGTAATCATTGATATAAAAACAAAACCTCTTCCTAGTACATTCTAGTTAATATAATGCTTTTATAGCTTTAATTTCACTTTGACCCTCACAACAGTCCCTTTTTTTATTTTTTTAAAATGTTTTATTTATTTCTGAGAGAGAGAGAGAGCATGAGCAGGGGAGGGTCAGAGAGAGAAGGAGACACAGAATCTGAAAAAGGCTCCAGGCTCTGAGCTAGCTGTCAGCACAGAGCCCAACGTGGGGCTCAAACCCAAGAACCGTGAGATCATGACCTGAGCCGAAGTCGGACACTTAACTGACTGAGCCACCCAGGTGCCCTGACCCTCACAATAGTCCTAAGTGATAAGTACAATTATTTTCTATTTTATAGATAAAGAAACAGAGCCTCAGAGAATATATACTTAAGTAAGATGTTTATGAGTTATCTTAAATGGCAAAGTCTTGGAGACAAGCCAGATATCCCAAGTCTGGGAACAGCTAGGAAAACTTTCGAATGTTAATAAACAATATATCATATAAAAACTAACTGCAGGGCACCTGGGTGTCTTAGTTGGTTGAGCATATCTGGCTCTTAGTTTTGGCTCAAGTCATGGTATTGCAGTTCGTGGGTTTGGGCCCTGCTTGGGATTCTCTCTCTCCCCCCCCCTCACTCTGCCTCTTCCCTGCTCTCTCTCTCTCAAAATGGATACATATGTTAAAAAAACAACAACAACTGCGCACTAAAATTCAAAAGCTTAGGGGCACCTGGATGGCTCAATCATTTAAGCTTCCAATTTCAGCTCAGGTCATGATCTTTCTTTTTTCATTAAAAATTTTTTTTTTAATTTTTAATGTTTTATTTATTTCTGAGAGAGAGAAAAACAGCATGAGCAGGGGAGGCTCAGAGAGAGAGGGGGATACAGAATCTGAAACAGGCTCCAGGCTCTCAGCTGGCTGTCAGCACAGAGCCCAACTCGGGGCTCAAACCCACGAACCGTGAGATCGTGCCCTGAGCCGAAGTCGGACGCTTAACCGACTGAGCCACCCAAGTGCCCCTAAAAAATTTTTTTAATGTTTATTTACTTTTGAGAAAGCGAGAGACCGAGTGCAATCAGGGAAAGGGTAGAAAGAGACAAACATGGAATCTGAAGCAGGCTCCAGGCTCTGAGCTGTCAGCACAGAGCCCAACGCAGGGCTTGAACCCACAAACTGAGAGATCATGACCTGAGCCAAAGTTGGACACTCATCTGACTGTGCCACATAGGTGCCCCAGGTCATGATCTTTTGGATTGTGAATTTGAGCCCCGCATCTGGCTCTCTGCTGTCAACCCACAGCTTGCTTAAGATCCTCTGTCCCCCTCTCTCTGTCCCTCCCCTACAGGCACGCACATACACGCACATGCACTCTCTCTCTCAAAAATGAATAAACATTTAAAAAATGGATTAAAAAATGAACATTTTAAAAATGGGTGTTTAAAATAAATAAAGATAAAATTCAAAGGCTTCTATTTTTAAAAAGGCACATAAAGTAGAATGTTCACAATAACAACCACATAAAAATGTGAATGATCTGGAGGCACCTGGGTGGCTCAGTTAAGCATCTGGCTACAGTTCAGGTCATGATCTCACAGTTCGTGGGTTCGAGCCCCACATCAAGCTCTGTGCTGACAGCTCGGAGCCTGGAGCCTGCTTCAGATTCTGTGTTTCCGTCTCTCTCTGCCCTTCCCCTACTTGCTCTCTCAAAAATACACATTAAAAAATAAATTAAATAAATAAATATATTCAGGGACACCTGAGTGGCTTGATCAGTTAAGCACTGGACTCCTGATTTTGGCTCAGGTCATGATCTCGAGGTTCATGAGACTGAGCCCTGCATCAAGCTCTGTGAAGACAGTGCAGAGCTTGCTTGAGATTCTCTCCTCTCTCTCTCTCTGCCCTTCCCCCACTTGCATGTGCACTCTCTCAAATAAAGAAATTAAAAATAACTAAATAAATAAAGGTATTCTGGGGCACCTGGGTGGCTCAGTCGGTTAAGCATCTGACTTTGGCTCAGGTCACGATCTCCCAGTTTGTGAGTTCAAGCCCCACATCAGGCTCTCTGCCGTCAGCACAGAGCCGAGTTTGGATCCTCTGTATCCCTCTTTCTCTGTCCCTACCCCACTCGTGCTCTTGCACTCTTTCTCTCAAAAATTTTAATTTTAATAAAATTTTAAAAAATGTAGGCAGCCCTTCCTGCCCATGGGTCCTGTCCCTGTGCTTTAATAGTCACCTTTTTGCACCAAAATAATGATTTTTAAAAAATTAAAAAGAAAAAATACATAAAGGTATTCATTGTTTTTAATAATTGTGGTAAAATGGTACTTTTCAATAAAAACAGCAAAGGTAGCTAATGCTGTACTTCCAGGTTTTCCCTCCCATCTCTCTTTCCTCCCAAAGGTCTCCTTCCAACAGTTCTTCAGAAGGAATGGGGGCAGCTGGGCTGGCTGACTGAGAATTATTGTCCATTCACGGTTTCCACCCACGGAGATGCAGGAACCTGATGTCTTCTCCCAAAGTTTCCTCTGGCCTCTTTCTGCAGCCTTTCATCTTTGCGTTTTGTTTTGTTTTGTTTTGTTTTGTTTATCACAGTAAATGAGTTTTGAAGCAGCCCAAACTCTTGTGTTTCTGTGAACATGAAAGGTTAATCCAGATGCACAGACAAGAGAGTGGGGCTTCACGAGAGTAACCTTCACTATATCCATTCCTCCTGCAAAGAGGGAAAAGGAGAGGCCACACATACGATTTCCAAGCATGGGACAGAAGAAATAAACAACACAAGCCTGTAATTTTTCTGTTCTAATCAGAGCACTTTATTATACTTCCTGAATTTTCTGCTTTGAAAACAACTTCCCCCATGCTGCCTCTTTCACTCACAACAGAGACAAACCAGAAAGCCAGCACCATTCTGGCTTGCTAAAGAACCAATAGAAAAGAAGGAAATTCTCTCTTTTTTTTTTCAATAATAAACTCCTGGATAGATTTCTGGAGTGTTTCGGTTTGCTTTGTGAAATGCAATGGTCTCCAAACTTCTGGATTTCATAGATAGATCTTTATTTTTTTATTTTTTTAATTTAGGGAGACTAACATAAGGTTGTCAACTTTAAATTTTGTAACTTAAGGATACTTAGGAACACACCCCCCACCCCTCACCTATTGCTGATTATAAATGGGTCAGCTGCTGTGGAAAATAGGCAATTCCTCAAAATGTTAAACACAGAGTCATCATAAGACCCAGCAATTCCACTCTTAGATATTTATCTGAGAGAAACAAAAAGTACGGCCTCACGAAAACTTCTACATGAATGTTCATAGCAACATTATTTATAATAGTCACAATGTGGGAAAAAACACAAATGTCCATCAACTGTTGAAGAGATAAAAAAGCGGCATATCTATACAATGGAATATTTGACAATAAAAAGGAAGGAAGTACTGACATATGCTCCAATATGGATGAAACTTGAAAACATTATTTTCAGTGAAAGAAGCCAAACACAAAAGGTTACATACCGTATGTTTCCATTTATATGAAATGTCCAGGATAGGCAAATCCATACAGACACAAACTAGATTAGTGATATGGGAGAAGGAGAGGTGTAGTACTGCTAGTAGGTACGTACAGAGTTTCTTTTGGTGGTGATGAAAATATCCTAATGTTAGATAGTGGTAATGGTTGTCCAGCTCTGTGAACTATACACTTTAAAAGGGTGAATTTTTAAATTATATCTTAATAAAGCTGTTTACAAAAAAAATCCCACACAATTACTATATATTCTATTTTGACTATTTAAACACCAAAAAAAAAAAAAAAGAACCCCAAAAAACCCAAAACCAGAACACACACACACACACACACACACAAAACAAAAATAAAAACAAAAAAACTAAGGGGGCACCTGGGTGGCTCAGTAGGTTAAGTGTCCCACTCTTGATTTTGGCTCAGGCCATGATCTCAAGGTCATGATCAAGTCCCACGTTGGCCTCTGTGCCAACAGCATGAGCCTGCTCTGGGTTCTCTCTCTCTGTGCCCCTCCCCAATGTGTGAGTGCATATGCACGCGCTCTCTCGGTCTCTCTCAAATGAATAAAACAAAACATTTCAAAAAAAACTACAAATAAAATCTCAGGACAAAGTACAGTCCATTAAATTTTATAAACTTGAATTTATGAAAAAACATTCTATTTTACTTTCACATTTTATCACAGACAGCCGGGAACTTTGTCAAACATCTTACACCCAGCAGACCTAGACATTTATAGGGATGTTAGTTACTTTCCCCACTCAACTAAGTACCAAGTGGTTCACATGAAGCAATATTCCTCTGAAATTAATACTTGTAGGCCTCAAAATGCAAGAACCAAATAAAACAAAGGATAAAATATTAAATACACTTGCTATTGAAATTAGAAAATGAACTCACATTCTTGAAAACAAAATAAAACCAAACAAAAATTCTGCCCCAAACCAACTCTAAGAACCAGCTTTGAGAATCACTAGTATGAACAGAATGACTTTCGGCATTTGGATCCTAGTTCTGTCCAGTACTAAATTGGCAATCTTGGGTATGTGGCTTAACCTAAACCTCAGTTTCCTTGTCAGTATAGGAAGAAAATAAACGGGGAAGTTTGAATGAGATCATGCATGGAAAGCAGTGCTACTCGAAGCATGGCACGCAGACCACTGCTGGTCCACACACTGTTAGCAGTCTGCACATAGTACAGACACAAAGCATCCACACTTAGAACATCATACAGCAGGTGAGAGTTACTGTTTGTTGAATCTAATAATTTTTAGAAGTCTACATTCTGTACGTTTTTTTCATGTTATTTTTCTAGTAATTCCATTTAGTTCAGGTCCTCAGTACTCAACTGTTTCCTAACCTCTTTCCCTGCTTGTCTTGTTCTCTTAAGTCTATCCATAATATGGTTACCAGATTTGCCAATCTAACCACCTTGCTTAAACCCTTCAATGGCTATATAAAAAACTTCATAGTGATTGTCACTGTGGAGAATGAAGGAGGGGAGTCTTGAGTAGGAGAAACATGTATCTTTCACTTTAGTACTACTTGAATTGTTTATCATTAGTAATCAAACAGTTCCAGAATTTTACAAAAAAAAAAAGTGTTTTTAGAAAAGTACTTTGTATGTCACTTATAACTCAGTATACCTGGGTGGGGGGGGTGGGGGGAGAAAGAAAGAAGAGTACTGATGTGTAACAGCTTGGGGGAAGAACCCTACCTCATCCTTTACCAAGAGAGTTTGAGAAACACTGACACCAGGCACTTTACTGAATGCTGAAGCACAAAGTAAGGACTCTCAAAATATTAATTTCCTCTCTACCTACTGGACTCTACAGTCAATCCCTAAATGCTTATGTAGAGATCACAAGGTGAAAAGACAAATTTTGTGTGTGTGCTAAAGCAATTTAAGAAATTTAGTTACAGAAAGAAAACCCACCCGATATAGAAGAAACAACGTAAAAGTCAGTACAAGCTCTAATTAAGTGACATTGAAAAAAATTTCTGAAAAACTAGGCCTCTTTTCAGGTTAAAGTGGTCAAGAAGGTTTTTGTCAGAGGAAGTGTGATTACACCTGGGTCTTTGCTACACAGGATTCAGGCAGCCAAGAGGCAGAGGGGCATTTAGGCAGAGAAGGGCTAGAGCAAAAACAGAGCAGGAGCCACTCTGGGCAGGTGAAACTAACAGGAAAGCAGTAGAAATGAGGGGTTGGAACTGGCTTTATGGGACAACCTTGTCTTTGTCTACCAATTCAAGGATTTGGAACAAAAGCCAGAAGTCAGTCATTGAAGAGTTTTGAGCTGAAAAGCAAAATGATCAAACTGGGGTAGTATCATGTAACCTACTATCCTATCTCTGTGAGGTGTGTCAATCTTTTTCCTTTCACTGCATTCACCCTACAAAAGATCCCAACCTCAGATCAATCCAACCATCTATTTTCTAGACTCCTGAACTTAAATCATGACTCAGATTTGCCGAAGAAAACTAAACAACCCTGCAGAATGGTACACAACCACTGTGTAGTCTCCAACCTGAGCAGGACCCTCAGCCTGGCCCAGGAAATCTTTTTTAGTGTTCCTAGTTCATTTCCTCTTCTCGTTCCCAAGGAACAACTGTTATTAGCTTTCACTGTTATCCTCAATCCCCTCAACTCCACTGCTTCCTGGACCTCTCAGCTGGTGAATCTGCCCATTTCCTCTAGAGAACAACTGAGGTCATCAGACAAGGAAGAACTCTCTCAACTTTCTCTACCCAACCCTAAAAATGTACATATTTCAAGTGCCCACCCAGACTTCACTTCTAAATTCAAGCCCTCCATTTGTGATTAATCAATCACTCCCTGTCCCTTAATCGGGTGCTCCTCTTTTTTTAAGATTTTATTTTTAAAAAATAATCTCTAGACCCAACATGGGACTCAAACTTACAACCCCAGGATCAAGAGTAATATGCTCCACTGACTGAGTCAGCCAGGCACCCTGGTTGTTCCTCATTTCTCATCTGTTTCCAATCTTTTCATATTGGCCCATCCCCATGTAAGTTGCTTAAAGCTCTTCCATCTCAGGGAGGAGAAAACCCAACAAAAAACAATACCTTTCCTTGACACCATATTGGCTTCTCCTTCTCTCCTCCTTAAGCACAGATGTTCATAGGCCTTTGTCTTCAGTTCTCTTCCTGTCTTACACTACACAGCCTCCTTGGGCACATTCTTCCATTCCCATGTCTTCAACCACCATCTGTCAGTAGCCAGCAAGCCTGTACTCTTGCCATACTGAGCTCTCATGGTGTCAATCTCACGTTTCACTAATGAATAGCATTGTCCATTTTTATGCTTCATAGACACCTCACATTCAACATGTCCAAAATGGCATACCTTCCTCCCAAATGTGTCTCTACTTCTAGTTTGGATCTCTTTAGGGACTGACGCTATCTACTCAGTCATTCACATAGGAAAGCTAGGCATCATCCTAGATACCTCAAGTCATTAACTCGGGCTAATTCTACTTCCTTAAGCTCTCCTATCCAGCCCCTATAAGTCCCCACTGCTACTGCCTTAGTTCAGCCTCTGAGCATCTCTAGCTTAGATGACTCAACCACTTCCTAACTTCTTTTCCTGCCTCATTTTGTTCTCTTAAATCTATTCACAAATTGGTTACTAGATTTGGCCATATAACCACCCTGCTTAAAACCCTTCAATGAATGGGGCACCTGGGTAGCTCAATCGGTTAAGCGCTGACTTCTGATTTCAGCTCAGGTCATAATCTCCCAGTTTTTTTAGTTCAAGCCCCATGTTGGGCTCTGAGCTGATCCTATGGAGCCTGCCTGAGAGACTCCCTCTCTCCCTGCCCCTCTCCTCCTCACACTCTGTCTCTCTCAAAATAAATAAACAAGGTTTAAAAAAAAAAAAACTTTCAAGGAAAACTCCATAGTGATTGTCTCTGGGAAGAATTGGGGGCAGGGGGCTACAATAAGAGAAATATTTATCTTTCACTGTAGTATGATTGGAATTGTTTACCACAGCATGTACTACTGTAATACAAAACTAAAGTTTCAGCAGTTGCAAATGCCTATGATACAAAGTCCTTCATAATCTCCCTGCTGATTACTTTTTAAGCTGCTCTCTCAAGACACTTCCTTAGCCCTGAAGTCTACCCTTTTATCTTTTAAGGTTATGCCCAAATGTTACATCCTCCTGACTTTGCCACGCAGGGACCTCGCTCTCCTTTGTGTCTACTTTGTGCCATAAATATACCTCCAACATGGCATTTACAGACCACGTTGTACATAATACTTAAACAAGTTGTTTGAAATCTCCTCCTTGGCCTTAGATTCCCTGAGGGCATAAGGTGTTGCTTGTTCACCTTTAAATTTTCAGTCTAGTTACCGAATCAAAATTTATAATGGGTGGAGCTTGGATGAGAGTGTTTTGAAAATGTTCATCTGCTGATTCTAACTCAACCTCCTGCTAACAACTGCACTAAATTATAAACTCCTTGAGATCAGGAATCATTGTGACCAGCATGATGTAAATGATCAATAAATGGTTTCTAAACTGGAACTGAAGTAGAGGGAGAAAAAGTTGGAGCTTGAGTTTTGAAGGCATCAGAATACAAGAAGGTGTGTGAAATTGTGGCAGTAAATAAGCTTGCTCAACAGAGTATAAAGTGAGAGTAGGAAGGAAGCCTGGGCAGACTTCTTTGTCACCCAGTAACTGCAGAGGACTCATTTACATGAGTTTTTCCATCCAGGCTAAGTTCCTTAAGGCCAGGAACTTTGTCCTATTCATCTCTGTCCACCTGTCACAACAGTGCACGGTACCTGTTAGGAGCTCAGGAACCTTTTGCTGAGCTGTATCAGTGACACTGATAAAAGAGGGAGGTACAAAACTTCAAGAACACAAAGGAAGAAGTGACTACTTTGGCCAAGGATTCGGGTGGGGTAGGGGGGGCTGGAAACAGACGTTTTTCAGAGAGATGAGAGAGCTCAGTCCTGAAAGAGAAGTTCATTTGGCAAAGAAGTGGCCAGAACTTCAAGTAGAGGGAACAGCAGGAGCAAAGGTACCAAGGCATGAACAGCACAGTGCATACACCCTTTCCATGTGGCTGGGAGTCCAGTGCATGAGACAGAAAAAATGTTAGGGAGCTTTAGAAAATGAGGCTGAGAGGACCTGACTGTGAGGGACCATGGATGCCACCTAAGGATTTAAGCCTGTCTGTGGGTGGCCAATGAGGAGTTTTAATTATAACCTGAAATGACCACACGGATTTTTCTATAAAGTAACCAGCGGCAGCACGAAAGGCTGGGTAAAGAATTGAGACTCAAGGCAAGGAGCTTGATCAGTGGCTGACAGTCCAGCTAACAAACCCAAGGAAAAACTGTATCCTACTTAAGTCTTATACCAGAGAGAAAGGAAGGAAGAGAATGAGAAATCCATGCTGTAAAAACTCAAGATTAAAGTCAAGCGACCTGCTGATCACCAAGCTGCGCTTGTTTTGGGTCTGAACTGGATGGGACATTCCTAAGTGAGAATGCCCTGGACCTTTCGGATCTACCTCAAGAGTTCCAAGCTCCTTCCCCTCACGGCCACACTTCTGCGCAAGGACCAACTGCACTGAAGGGCGTGGGAAGAACCAAACAGCGTCTCAGGCGAACCGGGAACACTGCGGTACCTAGTTCGGACTGGGGGGGAGAATTGCGCGTGCGCATCTAAAGCGCGTGCCCCGCCCCCCGCCTTTAAACCTGGCGGCGGGAAAGGGGACTCCGCACTTTCCAAGAGTGCCCCCGCGGCTCAGAAAGGACGCCGTCCGCTAGAGCCCTCCCTCCCACACACTCACCCGCTCCCCGCTGGTCCTCAGGATCCCCGCCGAGCCAGCGGCCCGCAGGCCCCCGACTGTAGCCTTTCCCGCCACCTGGCCGAGTGAGACCAATCCCCGTCTGCGTGGGAGCGGGGCGGGGCGAACAGGCTGGTCCATGTGACTCCAAGCGAGCAGGGGGTGGTGGTGATGAAGTAAGGAAAAGGGAAGCAAGTACACCTATTGTTTTATCTTAGTCTATCCCCTATATTGAGCTAAGAATCATAGCGCTATGAATGTTCTGCCGACTTAAGATAATAGAAATCAAAATCTGATTAGAGTTAAATTTACATTCTTCTTCCCCTTCTCCTAGTCAAGTGGATTATTCCAAAGTCTCAAAGGGTAGTTAGAAAAATTAGGCTCTATTTGGGAGGAATTGGAGAGTTGAGCTAAGGGCTAGAGTGGTCTTTTGTCGGCGGGGTGCCTTTCACGCTAGGGAGATAGGCTTAAAGCTTGCCAGAAAGGAAGAGAACAACAATAAATATCCACTGGTTAAGTTGAGGATCTCCTCTGGACTCTCCTGAGATGGGTGTATTTTGCCCATGACAAAAGAAGATAGGGCTCAAACGAATAATTATCTCCTGAATTATTAAGCATTTGAAAAGAAGGAAACGATTTCTGGGCTATGAAGAGAGAAGAAAGATGAAAGGACACATGTGAGAAAAGTGAAAAGACGCACACAAAAAAGGAGAATAAAGAAGACTATAAAACTAGGGGGGAAAAAACCATTTGAAGGGTGTTTTTGAACCGCTGTAACTAAATTAAAACTCTGAGGGCCAAAGACTCCCTCTCCTACTGCCCTCCCACCCCCAACCTCTGCATTTGCTCTAGGCATCAGATTTCCTGTTTTGACTTTAGGCAACCCTTCTGTGACTTACATACTATCTGCCTGAAGGCCCCTCTGGGGATTTCTGGCAGAAGGGCTAAACTACTTAATTTTTCTAGATTCTAGGCTCACCCTACCCCTTGTTTAGGATGGCAGCTCACTGGCCCAGGGCCTCCAAAGAGATCCATCATATCAGAATGAACACAAAACCCAGCTGGTGGATGTAGACAAGTTTATGTGGCTTTACAGAACAGTTCAAACCCAGTGTTCACTTTTCTCAGAGCTACTTCCCTACCCAAGTCCCTGGGGCAAGCATCCCTGAGACAAGTAGACTGCACTCTTCTATTAACTTCCCCAAAACTTTCTAGTACAACTGCAACCTGTTCTGAGACTAATACCTCCATTTCCTCTCTCCCTGCCTCCAGCTTCTTCCTCCCAACCTTGGAATGCCTTGTCTCCATCTGCCTCCTGTAAGGAGTACTCCCTGCTTCCCTGCTCCTGCAGAAACCTCAGGCCATAAACTTGACTTGGCATCAGGGTGAAGGCCAGAAGCTTAAAGGTCTTGGTTCCCTATATTCACCACACTGGATTGGGAGAGGAAGGTATAGGATGACACCTTTTTTCCCTTCCCTACCTCTCCTGTTATGCCCCAAAACTCAGACACAGCCACGTTCACTCACATTCATACGCACAATCATGCACACACAGCGGCGAAGAGAGGTGGGATGGGGAGGAAGGGAAGTTTGCACAAATCAGCTCATGAATGCAACTTGAAAGATTTCACACAGCAAAAGGCAAAAAAAAAAAAAAAAAAAACACATAAATTAAAAAATAAAGAAATACATGTCCCTCCCCCAGTCTTTCTTCATCCAGGGGCTGGCTCAGCCCCTCTGAATAAACCCAGAAGCTTCCTACTCCCTCTAGCCAACTGGAGGTTTCACAGGGCCTGGGTCTTCAGTTCAACAGGTTCCCCTGTGCCTTCTGGTTGTCCATTGGAGTCACTGGGCCTGGCACCCTTGAGAATAGACAGTCTCTCTGAAACACTCTTGAGCCGGGGGAAGAGGAGAAAGTCGTAGAGGAGACTGCCTAGTCCTCCTCCAATGATTGGGCCCACCCAGTATACCTGTAGGAAAAGGAGAGGAATAATCAGACTTGGGAAAGGAATCAAGAGCAAGTGGGCTGTTTGGGTGGTTGAGTCAGTTGAATATCTGACTTTGGCTCAGGTCATGATCTTGTGATTTGTGAGTTTGAGTCCCACATCAGGCTCTATGCTGACAGCTCAGAGCCTGGAGCCTGCTTCCAATTCTGTGTCTCTCTCTGCCCCTCCCCTGCTCACGGTCCATCTCTCTCTCTCTCTCTCTCTCTCTCTCTCAAAAATAAACATAGGGGGACCTGGGTGGCTCAGCCAGTTAAGCATCTGACTTCAGCTCAGGTCATGATCTTGCGGTTTGTGGGTTCAAGCCCCGCATTGGGCTCTGTTCTGACAGCTCAAAGCCATAGGCTGCTTCCAATTCTGTGTGTGTGTGTCTCTCTCTCTGTCCCTCCCCTGCTTGTCCTCTCTCTCAAAAGCAAATAAACATCTTTAAAAAACTTAATAAATAAACATTAAAAATGTTTTTAAAAAATGTTTTAAAAAAAAGCAAGGCTATTCTTTTTCTAACCCTATGGGTGGAAAACAGACATCTGCACTTGGCACATACAATTGGGCACTCTTTAAGCAGAAATCAGTGTTTGTTTGTTTTTAGATTCTAAGCTGCTTCACTGCCAATACCTCAAAACTTACCATTTCTTTGCTGACTCACCAAATTACTCGTTTATCCCACATCTTCTCAGCACATGTATATTCTTATTTTTTATCAGTCTGCACTAGTTTATATATTTGAAAAAAATTTTAATTGTGGTAAAACACATAAAATTTACCATCTTAACCATTTCTTTTTTTTTTTAAGTTTACTTATTTATTTTTAAAAGAGAGAGAGAGAGAGAGACCAACAGAGCACAAGCAGGATGAGGGGCAGAGAGGGAGAGAAAATCCCAAGGAGGCTCCACACTGTAAGCACAAAGCCCGATGGCAGGGCTCAAACTCATGAACCATGAGATCTTGATCTGAGCTGAAACCAAGAGTCAGACGCCTAACCGGCTGAGTCAACCAGGTGCCCCTCATCCTAACCATTTCTTTTTTTTTTTTTAATTTTTTTAATTTATTTTTTTATTTCTAGGAGAGAGAGAGATAGACAGACAGCATGAGCAGGGGAGGGTCAGAGAGAGAGGGAGTCACAGACTGAAACAGGCTCCAGGCTCTGAGCTGGCAGTCAGCACAGAGCCCGACGCGGGGCTCAAACCCACGAACCGCGAGATCATGACCTAAGCGAAAGTCGGACGCTTAACCGACTAAGCCACCCAGGCGCCCCTCATCCTAACCATTTCTAAGTGTACAGTTCAGTAGTGTTAAGTATATGCATATTGTTGTGCAACAAATCTCCAGAACTTGTTCATCTGGCAAACCTGAAACTTTATCCACATTAAATAATAGCTCCCCATTGCTCCCTCTTCCCAATCCCTGTCAACGACCATTTTGCTTTGTTTCAATGAATCTGACTACTCTAGATACCTCACATAAGTTGGATTATACAGTCTGTCATTTTGTGACTGGTGTATTTCATGTAGCATAATGTCCTCAAGTTTTATCCATGTTGTAGCATCAGTAAGTCTCCTTTTTTGAGGCTGTATATTATTCCAGTATATGTACATACTGCATTTTGTTTATCCATACATTTATGAGGGACACTGGGTTGCTTCCACTTTTTGGCTATTGTGAATAATGCTGCCATGAAAACAGGGATACAGCTTTTAATTTTTTTTTTTTTTTAATTTCTGTATGTTTGGCTGGCCTATAGCCAAAGAACACAAACATAACCAATTTTTACTGAGGACTTATTTTATGCCAGATTCTGTGCTAAATGTTTCACATGTATAACTTTCATACTTATTTTTCATAACACCTCATTTTATGTTAAGGAAACTGGGGTACAGAATGACTCAGCCATTTGCCATGGTCACACACAAGGTCAATAATGTGCTAGACCTGGAATGAGCCCCAGGCCCATCTCTACTTACACATATCCTGAGCTCTGAGAGTAGAAGTTTTCGACTTCCTGTTCAGTGGTGTATCCTCACAGTGCTAGTTTTAGAATCCTGTGGATACTTAGTAAAAATCCCTTGACCAACCAGTGAAGGAACAATATGAGCAAGAACCTCTCTTTCTAGCAAAATAATGAATCCTGCTCCCATAGGCATGCCAAATTCTGTGACAGCCCCTTTAGTTGAGTGCTGGTGAAGCAGTTAACACATCCAGATGAAAGATAGGAGCCAAACATGGAACCTGCAGCCCACACCCATCCAGGAGGGCTTCAGGATCTTGCCCCTCTCCCCTCACTTACCCAGTGGTTGGTGAAGTTTCTGGTGAGAATGGCAGGAGCAAAGGAGCGGGCAGGGTTCATGCCTGCACCAGTATAATACATCTGCAAAAGACACAGTCATAACTGAGACACTTTTCCCTACTCCACTCCAGCTTCTCTCCCCACAACCCACATGTCTCTAAGGGCTGGCACCTTGCCTCCAGCCAGCAGCAAGTAGGGAAGAACTAGCCGCATGGGGGTTCCACAGTGGAGTGAAGGCACTAATGCTTCATAGGGGGACAGACTGTGGATCCATAGGCAAAACTCACATCTAACCATGATGCATACATTTCTACTTCGGAGTCAAGAATGACCAGATTATAGTGGTCACAAAAGAGGAATAGAACAAGGTTGATTTCTCTGTGCTGACTGATAGAGTTAGGTAGATTATGTTCATGTCTGACAGTGAGGTGGGCAGAAAGAATATTTAAAAGTTAGAAAAGGTTTAGGGGCCCTGGAATCCTTCAACAAGAAGTTGATCCTCTCTCCTGCTTACCCCAAAGAGGTGCCCCAGGGTGAGGGAGAAGCCAACAGCCAGGGCCACAGATCCCAGGCGGCCATTCCGCCTCTCGTCGTATGTGGCAAAGATGCAGAGCACAAATTGGAGTGTCAGGAAGATCTCCACCGTGGTGGCCTGGCCCACACTTACCCCAGGGTGCAACTGGGCAAAGGAAGAAGAAAGGAGGCAGCTCATTAAGGTTGCTGCAATGTTACTTCCTCAAGGTTTCCCAGACAGGAACACCCTTATGGCATCAGTTGACTGGCGAGGAAGGATAATACAACCCCCTTCATAGTAATTGTATTTGTTTCTTATTTTATCCTAATAATACTCCTTCATGGTGGACATAATTATACCCATTTATGCAGATGAGGAAACTGAGGCCCCATAAGTAAAATAAGTTTCCTCAAGAACCTGCAAGGAGTTGGAAGAAAAGCTGAGACCAGAACTCAGGTTTCAGGTTTCTTGAGTCAGTCCAGGGCTTTTTGCCTTCCTTACTCCTCCAAAGAAAGATACACACACACACACACACACACACACACACACACACACACACACAATGTCCCAGCCCTCTGAGGAACCGATGGGCCTCCACCAGGCGCACACACACACACACACACACACACACACACACAATGTCCCAGCCCTCTGAGGAACCGATGGGCCTCCACCNCACACACACACACACACACACACACACACACACAATGTCCCAGCCCTCTGAGGAACCGATGGGCCTCCACCAGGCAGGGAATCAGGGTACCAGGTTCCTCCAGCCCCACTTAGCTGACCATTACCGTATTAAGTGCTAGGTTTCCTCGGACGGCAGGCGGGGTAACACTATACAGCACGGCAGCCCCAGCCACGGCTCCCAGGAGTTGGGCTGCCATATAGCAGAAGGCACGGAGCAGAGACATCTGGGAACCCACAAGGAAGGCAAAAGTGACTGCAGGATTGACATGGGCTCCACTGATGTGGCCCACAGCCTGCACCAGCGTAGCCAGGGCCAGGCCAAAGGCCAGAGCCACCTGCAGGACATGCAGGGGTCCGGGGGCCCAACGCAGTGAAGCCCCTAGTCCGAAAAAGACATAGAAGAGGGTGGCAAAGAACTCAGCAAATATGGCCCTCCAGAAGGAGGCTGACCGCAGTTCCCACATGGCAGGGGGGATGGGCACAATGCCTGGGTCCCTGATACCCCCCTGGCCTGATCTGAGTGGACAGTCCCCTTTATAGAGGACTCTTAATCCCTGGGAGGGGCAGATTGAAGTGGCTGGCCCAGCCTCTTAACCCCTTCATGGCTGTGGAGGGCTGGGCCCACTCATGCATCTGATAAAGCTGTTGGATTTTCCCCTCCCTCTTCCACTGGAAGAGGAGTAGAGCCATAGGTGTTAGGGTGGGGGTAGAGTCAAGGCTGGAGAGGCTCTGAGAGGAAGGGATCAAGAACAGGGGGACTATAAAAGTCTGTCTTTCTCTGTGTTCATGGTCCTGACTGACATCTATATTAGAACATTCCTCAATTCTGCTTGGAAGGTCAGTCAGACTGAGTTCACTTCATGGGGTATGAGACTGTGCTCCTGAGGTCCTTCAGTCTCTCCTCTGAGTTGGCCAGAGGTAAGGGTGGGGGTGGGGGTCAGGAGTGGGGTCCAGCAGGGAAGTTGGAACTAAAGAGAATTCTTTAGTTCTCTGGGATTAGAGTCCCTTTGCCCATTGGTTGGTTTGGTCTGGAATCTGTGGACCCTGCAGCTCTGGGACAGAATAGTTCTGCTGTGTCTGGTTTTCTCGAAGCCCAGGTTCCCTACCCCCAATCCATGCCAGCACCTCCCTTTCCAAACCTTCAGCCTGGCCATGTAAACCACAAAGATAGGAGGAAGAAGCTTTCTTCCATGGATAGGCTGGGCGCGGGGGTAGGGGCCTGAGGAGGGGGAAGAGGGTTAGTAGTTAAATTTCAAAATCAGTTTATGCTTCATCTTTCCTGACAGGAAGTACTGAAAAGAAAGAAACAGAGTCATGGCTATGGAGCAATGGAAGGGTCTAATACCTCCTAATATGGTCATAATCAGGACATTAGGGTCTTAAATCTTGATCCCTAAGGAAAAGTCTGAAGATGAGGGTATCTGGAGAGAGAAAAGGACAAAATGGGATAGGAGAGGTTGGGGAAAGAAGTTGAGCTGTGCTCAGGCTTGGTGATAAACCTGGGACCTAGAGATGAGGGCTGGGCAATGGTAGAGAAGGCACAATGGGACATAATGGTAGGCTCCAGCATCTCTACACTTTGGCAAGTCATACAAGTCATGAGCTTTTTCCATGAAGCACCAGAGAGAGCAAAAATTTGAAGGAGAGGTCTGCAGTATTGGTCACTAGCATTGGTCCCATCCAGTCACTTGTGGGGAGAGAGGGGGAACACAGATAAAGGCCTATCCTCCTCTCTTCTTCCAATATCCAGCTTGGGGATAGGAAGGGTTGCTGAGAACAGGTCAGAGGAGACTGGAGCTCCCAAATTCATGGAAGAGGAACAATCCATTAGAGATCCATGGAATCTCTTGGGTTCTAGAAGCTCTACCAATCTCTTCACTTCAGGCCCTGTAACCCTTGTTGCATCTTACTCAGAGATGCTCCCAGTTCCCAGTCACCTCTGTTGGTGAATATGCAGTGTTCACACTGCTTCTTGGAAAGGACCCCTGGGCAGGACAGAAGGTAGTATATCATGGTGTTCAGAGGAGAGACTGGTAACAGGTACTTTGGCTCAGATATAGATGGGGATACAAAGTGACAATGCTAGTTATGACTCCTAGTGGGAGTATAAATTGGAATAATGAGTTGGGAACACCGTATAACACCATCATATAAAGATGAACAAACAAGGACACCTGGGTGGTTTAGTCAATTAAGCATCCGACTTTGCCTGAGGTCATGATCTCAATGTTGGTGAGTTTGAGCCCTACATCCGGCTCTTAGTTGTCAGTGTGGAGCTCACTTCAAATCCTCTGGCTCCCTCTCTCTGTCTCTCCCCTGTGTATATGCTCTCCCTCCCTTTCTCTCTCTCGAAAATAAATAAACATTTAAAAAAAGATGAATAAACATAGTTTCTGACCCAGGAATTTCATTTCATTTATATACCCAAGAGAAACTTTTCTGTAACTATGCCAGCAGACATCCACAAGAATACTGAGAGCAGCATTATTTACAATAGCAGAAATTTGAAGCAACCCAAGTACCTATCAATAGGAGAATGGATGTATAGACAATGATATATATGTGTGTGTCTCTCTCCATATATATATAGACACACACACATATGTTTCACACAATGGAAAATTATTCAGCAGTCAAAATGAGTGAATTACTGCAGTGACACTCAGTAAAAGGAATGTATTTTAGCAATAAAATATCAAGTAAAACAAAAAAGGCCCTAAAGATTATACATGGCATGATAACCTTTTTATAAAGTTAAAAAAAAAAATCAGGGCACCTGTCTGGCTCAGTTGGAAGAGGGTATTATTAACAGCAAGAGCTTCTCTCTAATCACCAACTCTACAGCCTCTTATAGAAGAGAAGGGTAAAGTGCAGCTAATTTGGTGCCTTTGTAGACAGCAAATACAATGGTTAGATTTCCTTATTTGAAGCTATCAACTTCTTTCTTTCCTTCTTTTCTCTTCCTTCCTTCCTTCCTCCCCCCACCTCTCCCCAACATGGAGCTCAAACTCATGACCCCAAGATCAAGAGTCGCAAGCTCCACTGACTGAGCCAGACAGGTGCCCCAACTTCTACTCTTTATTCATCATCAAATATTGATAGGAACCTCATGGAGAACTGAACCCTGGCCCATTTCCTTTCATATTGGCCACTTAGCTGAATGCCAAACTTTCAAATTCAATATGAACTCTCAAAAACTCATTTGAGTTTTTGCATAGATTTACATATAATTAGAATACCTATTGTTTTCTATTAGCCTTTTTTTAAAATGTTTATTTATTTTTGAGACAGAGACAGAGCACGAGAAGGGGAGGGGCAGAGAGAGAGGGAGATGCAGAATCCGAAGCAGGCTCCAGGCTCTGAGCTGTCAGCACAGAGCCGGATGCGGGGCTCGAACCCACGAACTGTGAGATCATGATCTGAGCCGAAGTCAGACATTTAACTGACCAAGCCACCCAGGCACCCCTAGCCTAGCTTTTTAAAACAAAACAAAACAAAACAAAACAAAACAAAACAGGGGCATCTAGGTGGCTCAGTAGGTTAAATGTCCAACTTCGGCTCAGGTCATGATCTCACGGTTTATGGGTTTGAGCCCCACATCGGGCTCTGTGCTGACAGCTCAGAGCCTGGAGCCTGCTTCAGATTCTGTGTTTCCCCTCTCTCTCTGCCCCGGCCCCACTCATGTTCTGTTTCTCTATGTCTCAATAATAAATACATATTTAAAAAGTTTTTAAAAAAACAAAACAAACCCCAGCTGTGTCTCCCTTGAGGAGTGGAATCCAGCCTTCCCCAAGCTCCTGCTTTGTACAGGCTGTGTTCTTACCAATGCTAGTGCTCCAGTAGTCACTGAGAAACCCACTGCCAGACTGCCTGGCCCACCTGCTTCCAGTCACTGCTGGTGAGCCACGGCACACATACTGAGTACCTGCTGGATAGTGGAGAAAAACTCCATGCCCAGACCCTGGCCTATGACCTAGCCTGCTCATCTAGATGAGAGCAGAGATGCTAGCACCAGGGTGGAAGGACATAAGCATCCCCTCATCTGCTTCCACCAGGCCCTACCAGCTATCCACCAAGGAAGCTTTAAGCAAAGGATCTGCAGCAAATTACTGAAATTCCTGAGTTGCTTGAGGCTAGCTCATTGGTCTATTTGCATCCATAATGAAGGTGGCTAAATGAGAGGATGCACAGAGCAGGGGTGCCTGCATTTTTGTTCATTCCTTAAACTCCTACCAGCCATCCACCCTTATTACCTACCTAGTATCACCGTAGTCAGGAAGGGGAAGGCTACTGCTTACCTGGATGGCTAGCTGGGCTACAGACACCTGGGGCAGTGTGAGGTAGAAAAGGACTAAGGTCAAGATGGCTGCTGTGCTCTGGGCCAGGACATGGGACACCCCCTAGAGGGGCAAGCCAGTTGGTACAAAGCAGTGCCAGAGTGAGGGCAGGATTTGTGTGGGCCCACATCAAAAATCTGTGCCAGGCTCACCACCACCAGCTCTTAAGGCAAGGTTGAGGGACTGTGCCTAGCACAGAGCTCCCACTAGGGCATGAAGCCCTAAGAACAGTCCCTACAAAGACCAACGTGCACAGGCCTTCAACCAGCACATCTCTCCCAAACCGTTGGTTCTAGATCCTGGGGGATAGGTATGGGAGGTAAGATGAGATCAGGCTGTCTGTCTGGGCTGGCAGTGTCTGCTCCACTCTTCTTCCCTCTGGTCTCCCATATCTTTCCTTCTCTACCTCTCTCCGTTCCCCACCCCCTCAAAAAACTCTCCCAACTAGGCCTTAGCCTCTTCATCCTGCACTTACTGCTCCCTTCCCCAGCATCTGTCGTGAGAGGAAGGAAGAAGGACTGAAGGACAGAATAAGGGAGTGGTCAGAAAATAGGCTCCCACTTGCTTGGCCTGGGATTTAACAAAAGAGAAGAGGAAAGTTCTCAGTTTCAGCAGAAGTAAGGAGTCTACAGAAAAAGATGGTGGTTTCTCCTCTCTGCAAGAATTTTATCTCCTAGGTCACCATTTTGCCAGTCAGGCTCAGAGTCTCTGTTTGGTGTTCCGAACAGTGTCCCAAAAGCAGTTTGGAGACTGCTTTTCTAGGTTTAAGTGAGTGGAGTTGGCATGAGGAGCAAAGTGTTTCAGATGCTTTTTCTGGAGGAGGAGGAAGCCAGAGAGGTGAGAACTCCACTCTTGTGATTAGAGAACATCACATGTCCTTCCTTCAGCCAATAAAGAGGACCTCATCCCTCAACCTGCTACCTCTACCCAGGCAGTAGTCTCCATAAGGGAGCCTTAGACTTTTATATTCACACCTAACCCCTCCATTCTCCTCAGCCTTAGCCCTTCTCTCTTCTATACTAAGTTCTTTCTTCCTCTTTAGTACTCTGACCCAAACTCCCTAAGGAAGGAGCAAGAGCTTATAATGACTTCTGTCATCAGAGGTGCTCACAGTGAAGGTAGAGACTCATCCTTCCACCTCCTAATCATCTTTATAATCCTGGGTTTCAGGAGCCAGAAAGGTAAAGAGGAAAGCTAAGAGGATCTGGAAGACAGTGAGAATTCCAGGGAAGGCAGGGTAAGGATATTTCCATTCCTCACCAGAAACAGAGCAAGCCAGCAAGAAGGTACCAAGGCTGAACTGGCAACCAGGTCTTATTCTAGTGACACTGGAATCTGCAAAGGAAAGTTCCTTTGAGGAAAAATGCCTGGGAGTGAAGGGGATTCCTGGAATACAACACTCTTGGGATCACCCAGGACAGATGCTAAGTTGTCTTTGTCTTCTTTTCTGGTTAGCTTGTTCACTTTTTTTTTTTTTTTGCTATTACTCTACTTTATTCTTGTATTTGGGGTTCTTTTCAGGGGGTGCCAGAGTTTTTAATTCTAGACTCTCCGCCTTTCTCTCTTCTGGCCTTAAATAAGCATACTAACATTTAAAAAATTTTTTCCTACTAAGAACTATGGAAGTGGAGAAAATGGATTTATAAAATAACAAACTTGTAGTAGTTACAAAGTTATTTTAAAGTAGTGATCATCTTGTAGTAGTGACCATCCTGGAGTCTCAACTATCTCTACAGTAGACTGAGATATTTCTTGGTTACTAACAATCAGCCTTCCAACCTCTTTATATTCCTGGGGCTAGGGATCCCAAGTTTACTATACCCTCTTCAATAAAGAAGGCTCCATTTCTCAGTTTTCTAGAGGTACCATAGGAAGTATAATCAATAATATTAGGGAGTGAGTGCATCTATAAATCTCAATGAATCTGCAGGCAGAGCTATTTGTCTTGTATCATTTCTCCACAGGGGTTTCATGTAATTACCATACCCGCCTCTGAGGTTATCCAGGAACAGTTTACTACCTCTCTGAAGCTACTCCTTGGCCAGCCCATATGATCAAGACCTAAAGAATAACCTAGATCTGGATTTCATAAAAATATCTAACCTGTTGGGGTGCCTGGGTGGCTCAGTTGATTAAGTATTTGACTCTTGGTTTTGGCTCAGGTCATGATCTGTTTGTGAGTTTGAGCTCCATGTTGGGCTCTGTGCTGACAGTGCAGAGCCTGCTTGGGATTGTGTCTCCCTCTCTCTTTGCCCCTCCCCTGCTCACTCCGTCTCTCTCTCAAAAATAAATAAATAAACTTGAAAAAAAAAATCTAACCTGCTGATCTAACAGGATTGTATGAGGATTAGTGAGATATACCCAGGCAATATACACATTAAGTTAGCTGCCTTAAAATATAAATGAACTGGGGCTCCTGGGTGGCTCAGTCGGTTGGGCGTCCGACTTCGGCTCAGGTCATGATTTCATGGCTTGTGGGTTCGAGCCCCGCATCAGGCTCTGTGCGGACAGCTAGCTCAGAGCCTGGAGCCTGTTTCAGATTCTGTATCTCCCTTTTTCTGACCCTCCCCTGCTCATGCTGTCTCTCTCAGAAATAAATAAAAATTTTTTAAAAATTAAAAAAAATTATATATGTATATATAAATGAACTGATTCCTGAATTAATCAGATATAAACATACTTTATGATTGTCAAGTATTGAACACCCTCTCTGGCAATTACAATGTGAATTGAGATATGGTCCTGAGGGGTTGGGTGAACCTCCATCTCTCTATCTACCACGTGGAATCTCTATCCCAGCCCCATATTCAGAATGCCAGATCAGCATGTAACCCAGCTCCATTGTGTGGATAGTTTCATAGGACAAAGGCCCCAGCATAGCACAAGCCAGACTAGCAGCCCCTTTGGCTAGCTCCTGAGGGCCCCCCTTCTCTCTCTTTCTCTGGTTATGCTTTGCTGACTGCTGACTCCTGGCAAAGTCCAGAACAATCACCAAGCTCTGTGCATCATCCGTCTCCCATCCATAGTTAAGGGCTCCAATTAGCACTTGGATCAGGTGAGAGCTCCCAGATATTAGAAATGGGGTAATCCAAGAAACAGAATGAAAACAGACTGAAACATCCTGAACTTGTCTCTTTCTCCCCTTCTTTTCTAGGGAGTCAGACACAACTCCAAGTCAAGGAGACCAGTGCTCACTATGATTAGGTTCTATTCTAAGTACTTAACAGTATATGCGTTATCTCACATACTGGTTTCCCCTAGGATTGCACTATCAGCTTATTCCCTACTTATTCTAGTGACATCCTTTCCTTGAATGACTTCACCTATGTCTACTCTCACTCTAAATGTATTCTTTTAATTTTTAAAAAATTTTAAAAGTTTATTTCCTTTGAGGAGAGAGAGAGTGTACGCACACATGTGCACAAGCTGGGGAGGGGCAGAGAGGAAAGACAGAATCCCAAGCAGGCTCTGCATCATCCACCCAGAGTCTGTTGCAGGGCTCAAACTCTTGAACTGCAAGATCATGACCTGAGCCGAAATCAAGAGCTGGACACTTAACCAACTGTGCCACCCAGGCACCTCTCTCCCTCAAAACTTATATCTATCTATCTATCTATCTATATATATACACATATATATTTATTATTGAGAGAGACAGAGAGACAGAAAGACAGAGACAGAGCATGAGTGGGAGAGGGGCAGACAGAGGAGGAAACACAGAATCAAAAGCAGGCTCCAGGCTCTGTGCTGTCAGCACAGAGTCAGATATGGGGCTCGAACTCACTGACAGTGAGATCATGACCTGAGCTGAAGTCAGATGCTTAATTGACTGAGCCACCCAGGTACCCCAATTTATATCTATATATTTACAGAACATTTTCACCTGGGTGTCCCACAGACACCTCAAATACAACCTGTCTGAAACAGAATGCATTCTCTTCCCTTCATTCAAACATGCTTTTCTTCCTGCAGCCAATCATTAAATCAGAAACCTATGAATAGCTTTGACTCCTTTCCCTATCCTCACTCTCACCTAACTAGTCACCAGAACTCTACCAATTCTATCTTTCAGGTGACCTAACCCACACCACATCTCACCTGAAAACTCTAGACCCTGTTTGGCCCTGTTTCTGGTCTCATTTCCTCTCCAATTTATTCTTTATGTTGCTGTCAGCTTTATCTTTATAAAAGCACCTGTAATTTGTCATTTCCCTGTGTCCCTTCAACAGCTCCTGAATGCTTGAAAGACATTACTATGGGGGAACCTGGGTAGTTCAGTCAGGTAAGTATCTGAGGTTAAGCGTCTAACTCTTATTTCTGGATCAGGTCATGATCTCACGGTTCCTGAGATCAAGCCCTGAGTCAGGCTCTGCACTGGCAGTGCGGAGTCTGCTTGCGATTCTTTTTCTCCCTCACTCAAAATAAATAAATAAACATTAAATTAAAAATACATTACTATGAATGCAGAACTCCTCACAATTCAGCCTTAACTTTTCCAACTGTTCTTCATCTCTCTCCAGCATGAGGCCTTGGCAATTTTGTGCTTTTTGTGCCTCCTTAAATACCTCATTCTGTTTCATTACCCAGTGCTTTAGCAGAAGTTGTTCCCTATACCTTGAATGTCTTTTCCCCTTTCGTATGTCAAGCGCAACTCTATCACTTCTTCATTATTATGCATGAAAACGTTAAGAATTAATTACTTGTACATTAGCAACGAGGTAGGTAAATCATCTCAGTGATTAAGGTAAGTTTATCAGATAGCTGGTCAGTCTGTGAAAGTAAAATAAGAGATGACAGGCAAGAAGTTATATCCTGAGCAGGAAATAAAGTAACAGAGGTGTATCTAAGTGACAGTATGAGGATTCTGCAGTGATTGCTTCAGCTCTCACATCTAGGATGGAACCTAAAGAGAAACACCACAGAAACAGAGCTCAGGAAATTTCTTATTACCCCCAAAATGCAAAGTACTGAGAGAGCAAGACTTTTGAGAAGGAATTCTCTCCTCCATGCCGTCGCTCCTAGGCTTATGAGGAATAGAAACCTCTCTTCTCATATACGTTAGGCACGATGTGAAGGCTGGACCAGGCTGACCCCTGGTGGAGAGAATGAGCCAGCCACTGCACTACTTTCTCCGTTTATCCTCATTCATTTTCTAATTCAAAAACAACAGTACTTAGTCTGTGTCAAGGGTAAAAGTGAGGCCTTAAGTCACAGAGAAAAAAGGGCTTAATCACCATTCCCAAGAATTATTAATAAACCATTCTTAATTCCCATTCTTAAGAACCTAATGGGTGAGGTAAGTGTCTGCCTCTTTAAACGTTCCCTTCGCCGCAGAACTGGGGAGAATGGGAGTCCAGTCACAAGGCTAATGCAGTAGTCCAGGGGAGAAATGTGATGGGGACTCAACGATAATCATATATATGAGATGAGGGAGGCAAAGAAATCAAGGGCTTCTATGTTTCTGGCTCGGGCAACTGGCTGGTATGGGTTGCCAGTTCACAGGGTCAGGGAACCTATGCGGAGAAGCCTGTGTAGGGAAGACGAAGGAAGTTTTAGATACTTCCCTTTAGATAGGGAAGACCTAAAGGAAGTTCAAGGTCACTGGCGGGGTGGGATCGGGGTACATCCAAGTAGAAATCTCTAATAGGTTGTTGGATATACAAATCTACAAATCAGGAAAGAAACATGGGGTGGGGTTTTGAGTCCTTCTCCAGTAACTCTGAACATAGAAAACCAACGTTTACAGTATTTACATATTATTTAAAATAACCTGCTACATAACTTAGTGGTTGTTGTTTGTCAAGTTGTAGTCTAAGTTATTCTCTCATTTAATTTTTGCCAAGGTCAAAAGGGTTTTTACAAATGAGAACACTTAAAAACTCAGATAAGTGATTTGCCCAAGGTCACACAGAGGAGCTGGGTTTGAGTCCCATTACTGTTTAATTCTAAAATCTATACGTTTTGATATCTTGCTACACCATCTTTTTAAAGGTCCTACTTCGTAAAAATGTGAGCAGCATTCCCGGGGAAAAAACGAAATAAACCGTAAGAAGCGCCCGCGACCTAGAACACAACTCACTAAGATGGCGGCTCCCCTGCTGGACGCTGGCTCCCTTACGTCATCACACTGCGCGGCTGCCTTTTGTGCACCACGTCGGAAAGGAGCCGGCGGGCACATGGCGGGGTCTCAGGCCAGAGGGCGTGCCCTATTCAGCCCTGGCGCAAGATGGCGCTGCCTTTTGCACGTTCGCTGTGCTTGTGCCGCCGGGGAGCCAAACGACTAGGGGTTGCCGTCGCGGAAGCCCGCAGAGGTAGGATTATTTCTTTTTACTCTTTTTTACCTCCAAAATGGCTTCTCTTATTCACGGGAGTCCCCTTAGATCATTTCCCCTTCCCGATCTGCGTTGGTCTTGAAAGTCCAAACCTGAGACACTGTCTGTTGGGTTTTGTTTGTTTTTATGCCGAGGCTTCCCAGTCTGAAAGCCCGTATTGAAATGCCTCACTCTTGCCCGCGTGACATTCTCTTTCCTGTTTCCTCATGAGTGCATGACTGCCTGCTTCAGCTCTAATACGTATATATCGCCAGATCTAGGGTGTTAGCGCCCGTCATCATCTAATCTCTTTGCTCTGCTCACAGGCATCAGTTTCAAACTGGAAGAAAAAACCGCCCACAGCAGCCTGGCACTCTTCAAAGGTGACACAGGTGTCAAGTACGGCATAGTAGGATTGGAGCCCACCAAGTTGGCCCTGAACGTGGAGCGTTTCCGGGAATGGGCCGTAGTGCTGGCAGACACAGCGGTCACCAGTGGCAGGCACTACTGGGAAGTGACAGTGAAGCGCTCCCAGCAATTCCGGATAGGAGTGGCCGATGTGGATATGTCCCGGGATAGTTGCATCGGTGTTGACGATCGTTCCTGGGTGTTCACGTATGCCCAGCGCAAGTGGCACACCATGTTGGCCAACGAAAAAGCCCCTATTGAGGGCATGGGGCAGCCAGAGAAGGTGGGGCTGCTGCTGGAGTATGAGGCGCAAAAGCTGAGTCTGGTGGATGTGAGCAGAGTCGCTGTGGTCCACACGCTACAGACAGATTTCCAAGGTCCAGTGGTACCTGCCTTTGCCCTTTGGGATGGAGAGCTGCTGACCCACTCGGGGCTTGAAGTGCCTAAAGGCCTCTAGCATGTCCTTCACTGGAGTCCTTAATCATGCTCTTTCTTGGGTAGCCTCCTGGTGAAACTGCCTGAAACCTTTTAATTTTGCCGCCAAGCAACCTCTAACTCTGGCAATTCAGTCCTCTATGTAATGTCTCAGTCTTTTTCCTCTACCCTACCCTGTGAAGACTGGGCATACAGCCACCCTCTCCCCTCCCCCAATCTACCACCAGTTTCCTAGGCTACCCTGAGTATCCTTAACCTGACTGGCTTCCTTCAGTCCCTCTTCCTCCCTGTGCCCAGACCTTCTCAGACTGCATTCAGTTCTGGGGTCTTATCTTTCAACTGAATTTATTCATCACTGTGATACCTCCGCCTCCCTTTGCTCCCATGTAATGTCCTCTTCTTCCCCTTTCCCCCTTGGGGCTCTACAGGATCTCTCCAGAGTAAATCCTTTCTACCTCTGGCTGGAGGAGTGGTACAGTCAATGTCCTGGACCTTTCCCTGTCGCACATACAGAGTCTTGGCTCTGGTTCCCTCAGGAAGTGCTTTTCTGTGTCCAAATGAAACAGAGCCCTCCTTCCCCAGTACCTCAGTGCCAGACTTTCAGCCCCACACAGCTGCAGCTATCACCACCTAGAGTCCATCTGCCTTGATCTGCACATCCCTGACATCTGGTCAATCTGTTATAATCATTGGGCCAGTTACAACCATGATAAAAGGAGACAAGATACTTGTGCCACAGCTGGAACTTCCAGAGGGAGGAGGGAGCCCTGAGATCTTGCACAATCCATTTTTGGGCCTGCTCAGACGGAAACCCTCACATGTTACCGCCCACTCTTCTCCCACCCCCTCTGGCAACAGGATACAGTTAACCTAGAGTAATATTTAGGGTTGAAGAAAACGTAGTGGGATGAGTATGTATGTGAAATATGTATTGTTTGGGCTCTGTCTTTGTGGTTCTTTCTTATTCTACCTTTATGATGGTGATGCAGCTGAATGCCCCTGTGGGAGAGAAAGGACTGGGTTTAACAAATATAATAATTTGTGTAATTAAAGTTTATTTGATCACAAAATACTTTCTCTGTCTAAAAAATTAGCAGTAGCAGCAGTACTTTCTGGCCAAGGAGGGCAGACCTATCCAGACTATTAAAGCCTGGGGCATAGCGTCCCACTTCCTCTGTGGATATATACCTGTGCATGGTGGCTAGGGCTCCTTTACCAGAGTATCTCTGTCTCTCTCATGATGGGTTTTTTTTAGGGAGAGGAAGAGGGGACCTGGGTGAAGATCTGGGATGATTTTGAGTGGGATAAATCATTAGGCTGTACCTCAAAGAAAGTCAGTCTCCCATGTATTGCTCTACTGCATGTGTCCACCAAGGCACTTCTCTATACTGTTTGCCAAGGGAATGGGGTATTTTCACTCTCATAGAAAGCAGTAGCCTAAGTCTTGGTCCCCACTGAAGCAAAGCAGTGCGGCTCTCCATAGCATGTTTGGTGGTTATGGGTTAAGTGTGTGGCCAGCTCATGCTTTTTCTCGAGCAGGAACTGTGTGTGCACCCTATGCTCACACCATGCTCTCTAAGTTCTCCTTGGACAGGGCCTCGGCCACTGCCTCGGCCTGAGTCTCAGATGGTGTGTAGGAGTCCTGGTAATCCTGAAGCAGTTTCACCACCTCCAGGTGGTTGAACTGTACAGCATCATCCAGGGGAATGTTGCCCCACCTAAAAGCAACAAAGCCCATGATCAGACAAAAAAAAAAGACATCAAGAGTGCTATGGTTAAATACATGACTGTGGTGGCTGGGGGGCAGTGGGAGAAAACCTGCTGCCCAGCCCCCCTTTTACCTTAATCCTACTCACCGGTCCTTGACAAAAGGATTCACTTTGCAAGCCTCAATCAGGAATTTAACAACTTCGATGTGTCCTAGGAATATGGGCAGAAGGAAAATGAGATGGCACAGATCCTGAACCTTTTGGTGTTAACATTAGGCAGACTTTTGGCAGCTGGAGTCTGAAACAAAATGGGAAAGGCCTCTTCCCATTTTGCTCCCTGCAGCACCCAATAATAGTTGGCCTAGAAACTGCAGAGCATCTGGACAAAACTAGTTGCTGCCCTTGTAACTTTAAGGGCATATACAATAGGGATTACTCTTGTTAGAAAGGAAAGGGTCTTGGGGCGCCTGGGTGGCTTAGTCGGTTAATCGTCTGACTTTTGCTTAGGTCATGGTCTTGCGGTTCGTGGGTTCAAGCCCCGCGTTGGGCTCTGTGCTGACAGCCAGCTCAGAACCTGGAGCCTATTTCAGTCTGACTCCCTCTCTCTCTGACCCTCCCCTGCTCACGCTATCTCTCTCTCTCTCTCCTAGAAATAAATAAAACATTTAAAAAAAAAAAAGAAAAGAAAAGAAAGGGTCTTAGGGTGTGCCTGGCTGGCTCAGTCAGTAGAGCATGTGACTGTTGGTCCCAAGGTTATGAGTTCGAGACCCACATTGGGAGTAGAGTTTACTTAAAAAAAGAGAGAGAAAAAAAATAAAATATAAAAAAAGAAAAAAGAAAAGGTCTTAAGATTTGCTTCCCCTTTTATTTAACCTTTAGATACCTTCAGCTGCAGCAACATGAAGGGCTGTGCGGGAGTCATAATCTTTCTGTTCCATGTCCATGGCTGATAAGGCAAACCTGCGGGTGGTGGAAAATAGCCAAAGTTACCCAGATCAGCCTAGAATCACCAGTGTCTTTTCTGAAATGGGATCAGACTGGATGGATTTTAGAAAAAGTAAAACAGAGCTTATGCTCAGATCTGTAGACACTGCATAATCATGTTCTATACCCAGATGAGACTGTTACTCCCAAATCACACAGGGGCGTGATGTTTCCAGAAACATCTCTGCCTGTATGTTTGTTGATGTTGGTGATCTACTTGCAGCGGGGTCCTTCATTACTTCCTAGGATTCTGCTCTTAACACCCAGGTTAATCCTAACAGTGACTACCGATAATTAAATTCTTATCACATGGCAGTCACTGTACTTAAAATAATCTCATTAAAAAAATTTTTTAGTGTTTTTTATTTTTTTGAGAGAGAGAAACAGAGCATGAACAGTGGAGGGGACAGAGAGAGGGAGACACAGAATTTGAAGCAGGCTCTAGGCTCTGAACTGTCAGCACAAGGTGGCTCGAACTCACAAACCACGAGATTGTGACCTAAGCCGAAGTTGGACACTTAACCAACTGGCCATCCAGGCACCTCTAAAATAATCTCATTTAGGGGCGCCTGGGTGGCTTGGTCGGTTAAGCGTCCGACTTTCGCTTAGGTCATGATCTCGCGGTTCGTGGGTTCGGGCCCCTCGTCGGGCTCTGTGCTGACTGCCAGCTCAGAGCCTGGAGCCTGTTTCAGTCTGTGACTCCCTCTCTCTCTGACCCTCCCCTGCTCATGCTGTCTCTCTCTCTCTCTCCTAGAAATAAATAAAAACATTTAAAAAAAAATTAAAAAAAATAAAATAAAATAATCTCATTTAAATGCAGTGTCCATTCTATGTGGCTCTAAAGCTGAAACAATTATTTTGCTCTGTTGACTGCTAACGAGATCTCTGACCAGGAGTACTGTGTTTATTTGGTACCTTCGAAGGGCTGAGACATCTCCACTATACGCAGCAAATAATAGGTTGACCACAGTCTTGTTCTGGAAAACAAATCATAATCACCTGAGATTAACTGTGACTTTGAGCTCACCCATGCTCAGCTCTGCCCTGTGACCCTTCTACAAAGATGCTTAGCCAAGAGTATTGCTAAAGCATTATGGAATGTTCTATTCTGAAATATTCTTATAAGCCACCCTGGGATTTTCCTTACCCGAACTTCTCCCCCTTCACGTCGTGGGTCTAACTTCCGAGCACAGTGCCTCAGGTTGTCATAGTTGTGGAAATTGAAGAGGGACACCAGCTTCTAGAATTATAAGCCAAAGAGATTATTTACCTACTCCCTGACTTAGTAGGTGGTCAAAATTGTTTAATTTACTCATTCAAAAACATTAAGTCCTATATGCAAAGTAACTCACCTGGCAGAAGCTGATGCCCCTGTGGCTGTTCCCTAGCTTGTCCAGTGGAGGTGACAGACACATCATTCCCATGACATTGGGTACTACTAGGAGAATGGCTCCTGACACAGCTGACTTTGCTGGCAGGCCCACCTTGGGGATAAAGTTGAAACTGAGGATAAGCTAGAGGTGCCTCCAAGTCTGGATTAATAAGTTAGTCTATCCCAAATGACTGCATAGGCTAAGCCATATCCATCTCAACCTTTTGGCTTGTTAATTAGCTTCTTTTCTTACTCTTCTCCTGCCCTCTCCCCCTTAAATTAATGGCTTTAGTAAGGAAATATTTGTTGAGTGTCTACGCTGTGCCTGATGCTGCCCTAGAACTAGGACAGTATCATTTGACTTCATTCTGGTGGTAGAAGATATGTGATCAACAGACAAAAATAATCACAGCTTAAGAGAAAACAGAGGACAAATGAAGTAGGGTGCAGGAATAGAGAATGAAGTGGGGGGGGGGGGCTACAGGACACAAGCTGGTCAGAAAAGCCTCTCTGAGGAAGTGACATCTAAACTGAGACCTAGAGAAGTGCCAGGCACGTGAAGAGCAGCAGAAGAGTGGCTCAGAAGCTGCAGCATCATGTATTGATGTGTTTGAGGGACTTGGTGTGTTTGACAAAGTCCCAGCTAGGATTCTCAGCCTAGCTGCCTGGCTGGAAGTTAGTGAATGAGAGGCAGGAACAAGCTTCCATCCTCAACTTTCAGAGACTCTGTGTCCTCACTTCTCGGCTCTGGACTGGTGGCAAATGGACGGCAGGGCCAGTAGCACTCACATGGAAGGCAAACTGGCCTGAGAAGTCGTACATGCCGCAGGAGTGCATGAGGCTGAGGGTGTTGCGCACTGCTTCAGCGCTCAGCACGCTCTCTCCTGTGATGGGGCAGATCCCGCCGTTGGCCAGGGTGGCTGCCATGACACTGCCTGACTCACAGGTCACCTCCACGGAGCACAGCTATGGAGACAAGGCAGAGGTGAGGGTGCAATGTGGATGTGAACACTGTGCTCTTGGGTGTAGAGCAATGTTCTTGGCATCCTGATCTTTCAAAAAGTCCCCCTGGTGTTTCTGAAGGACACCAGAACCACTGAAGAGGAGCATCCCTCTTGTGGGTCAGAGCACGGATGGAAGTCTGTCCTGTTCCGTTGGCCTGGAGCTAAACAGAAGTCTTTCCTCACCTGGAAATAGAGATCAAGGGCAGCCATCATGTCCACCCCCTTAGGAAAGCACTGTAAGAAAGAAGAAGGGAGAGCATTTCTTTTCAGGCCATCAGCAGACCCTATCTGTCACATTGCCAGGATCTCAGCCAAAGTCCCCAACCCCAGGTGCTTTTCCACCAGCTGCAGAATTCCCAAGGACTTTCTGTGCCAGCCACTCCCGATTACCTTCTTTTCCTTTAGATAATAGCCGATGGCATAATTCCGATCCCCTGTTTCCTTCTCTGACTGGAATCTGAAGCAAACACCCAATTTAGTACTTGATGTTTGAGGGTGGATGTAAGGAGAAGGGGAAAAATAACTTCCTTGAGAGATACAGAACTAGATCATACATGTCAAACTAAATCAGCCCCTGTATAAATTCTCACAGTTAATACTGGAGGAAACTTCTGACCCTGAGCAAGCACTGGGCAAAACTTTATTGTAAAGCATAAAAAACAAACCAAACCCCAAACCGTGTAGTCCTCTAGTTTGGTGAAAACTGGTGAGCATTTTGGCCTTGAGGGACTTGCTTTTAAATACTAAGTAGAAATGGAAGGGCGCCTGGGTACTCCAGCTGGTTAAGAACTGGACACTTGATTTTGGCTGAGGTCATGATCTCCTAGTGGGTTTGAGCCCCACATCTGGCTCTGTGCTGACATTGTGGAGCCTGCTTGGTTTTTCTCTCCTCTCTGCCCCTCTCCTGTTCACACTTGCACACACACTCACCCTTTCTCTCAAAAAAATTAAAATTAAAAAAAAAAAAAGAAATGGACCAAATTCTTTTACAAAGTAAACAAATGTCAATAAAGAGGCTCAGAGGAAGCTGGGTGGCCAAAATTCTCCTGGATTTCTTGCTCTTAAGATTCTATCACCAGCCCCCCCAACCCACTTTGTCTATCACATGCACACACCCCACAATGTACTCATCCAATCCTATGAACGGGGCCTTACGTAGCATTGCTGAAACCCATGTATTCGTTCCCAGCCATTTTGTTCAGATACTGTAACACCTAAAAGAGAAAAAGGAGCATGGAAGGCACCACGTGAGAGAGAACCTCTACTAAACGCATATTAGCCTGACTAATTCTTCTGAACTCCTCAGTCCTTATCCCAGCAGGGACTCAAGAGGCTTTCGCCTCTGAGGCCAGAGATCCCCACACCTCTGGAAATAAGGATTCTAGTATGGGCTGCTGCATTATCAAAGTGGGATTAGAGCCAGGCACTGGGGCAGCTGGAAAGGATAACATGCCATGGAGAAAAGCAGCCAGGGGCTGAGTAGCAAGGGAACTTACGAAATCAAACTTCTCTGCTTTGTTACAGTCCATCTGCAGAGAGAGAGAGAGAGAGAGATCAGCATTCCAAGCCTAGGATGACGGGAATGTCAACAGGAGTTCATGTCTTAGACTGGTTTTGCTATTGACTTTTTTTTTTTTCAACTGAGAGTTTTTTGTATGCCTGCATATCATATCCAATGATCTTAAAAGCCAAACCATTTAGATTTTATCATCAATGAGTACAAATAACCTCACCCCATCTGTGTGAGTCTCATCCATCCCTGCACCTCACTTCCATTTTCATCCTCAATCCCAGCCCTCATCCCTGACTCTCATTTTCCTTCTCCTGATTCCAATCCTGTCCTCAAGCCCTATTCCTATTCCTGATCCCCATCCTCATCCCTTATGGCCCAAGCTGGGGCCATACTCTATCCCATCCCTGACTCCCATAGCCATCTCCAACTGGAGTGACAGGAATGGGATGAGGAGGTGTGTTGCATATAATATTCAGTTATATCAAATATATTGATAACTGAAATAAAGAATAAGATTTTAGCTGAATGTCAGGGCCAGTAAGGCCCACTTAGATGGGAATGGGATGAGGCAGGTGCCAGTTACAGGGTTGTAAACAGAGCTATCCCAGGGCAAAGGGAGAGCCTGAGCCTAGTCTCCCATTCCACCCCCACCACACTCCATTGCTTCCTGCACATGTCAACTATAGTGTCAACACCATAGGGACTCTGACACCTGAGTCCCAGGGGGGAGGGTTCCTAACACCACCTTCCCCAGAAGGGGCTGTGATTGGCTCTGGGGTGTTGCGGCCCACACTGTTCACAGGTTCTTGCTCAAGCCCTGGGAGACCTACAGCTGACAGACCAGCCTGATACCCCTGCTCAAGGCCAACTCACAGTTTCAGGTGACGTGAATAGCTGCCCTGGCCTGGCCATTCACCCTTCTTTCTGTGTCCCTCACCCAGAAGTGGCCAATCAGTGCCCAATAGTGCTGTCCTCCCCCTGTGTCTGGCATTTGGCCCTTGGTCCTAGGCAGGGGTCAAGACCTACTCACTTCTCTAAGGGCCAGGAAGCTCTGGGCTCCAGACCCAGGGGTGGGGGCAGAGGTACAGCTCCTTTTACTAATATCTTTGACATATGTGGGTCCTTGCTGTGCCCTCACTACTTCCAGGGAACCCTCAAAGGAATCAAGGGCCAGCAGTCTCCCTGGAGAACTGGGTAGTTATGAGGGATATAGGAACAAGGGGGTTTAGAAAACAGTACATTCCAGAAGGCTAGGATGGCACTGACCTTGATCAGGGAGCTCACAACAATGGCACCAGCATTGACCATGGGGTTATGGGGAATTCCTGGAGAAATACAAACCACCCAGAGTTGTCTTAGTTGCTGAGCAAAGCCTCCTTTACAGCCTGCTCACTCTGCAGGCTAGACAAGAAAAATTTCTTTGCTGGGGAGGATGAAATGACAGAGCTAATCAGGAAAGTCAGAGAAATAAACAAACAAGGCTGGGGCGGGGGGATAGGTGGGAATAAGAAGAGGGACATCTATGAGTCTGGTCTGAGCCCTGATAGTGCTCACCTTCTTCATTGAGGGACAGCTTGTTGTAGCGTAGGCCACTGGGCTCCTTGCCCACAAACTTGTGCACGTAGTCAGTGCCTAAGGTGCTTATGGAGATGGCGTAGGTGAGGGGCTTCACACAAGACTGCAGGCAGAAGGGTATCTTTGTATGGCCCACGGAGTGCCTGGGGGGCAGATAAGTACCATGAAAGGGCTCAGCCTATGTTCTGCACCTGTGCCCTGCCTCCCCTTCCTCTCACCCAGCATCTCACCGCTGACCATCCACCGTGCACAGGGAGACGCCCCACAGGTCTGGATTGGACTTGGCCAGCTGAGGGATGTAGGCCGCCACCTGGGCATGAGTGGGGAGACAAAACAGACAGAATGGAGATATGGATGTAGAAGGGGAACAGAAATGAGGGTCATGGTCAGGATAAAAGTAAAAATTCTGTCATCTGCAGTGCAACAGGGTTCCCTCCTGCCTGTTGTTCCCAGGGACCCACACTTAAGTCCAAGAAGTTCTTAGCTTTCTGTAGCTCTATTCCTATAGAGATGGCAGTAAAGCCTATGTAAGGTAAAAAGAGAATTCTGGGTTTTGGTTCTTAGGCTTAATGACCCAATAGGTCTCTTTCGAAGTTCTATTGAATCCTTTATTCCACTTGTCCCATAAGAAACTTCAGATTCCCTCACCTGCTCTAGAAATCACATGTACAGAAATATATAAAGCCCTTGTCCCCATATTTAGAGGTTCTGTTTCTCATCTCTCATCCATTGATTCCCAGCCCCAGGAAATTTCCAAGAAGCAAGGTATATCTGGCCCAGAGCCCTTGCCCCTCCCTTAGTCCCCTGGCCCTCACTTTGCCTCCAGTGAGCTCTTTGGCATCCTCAAAGATGCGATCCACATGGCTCGTGAACTCCTCAAAATCAGGAATGACAAACTTCTTTCGGAATGCCTGGGTCAGGAGCACAATGTTGCTGCTCACACACCTGGATCCCAGACACGATTGGGTTAGGGGGCTGGAGAGATGCAGCTGTGACTCACTCTGGAGCCATGGAAGTTGGGAATAAAGAAGGAGTGAGTGGTCATGAGGTTTGCGACCAACAGCTGTATGACCTCTGGCATGTCACTTTATCATTCTGTGTCTTACATTTCTTTTGCCCCTAAAATGAGGGGTTGTAATGATGTGGAAAGATACCCCAAGACAGTGTCTTGGAATATAAGAAAAAATTACCCATATAGTATGTATAGTGGGTCACCTTTATATTTTAAGAATCCTAAGTCATAGAAGTATATTTGCATATATTCCTATATATGTGTAAATGCATAGGATATTATCTAGAAGATACCCATTAATCTGTTAACAATGTTTACTTCTGGGAAAGGGGACTGGGACTGGGGAGAGAGGGAAAGGAGAACATGTATTTATATATTGTTTGAACTTGTATAATGAGTATATGCACGTTCATATGTTACTTGTGTAATAAATAAGTAATAAAATGAAGAGTTGAACTATCCAATCCCCAAGAGCCCTCCCTGCTATTATAGTCTATGTACACATCAGTTTTGAGAGTGGTGCCCTTGTTTCTGGGGCCCTCACTTTTGGAAGAGATCTCGGTCCAAGAGGCCACCACTGCTGGACTCTCGAACCTTGCGGCGCATCTGGCTCATGCAGTCCCGAAGCCGGGGATCTGATGTCTGCAGTCCGGTGGCCTTCAGTGCCTTTAGGAGAAAGAAAGAGACTGGTAAGATCAACTACAGGGACAGCAATGCAATCCTAATATTCTTTCCCAATTGATAACAATTAGCTCAATCCCAACTACTATAATAGGTGGAGCAAATGGGTTTGCAGACCAAGGAAGGAGAGAATGGTGCAGCTGTGGAGACTAACAAAGTTTTCCTGCCCTTTTTCATCAAGAAAGCTGGTTTCTGAACCCCCTGGGTCAAAGTCTCAAACCAAGAAAAATGGCTGAGTCAGAGGGTTTAATCTTCCTACCCTGGGCCAGAGATGAGATTGCCTTATGAGTCCAGACATCTACTACCATTTGCTATCCTTATCCTCATGAAGTAACCTGTTAGCCGCCCTACACTTGGGCTTTTCTGTCCCCCCACTTTCCAGAGATCCTGAAGGATCAGTGTTCTGAGCACGGAGAGAGGAACTTACAGTAGTGAACTTGTGGATAGGGATTCGTTCCTGTCCTTCAGCAATAGTGTAGAAGAGTAGATCACCCAGGCGGGATAGCATGCCACTCTCTGATGAATCACTGTTTGGGGGCAGAGAATAGGGGAGGAGGATAGGAACGTGAGAACTGCTCCCTGCTTCTCCTAGAACATGACCTTAGAAGTAGATAGGTGTCCTCACTCTGTGCCTCCTCTCTGAACCATCTGATCTAGCCCTAGAATTCCAACCTTCACATCTGTCCTGAGAAGTCTTAAATCTTACGGTCTAGCTTTCTTTAGTTCCTAACCTTCAGACCTTTATTTCTAGCTGCCTTCTAGACATTTCCATTTCTGCCTTCTAGATTTCCCATAGGGGACCACCAACTCAAAATGTTCAAACTTGAGGTCATTTCCCCTCCCTTTGCTCCTCTTCTGAGCTTCCCATTTGGTTTAGTAGCAGTATCACCCAGGTGCCAAGCCAGAAATGTGGGATCATTTGGATAATTCCCATACCTTACACCCATGTTCAGTTGGCAACCCACACTATGTCTCTCAAATCCACCCTGTTTTCTTCCCTTGTGCCAGCATGGCATAGTAGAAAGAAACAGAGTTTTCTCCTTAATAGCTGTGTGACCTTAATATGGATAGTAAATCAGGTTATTTGATATTGCTGAACCTGCTTCCTCATCTGTAAAATAAAGGTAGTAACGTCTGCTTTACATGGGTGAAGTAGGATTATTTAACATAACATTTTGTGGAAAATGGTCTTTCACCAAGTAAATGCTCAGTAAACATTGCTTCATCATCAGCTCCATATTGTCTGTTCCCTAACTGCTACCACCCTCCCTTGACTTCCAACCCATCTTCTACAATGTCCCAGTTAATTTTCTAAAACTCAAATATCATTTCTCTACTCAAAAAACTTTGATAGCTCTCTGGTGCCAACACGATAAGTTATTTCTTGGTATGGCATTCAAGGCTCTTTAAAACCTACCAACATTCTTTTCCTATTCTTTACCATGTCCCAACAGTCCAGTTATGCCAGGTAATAGGTAGGCCCCCATGGGCCAGACATGGTTAGGTTTCGTGGCCTTTGCTTATGCTACAACCTTTGCATGGAAATACCTTTTTCTCCTTCATGTGGAAAAGTCCTTCTCATCCTTCAAGGTCCAGATCAAATGTTCCTAATTCTATAAAGCCTTCCTCAAACCTTCCAATATCGTTTATGCTGCTGGTATGACACAACACAACATTTTACTGATAGAAGACTCCCTTGCTCCACCTTTAGGACTGTATGCATGTGTGTGTGTGTTTAGAATCAACATTCTTTATTTTTACTAAATTAGAAGTACAGGAGTGCCTGGGTGGCTCAGTTGGTTAAGCATCTGACTCTTCATCTTAGCTCAGGTCTTTATCTCAGGGTTGTGAGTTCAAGCCCTGTGCCCAGCATGGAGCCTACTATAAAAAAAAAAAAAAAAAAAAAAAAAAAAAAAAAAAAAAAAAAAAAAAAAAAAAAAAAAAAAAAAAAAAAAAAAAAAAAAGACATTGCAAAATCTTAAACAGATATGATGATATTTTAGATTATAGATGTAGGGGCACTTGGGTGGCTCATTGGTTAAGTGACCAACTTTGGCTCAGATCATGATCTCACAATTCATGAGTTTGAGCTCCATGTGGGTTTCTCTGCTGTCAGTGAGGAACCTGTTTCAGATCCTCTCTCCCCCTCTCTCTGCCCCTGCCCCATCTTCACACACTCTTTTTCTCAAAAATAAACATTAAAAAAAGTAAAAAATGAATATTTTTAAAAATATTTTATTTTTGGGGCGCCTGGGTGGCTTAGTCGGTTGAGCGTCCAACTTTCGCTTAGGTCATGATCTCGCGGTTCGTGGGTTCGAGCCCCGCGTCGGGCTCTGTGCTGACTGCCAGCTCGGAGCCTGGAGCCTGTTTCAGCCTGTGACTCCCTCTCTCTCTGACCCTCCCCTGCTCATGCTCTCTCTCTCTCTCCTAAAAATAAATAAAACATTAAAAAAATATATTTTATTTTTAAGTAGTCTGTATATCCAACACGAGGCTTCAACTCACAACCCTGAGATCAAGAGCTCCATGCTCCACTTACTGAGCCTACCAGGTGCCCCAATATGTAAAAATTTCTAATTCCAATTCTTCTGATGTGAAATTAGAAAACAACCTTTTTTTTTTTTTAATCTCCTACTCCTCTCATTCATTGTATGCATTCTCCCATCCCCTCCCTCTAGGTCTTTGTATTTTGACTATCTTTGTCTTCCTAACATTGAGCAAAGTCCCTAGCACACAGCAGGTCTTCAATAAAAAATTACCAAGTTACATTTCTAGGAAGGTCCCTATTTCCCAAAGTATCTGTCTTGCTGACTTATAGCACTTAAAATTCCAGGTATTACAGACTTCTTGGTCTTCAAGAGTTCTATTAATATGTTAACAGATTTAGAAGAATTATTTTATCAGATCATTCCAAATATGACAGCTATTTGAGATTAAGATCCTTTAAATCTCTTCGATCCAAGAATTTGACTTCTGGGTATTTATCTTGTAAGTATTTACAAACCTACAAAATAACATATTCACATTTATTGCATAGTTAGTAATAGTAATACTGGAAACAACATAAATGTGCGTCAACAGGGAATAGCTTACGTAAATTATGGTATATTCACGTAATAGAATATTATGCAGTACAAAAAAAAGATATGAGAGATTTCTTTCAGTACTGGTATGGAATGATCTCTAAGATGTCATATTAACTAAAATAAGCAAGCTGTAGAATAGTGTTCATAGTATGGTACTATTTATGTTTAAAAGAAAAAAAATGTTTGCCTTTTCAGGCACAAAATATTTCTGGAACAATATATAAGAAACCTGTTAAAAAAAAAATAAAAAAGAAACCTGTAAGCCTGATTTACCTTCCTCTAGGGTGATGAAGCAAGTGCTGGGCAAAAGGAGTGGGAGGGATACTTCCCATTATGTATCTTTTGACATATGAATTTTGAGCCATATGAATATGTATACATTATTTATTAAATATGGTATATACGAATATGGACATACTATCTATTGAAACAAGGCATTAAAAATATTAAGTCTCTCTAGAAGCTTGGCATAGACCAGGCATGTGTGTGTTTAGGGTCAGGAGGAATACCAGGAGAGGGGTGTTTTCTTGTTTCTGGGGAAATCCAACTGTCACAATAAGGCTAGTGCCTATAAGGAGGACACAGTCCATCTGGTGATAGAAGAAGGGAGGAAAAAGCTGAGGAATAACTCAATAAGGAAATTATGTAGGAACATTTAGAGGGCAGGCCTCTCCGTGCCTGTAAGCTGAGGGAAGACAGGAAATAATGCCATACTACTGAAGTTATCACAAGTCTTAAGAAAACTGCAAACCCTTTGGCCCAGATATAGATTGATCTACAATATAATGTTGAGAGGGAAAAAAGCAAGGTGCAGAACAATGTGTATAGCATGATATCATTTTCATTAAAAAGGGAAAATAATATCAACATGTATTTGCTGACATATGCATACAATATCTCTAGAGGGTTATACAATATTTCGATGACAGGTGTCTCTGGGGAGCAAAATTTCCTAGGAATTTACTCTAAGAAATAATTGAACAGGTGCACAAGAATATATAGTAACCAGACTGAAGACTGGTTAAATAAATTATGATACCTCATACAAGAGAATCTTAAAATGGCTAAATAGCAGCGATTAAAATGACAATATCATACATATATGCAATGATATTAAAAGCTGTTTATAAATGAAAAGGGTTATCAAAGAATATGAATACTGTAATTCTATTTTTGTTACGGTTTTATATATACATGTATACATATATGGGGTATATACGGACATACATCATGGTTACCTCTAATTTGGGATCTTTATTTTCTTCTCAATACTCTATCTTGTTTTCTTTTATAATCAGAAATAATAAAGCTAAATATTAAAAAAACAAACAAGAACCTGAATAACAGGGCATTTTCTCTTTTCTGTCTGTCCTCCGCACCCCCCACCCCCCAACCACAAGAAGCTCTCCTCATCATGGTGTCACACTGCAGAACCCATCCCCCTCCAGTGCTCTCAATTCCTTTTGGTCAAGGGAGCACCAGATCAAGGCCCCTAAGAATTTCCTGGGAGCAAAGGCAGCCATAGGCAGGAAGATCAAGGTTCCCAAAAACACTTTCAACACCTGACAACACTGGAGAGGAAGCGTGTGTGGAAGGAACCAGGGATACTACTTGTTTTCCATCCCACAGAAGGTTTAAAGGTGAAGGAGATCAAGGCTTTGGTCTATCCCACCATTTCTCCCATGGTGATTATTTGGGGAAAGTTGGAATGGAGAGTAGAATGAGAGAGAGAGAGGGTTTATTCTTTAAAATTTAAATGTTCCATGTTTCCTTGAGAAGTGGCTGATGGAAAAGTATAGCCTAATAATTAATGATAAAATAAATCATACCTTACTGGTCTGTTACCTGTCAGGGCAGGGGCTCCAGTGGTGGTGAGGCAGTGCTGTGTCTATCTGGCTACTTTAATTATGATGTGAATGTCTTTCTGAATGTCATCTGTACATGTCAATGACAGGAGAGATGGTCCATTTTCTATTCCTGCTATCATACAGCAGGGACTACTTTGGACAATGTCTACGTTGGCTTCTGGAAAGGACAAAATTCCCTGCTCAGCTCCGTCTGCGTCTCGGAGAAAAGAAGCTCACCCACCAAGTTTTCCTGGAGGAGAGACGTGCAGCCTCTGGGGCAGAATAATAGCCCAAGAGATGAGAACCCTTCAAATCAGGGAGCCTGAGCTGCACAAATAACGGCTCTGACTGGTTCTGGTTTGGGAAATCTGCGCCTTATAATTTTTTCCCCATTATAATGATGTTCCTCATTCAACAGCCAACTGGGAAACTACCTTTATTCTACAGATTAGGAGCCCTGAAAATGGACACATCCAACACATATCCAAACAACACACGCACGTACCTGCGCGCTAATAATACACGCGCATCACACATTACACGCTGAGGACATGCCAAAACACAGACAACACCATATAGATGGACAGACACAAGTACACCAAGATTCAAGGAGGAGGCTGTTCCATACCCACTCATCCCCTAAAATACATCCGAGGACCTAGAAGGAGAAGATGAAGATGCGCCACGGCCCTGCACTCAGACACGTGCACCAAGCAACACGCCGCGCTCATCTGCGTTTCCAGTTAAGTACGCACCTTGGACAGGCACCATCCCGAGGACCGACCTGCCCAAATGCCCTCGCGGGCGGACGGCACGTTACCGCCCGAGCGCGGCGGACCCAAAACCCCAAATCTAAAAGAAAAGGCATCGCAGGCTAGTGAACGAGAAGAGAAGGGAGATGAGATGCGTTCTCCGGGTAAGGGGACTCCGAGCTGGCAAGAACGACAGTGGGAGTGGGAGCAAGCCTGTTCCCCTGCCCCTGTCCCGAAAGCCTTACTGATCCCGGTGCTGCGGCTGGTGGCTGTGCGGCGTCTCTCTGCCCAGCGCCGCGGCCTCACTGAGGTGGTGCCGGACGCCCCCGCCAAGGAGAGGGCTCCGGCTCAGGTGACCCCAGCCTCCCAGCCAGCAGTGACTGCTGGCCCCGCTCAGCGCATTCTGCAGAGCCCTCATAGAGCGCATCCCCCCAGCGCGCCGCCCGCTCAGCCGGAGCGACCTAGGAGTCTGAGCTGTGGTTGGAGGGAGGGGCGGAGGAATCGCGAACACCGCGAGGCAGGGGGAGCTCTATGTTGGAGTGCAGAGCCTTGGCTGTGGAGGGGAGGAGGGGCCCAGTGGGTGGAGTTGGAGCAGGAGGAGGGGCTGGTCTCTAAACGTCTCGGGCCACTGCCCTGGGCACTCAGTCCCCCACTAGACAGGGGATGGACAAGGTGTGCAAAGTATCTAAGTGGAGAAAACTGCGGAGGACGTTTAGTGGGTGGAACAAGAGAGCAGTGCCCGAAGTTGGGATGGACAATGCCCAGGCCCAATCATTGGGGAAGCAAAGACCTTGGGGGCGGAGAAAAGATGAAGCTACCCAATGAGAGAAAGGCAGTGGGTCGTCCGCAAAAGCCTTGTGGATTCTTGGGTGCCTCGACACCCTGCTGCAGCCTTGCGTGCAGACGTTGAGGGCGGGAAACCCGAGGCTTGCTGGTTGGCGAAGCCTGGCGAGCTCCCGGAGGACGCGCCGGCGTCAGAACCATGGAATTCTCGGAGAGAGAGGAGAGCGGTACTTCTTTACATGCGGATAAGAGTGAGCCCTTTTCAAGAGGCCACCTAGTGACCTTCAACATTCGAAGGCCGGAACCGGCCACAGTAACCCGCCGCGTAGACCGGCGTGGGAGGTCTAATGAACGCCTAGTCTCCGGCACGCGGTATTGGTGAGTGAGGAGTCAGATGGCCGGAAAATACCCTGACCAGAAACAGTCCCTGGGCACTTTAGGGAGGTCCTGAGGTGGTGAAAAGGTCACCCTGGTGGTTACTGGATTGCGTTCACGTGTTATCTCTACCAATTATTTGGTAGCTGTTGAGGGCTTGCGTGTTCTTGACTGAGTATACATTTTATAAACTGTGAAGTGTTCCCAAAATTTTAGTTATTTTAACTGCTTCCTCCTGTATTCCTCGTGTAAAAGAAGTGATATAGAAACGTAGTGGTTTGTTTTTTTTTTTTAGCTTTTATTTTTGAGTAATCCTGGCATTCAACCTGGGGCTCGAACTTAAAGCCCCGAGATCAAGATTCACACTCTCCACAGAATAAGCCAACCAGGCGCCCCTAGAAGAATTTTGAAAACTAAGCATATTCAGGAATTTTATCATTTGCAATTAGGGAAACACTCATCTCTATCTTCACAGTGCCTAACATAGCATCTATATTGAGTAAAAACTCATGTAAATGTTAGGTATCGTCTATTGCTTGTGGTGTGCCAGCTATTTTATATAGTCTCTCTCTCCTTCTTACCAGAGACCTACAAAGTAATTATTAGTCCCATTTTTAAGATGAGGGAACTAAGACTCGAAAATAGAGCTTCTCTGAATAAGGTAACCGAGTTATCTAATACCAGAGCTAAGAATAGGACTCAAGTCTCTGACTACAAGGCTTTCTCATCAGTACAGCTATATCCAAAATTAACTGTTAAATTGAATTATCCTAGGAAAATGACACCATCCCTAAAGGAAGCATTTTATGTGGAAGCATTATGATACAGTACTGAGAGTTGTCTACCGTTGGCCGTATCACAAACTATCACCTTTCTTTCTTTTTTTTTTTTAAGATTTTTTAATTCTTTTTTGTTGTTAAGTAATCTCTACTCCCAATATGGGGTTCGATCTTACAACCCTGAGATCAAGTTGCACACTCTACCATCACTTTACAATTTTTAGATTAGAGTGAGCATCAAGGGTAACTGTGGGAGAATAAATATCAAAAATATACTCTGGTGTGTTTCATTTTGTGGAAAGGTAGTTCTCCTTTGCTTTGGTTAGGGTTTATTTGGTTTGAAACCAGATAGAGTGACTCTTGCTTGTTTTTCCCTCTTGCAGTCATTCCCTATCTGCCCTATCTCACCTATTGAGACTCTCTAATTCAGGAACTCAAGCTTGCCCTGGGCTGCCTCCTACATGGCTTGCCCATGACTTTAAGAAAAGTGGTATAAACCAGAGCCAAAGTTAGTTTTTCCAAATGTAACAGGCTAATCTTATCCTTGTTTCACAGGATGTTATTTCTCTCAAGCTTTTTAAGCTGTCAAGAGAAAGGTACCATATGTTAGGAATTTCTAAACATTACCTAGAAGTCATTTGCTTCCTTTTATTTCCTACCCCTGGTTTTATGAATTAGCTTTAATTATAATCAGCGAGTGATGAGTTCACCACTCATTCTTCCCAGTTGTCTCTGATAATTGGAACTGTTTGGGCAGTGAAGAAAATCTGCCTGTAGAAGGGGAGGTTCTTTGCTTGGAGAACTAGCCCCCAGCTGCCCTTTGACCTTTGTAGTGATTCTTCTTCCACTACAATATTGCTGCCTCTGCATGAGGAAGGAGCATGAACCAGTGATGTGGGAGGCCTACATTTCGTGTAAAGTAAAAATATTCGACAGTTTGTGTAAGGTATAAAATATTCAAGAAGAACAAGTTTGTTGTCCCAGGTAGTTAAAGCTTGGCAGTGTCCAGTCGTTTTTTTGTTTTGGATTTGAAAAGAACCCATCTAGTTAAATCTGTGCAAAAGTATTAGACAATTGTGACATGCCAGCTAGAAATGAGGTTTTTCGTAAGTGAAAGAAATCTCTGTCATGTCTAATAGGTTTTTAGGTCAGTCCCTGATCGTGCCAGAGTTTTGTGGTATATGGGGGAGGATTGATCTTCATGATTTTGAAACTTAAATCAGAAAAGCTAAATCCTCTGTGGGACAAAATTGGAAACGTGATGTTTAAGGAATGTTTATTATGATTTAGAGATTCTTATTCTAGTCTTTAGACTGTAGCTAGAATGTTAATTAGTGCAAGTGAAAGCTTATTTCACCTTTAGGGGTTTTTTTCATTAATTTTTGTTATGTTAATGTTACTATCAGTGCACATGTCTTCTGCTTTAGTTTCTCCATTTGCAAAGATAATCTTGGATAATTATATAAAATGTAAGTACTAGGAGCTCTAACATAGTCATCTTCCATTCATTCAATGAATGTTTATTCATTGGCCTATGGTGTGTAAGGCCTGGAACTAGGGAATCCAGAAATTAAGCAAAAACAAACACCAGTTTCTGACTGTTGGAAAAAATGAGAAAGCAGTGTTTAAAATTCCCAATGAAAAATGCCAAGATGAAGAGAGATGTAGAAGGAAGTATAAAGAAGTATAATCCTGGGCACCTGGGTGGCTCAGTTTGTTAAGGGCCTGACTTTGACTCAGATCATGATCTCATGGTTTGTGAGTTCAAGCCCCGTATCAGGTTCTCTGCTGTAAGTGTGGAGCCTGCTTGATCCTCTGCCTGCCTCCCCTCTCAAAAATGAACATTAAAAAGGGGGGGGGGACACCTAACCAGGGTCAGGGTAAAGGGTAGCTGAGATAAAGGGGAAGGGACCTCAAGAAATGTTGGGTGATGGGAGCCAACTCTTATTTTTTTTTTTTTTAATATTTTTATTTATTTCTAGGAGAGAGAGAGAGACAGCGTGAGCAGGGGAGGGTCAGAGAGAGAGGGAGACACAGACTCAGAAACAGGCTCCAGGCTCTGAGCTGGCAGTCAGCACAGAGCCCGACGCGGGGCTCGAACCCACGAACCGCGAGATCATGACCTAAGCGAAAGTTGGACGCTCAACCGACTAAGCCACCCAGGCGCCCCGGGAGCCAACTCTTAAAGGGTGAGAAGTGTTTGCTTGGATGGAGATGAGAAGAAAGGTATTTTAGACAGAGCTCTTCAATAACAAACATAGCAAGAGAGGAACATTTGAGGGACTCTAGATCAATTGGTTGGAGTGAAAGTTTGGTTGGGTGTGAGAATGTGTGGATCAGTGAAGCTGAGCATATAGGTGGGTCTCATCATAAAGAGTATGTACGTATGTATGTATTTGAGTAGGTTCCATGCCCAACATGGGGTCTGAAGGGTCTCAAGCTTTATTGACTGGCCAGCCAGACACCCCTGCATTATGAAGAGTTAAACACTATGATAACACTGTTTACATTCTAAAGGCAACTTCTTGTCAGTCTTCTTTCTTTCTTTTTTTTTTTTTTTAATATTTTTATTTATTTCTAGGAGAGAGAGAGAGAGAGACAGCATGAGCAGGGGAGGGTCAGAGAGCGAGGGAGACACAGACTCCGAAACAGCCTCCAGGCTCTGAGCTGGCAGTCAGCACAGAGCCCGACGCGGGGCTCGAACCCACGAGCCGTGAGATCATGACCTAAGCCAAAGTCGGACACTTAACCAACTAAGCCACCCAGGCGCCCCTTTGTCAGTCTTCTTTCAAAGATTCTCTCCTTCACTTGAACTTACCACCCCATTGCTTCACAAAGAAATAATCTATTTCCTGCCATTACACTTATATCCTGTGTTTATCTCTCTAGATACTATTGAAGAGAAATCCTTCCACTACTCTCAGGTTAATATCTCCACTTACTTTGCTGTATTTTTTGAATTATTTCTCTGTAATGAGTACATCTTTCACCATTTGAATATGTTCAAGTCTTTGCCATCTGAAGAAACAATTACTTGAGTATGTTTTGACTCTGTTTAATTAAATTAAAATATAGGGGCACCTGGGTGGCTCAGTGGGTTAAGCGTCCTACTTCGGCTCAGGTCATGATCTCACGGTTCGTGGGTCCGAGCCTGGCATCAGGCTCTGTACTGACAGATAGTTCCGAGCCTGGAGCCTGTTTCAAATTCTGTCCCCCTCTCTCTCTGACCCTCCCCTGCTCATGCTCTCTCTCTCTTACTCAGAAATTAAAAAAAATAAAAAAATTTAAAAAAATATATATTTCAGGTAAACAGCTTTATGCAATTCAGATTTTCCATCAGTATTGTTCTTTTCTTTTTTTTTTTTTTTTTAAATTGAGGGGCACCTGGGTGGCTCATTTGGTTACTCACTGACATAGGCTCAGGTGGTGATCTCAGTTTGTGAGTTTAAGCTCGAACGCATAAGGCTCTGTGCTGACAGCTCAGAGCCTGGAGTCTGTTTAGGATTCTGTGTCTCCCTCTCTCCGTTCCCCTTCCCTCCTCACACTGTCTCTCTCTTATCTGTATTCATTCCACCAAGTTTTTTGAAAGAGCCATTACACTTACCACTTCTTTATCTTCACTTCTCATTCTGTCTGTGATAGTGGTGAAACTGAGCTGTTGCCACCATTGTGTTGCTTTGAGTTCATGGGCTTAAGGCATTTGTTGGAGTTGAAAGTTTAAATAATATTTATCAAGGCCACTAGGTCAGTTAATACATTTAAATATTGCTAAGTCATCATTAGTAAGCACATGTCTTTGAATAGGATTTAGATTCTGGCTAGAGTAGCACTATGGTGCAGGTACACATATATATATTTTTAATGTTTTATTCTGAGACAGACAGACATCTTGAAAATTTCTCAAGATTTTATGTAATTTGGAAATTTTTAAACATCATCCACTTTTGCCTGTCAGTTTGCTAAAAGCTGCTGTTAAAACCCTCTGATCTTTCTCTAAAATTTTTAGAGAAAATAATTTTATTTTTTTTACTTTTTTCAAGTTCTTGTTTAAATTCCAGTTAAAATGCAGTATAATATTAGTTTCAAGTGTAGAATTTAGTGAATAATTACTAACATACAACACCCAGTGCTCATCTCAACAAGTGCCCTCCTTAATACCCATCACCCACTTCACCCATTCCCCTGTCTAAATCCGCTAGATAAAACAATTTTAGATTGTCAGGTAATATGTATAGTAAGAGATTTTCAAGATTAAGTATATTTACTTATATGCATTTATTATTCCAGTTTAATTTAGATGAAAAAAATCACAGTAAAAAGTACATAAAGTACCAAATACATTTATAATATATGAAAATTATTAATATAATTGCTGTTTTGTGAGAATTATTAAACACAGAAATTGGAAAAAAGTAATATATATGTATTTCTGTGATAGTTATTGACAATACTGGTACTTGATTTAAAATTTTTCTGTTTTTTAATGTTTATTTTATTTTTTAATTTTTTAAAATGTTTTATTTATTTATTTTTATTTCTGAGAGAGAGGAAGACAGCATGAGTAGGGGAGGGGCAGAGAGAGAGGGAGACACAGAATCCGAAATAGGCTCCAGGCTCCAAGCTGTCAGCACAGAGCCCGACGCAGGGCTCGAACCCACGAACTGTGAGATCATGACCTGAGCCGAAGTCAGACACCCAACCAACTAAGCCACCCAGACGCCCCTTAATGTTTATTTTTGAGAGGGAGCATATGCACTACAGTGGGGGATTGGCAGGGAGGGAGGAAAACAGAATCCCTATGCTGCATCACTAGGTGGGGATTGAACATACCCACTGTGACATCCTGTCCTGAGCTCTGTTGTAATCAAGAGTCAGACACTTAATCAACTGAGCCAGTTAGGTGCCCCTGAATTTTTTCTTAAGTCTTAGTTTTGCACAATTCTCAATCATGTATCTATAGCAGAATTAAAATGATTTAAGCCCAGAGAAGTGTATAGGATTAACTGAATTATTATTTTTATAGTTTTATTTATTTTTAAAAGTTTATTTTGAGAGAGAGAGAGTGGGGAAGGAGCAGAGAGAGGGGGAAAGAGGAAATTGGCTCAGGTTATGATCTCACAGTCAGTGAGTTAATCCCCTAGTCAGGCTCTGCACTGCCAGCGTGGAGCTGGATGTTTAAGTTTATTTACTTATTTTGAGAGAGAGAAAGTGTGAGTGGGGTTGGGGCGGGGAGAGAGAGAGAAAGAGATAGAGAGAGAGAGAGAGAGAGAGAGAATCCTAAGAAGTCTCCACACTGTCAGCCTGATGTGGGGCTCGAACTCACCAACTGTGAGATCATGAGTTGAGCCTAAATCTAGTCAGATGCTTAATGAATCGAGCCACCCAGGCACCCAGAGTATTTATTATTGAGTGTAGAAGCTCAAGCAGGGGAAAAATACAGGTCATAAAACTGACCAATTAAAATTCATTGCCAGGACTATTTTCTTTTACAGTTTTATTTATTCATCTGAATTTTGGTTCAAAATTCAGAAGATACAGGGTCACCTGGCTGGCTCAGTCAGTGGAGCATGTGACTCTTGATCTTGGGCTTATGGGTTCAAGCTCCACATTGGGTGTAGAAATTACTTAAAAATAAAATCTTTTAAAAACCCCCACAAAATTTAGAAGGTACAAAAGGGCATATGGTGTAGTTACCCTCCTGTCTGGTCCTATCTACCTACCTACTTTACCTGGAAGCAAATATTGTTATAGTTGTCTGTATATCTTTTCCGTATATATTTTATCCAAATGTAAGCAATTATATATTTTTTTCTTTTACAAATGGTACCATACTATAAACACTGTTTTGTATTTTTCCTTTAAAAAATTAAAAAAAATTTTTTTTAATGTTTATTTTTGAGAGAGAGAGAGAGAGAGAGACAGCATGAGCAGCTGAAGGTCAGAGAGAGAGAGAGACACAGAATCTGAAGCAGGTTCGGGCTCTGAGCTAGCTGTCAGCACAGAGCCCGACGTGGGGCTAAAGCCCACGAATCATGAGATCATGACCTGAGCCGAAGTCGGACGCTTAACCCACTGAGCCACCCAGGCGCCCCCTGTAAAAAAATTTTTAGGGGCACCTGGGTGGCTTAATTGGTTAAGCGTCCGACTTCGGCTCAGGTCATGATTTCACGGTTCGTGGGTTTGAACCCCACGTCGGGCTCAGTGCTAACATCTTAGAGCCTGGAGCCTGCTCTGGATTCTGTGTCTCCCTTCCTCTCTGCCCCTCCCCTGCTTGTGCTTTTTCTCAGTCTCTGTCTCTCAAAAAATAAACACTTAAAAAAATTAATAAAAAAATAATTTTTTTTTTTTTTTTTACTATGGGGCGCCTGGGTGGCTCAGTTGGTTGAGTGTCTAGCTCTTGATTGCAGCTCAGGTCGTGATGCCAGGGATTGAGCCCTGTTTGGGGCTCCACGCTGGGGGTGGAGCCTTCTTGGGATTCTGTCTCTCAAAAAAAAATTCAATAAGATTGTTAGATAAAAGATCAGTATCCAAAATTTAGTACTGTTCCTATACTGAAGTAATAACTATGGCTATTAATTAATTTTTTAATGTTTATTTATTTTTGAGAGAGAGAGTGTGTGGGAGGGGAAGAAGGAGGGGGAGACAGAGGATCTGAAGCAGGGTCTGTGCTGACAACAGGGAACCCAACCTGGGCTTGAATCCATGAACTGTGAGATCATGACCTGAGCTGAAGTCGGTCCCCTAACTGACTGAGTCACCCAGGTGCTCCTATGCCTATTCTTTAGAAGCTACATTTATGATAGCATTAAAAACTGAAAAGTACATGTGAATAAATTTAAGATGTACAAGGATATTGTAGAGAATTTTTTTTAAGTTAATTTTTTTAGAGAGAGAGTGAGCATGCGGGAGGGACACAGAGAGAGAGAGAGGAGAGAGAGAGAGAATCTCAAGCAGGCTCTGGACTGTCTTAAGCCCGACATGGGGCTTAAATTCATGTCCCATGAGATCATGACCTGAGCCGAAATCAGGAGTTGGTCACTTTATTGACTGAGGCACCCAGGCACCCCCAAGAAATTATTATATGGAATATTAAATATTGCAAACTTTTGTCTGGTTCCCATGTTCCCTGCCTCTGATATTCCTGCCTTTGTTTAAGCTCCTCCTCTTGTATATAAATGGGACCTGTAACTTCCTGCTCACAAATAGAATATGGCAGAGGTAACTGTGCCTTGTTGGCGTTCAAGAAGCAAGCGTTGGGGCACCTGGGTGGCTTAGTCGGTTAAGCATCCGACTTCGGCTCAGGTCATGATCTCGCAGTCTGTGGGTTCAAGCCCCACATTGGGCTCTGTGCTGACAGCTCAGAGCCTGGAGCCTGTTTCAGATTCTGTGTCTCTGTCTCTTCTGCCCCTCCCCAGCTCATACTCACTCTCTCTGTCCCAAAAATAAATAAACGTTAAAAAAAATAAAAAAGAAGCAAGTGATCATGTTGTGAGCTATCCTCAGGGTAGGGCCACATGACAAGGAACTGAAGGAAGCTCCCAGCCAACACTCAGTAAGAAACTAAGGCCCTCAGTCCAACAGCCTGCAAGGAATTGAATGCCTCCAAAAATCAAGTCAGAGAAGTTGATCTGTCCTAACTTGTGCCTCATGTTAGAGCTGAGCCTTGGGCAACACTTTGATTGCAGCCTAGCTAAGCCATGGCAAGACATCTGACCTATAGAAACTGTCAGATAATAAATTTGTGTTGTTTTGCACCCCTAAGTTTGCAATTATATGGTTATACAGCAATAGATAACTAATACACCATGTTCAGTGGAGGAAAACTCCAGAGTAATTAATAAATTCAATATAGTTCCAGTCAAAATTTCAACAGTTTTGCATAGAATTAATAAGAAACCTAAAAATTTGGGGCGCCTGGGTGGCTTAGTCGGTTAAGTGTCCAACTTTTTTGCTTAGGTCATGATCTCGCGCTTCGTGGGTTCGAGCCCCGCGTCGGGCTCTGTGCTGACTGCCAGCTCAGAGCCTGGAGCCTATTTCAGAGTCTGTATCTCCCTCTCTCTCTGACCCTCCCCTGCTCACGCTGTCTCTCTCTCTCTCCTAGAAATAAATAAAAATATTTTAAAAAAAGAGAAAAAAAAGAAACCTAAAAATTATTTTAAAATAATTATTTAAAATAATTTTAATAAATAATTTACATGATTATTATTATAATTATTTAATGTTTTATTTATTTCTGAGAGAGAGACACAGCGTAAGGAGGGGAGGGTCAGAGAGAGAGGGAGATACAGAATCTGAAACAGTCTCCAGGCTCTGAGCTGGCAGTCAGCACAGAGCCTGACGTGGGGCTCGAACCCACGAACCGTGAGATCATGACCCGAGCCGACGTCGGATACTCAACTGACTGAGCCACCCAGGCGCCCCTTTACATGATTATTTTTAAATAATAAAATTTTTATGGAAGATAAAACAGTTTTTATAAAACTGTGTGGCAGGGGCGCCTGGGTTGGCTTAGTTGGTTAAGCCTTAGGCTCTTGATTTTGGCTCAGGTCATGATGTCGTGGTTCGTGAAATCCAGTGCACACATGCTTACTCGCACGCTCTCTCTCTCTCTCTCTCTCAAATAAACATTAAAAAACAAACAAAACCAGCTGTGTGGTCATGATGTGATTAACTTTTTAAGAAACCACCAGTTTTTCCAAGTAGCTGTACCATTTTACTTTTCCATTAGCGATATATGAGGGTTCTAGTTTCTCTACATTCTCATTAACATTTGCTATTTTTTTTTTATTATAGCCATTCTAGTAGGTATCTTATTGTGGTTTTAATTTGTATTTTCCTAATGCCTACTAATTCTCAGCACCTTTTCAGATGCTTGTCATTTGATTGTGAAGTGTCTCTTCAAATATTTTGCCCATTTTTAATTAGGTTTTTGTCTTATTGAATTATAAGAACTCTATATGTTCTAGATACAGGTCTTTTATCAGGTATATCATTTGTAATGTTTTCTTATGGCTGGTGACCTGTTTTTCATTTTCTTATCGGTATCTTATGAAAGTCAAAAGTTTTCAATTTTAATGAAATCCAGTTTATCATGTTTTTCTTTTATGGCTCATGCTTTTGGTGTTGTCTGAGGGCTCTGCTAGCCCAAAGTCATAAAGATTTTCTCCTATGTTTTCTTGTAGAAGACTGTGATTTTAGTTTTTACATTTAATTCTGTGATCCATTTTGAGTTAACTTTTGTGTATGGTATGATGTAAAGGGTCTAAGTTTTTATTTGGTGTCTTTTGCATGTGGATATCCAGTTATCCCAGCACTGTGGAAAAATTCTTTCCTCATTGAATTATTTTGATTCCTTTGTTGAAAATTAATTGACCATAAATATAAGAGTTTCTGGTCTCTATTCTATTGACCTACATTCCTGTACCACTTTCTTTTGTTTGCTTTAGCTTTTAGTAAGCTTTTAAATCAATTAGTGTCAGTCTTTCAACTTTTTTCTTTTTTCAAGCTTTTTTCTTTTTCAAAATTGTTTTGGTTCTCCTAGGGCCTTTGCATTTCCATCAGCTTGTCAACTTTTACAGAGAAACTTGCTAAGATTTTGATAGGAATTGCACTGAAACTGTGTGTGTGTGTGTGTGTGTGTGTGTGTATCAATTTGGGGGAAAATTACCATTTTAACAATTTTTTAATGTATCTCAGTGAATTTTATAATTTTTAGTGTATAGATCTTACATTTGCTTTGTTAAATTTATTTCTAAATATTTAATTCTTTTGATGTTATTATGAGTGGAATTATTTTCTTTTTTTTTTGAATGGAATTATTAAATTCATTTCAATCTGTTTCATTGCTAGTGTATAGCTATACTGTTGATTTTTGTATACTTGTAGCCTATGACCTTGCTTGTTTAATTTATTTTAATAGTTTTATTGTGAGTTGCTTAGGATTTTCTACATAGGCAGTTATGTTGTTTATGAATAAAGATGATTTTATTTCTTCCTTTCCAATCTAGATGTCATAGCTATTTGGTTTTGTTGTTGTTTGATAGCTTTTTCTTAGCACATTGTCTAGAAGTTCTAGCATAATGTTGACTAGAAATTATGCTAGCAGACACCCTTGCCTTGTCCTTAATCTTGGGAGGAATGCATTCAGTCTTTCAGCAATAAGCATTATGTTAGCTGTAGGGTTTTTGTAACTCTTCCTTATCTATCAATTGAGGCAATTCCCTTCTATTATTTTTATTTATTTATTTTTTAAAAATTTTTAATGTTTTTTTTATTTCTAGGAGAGAGAGAGAGACAGTGTGAGCAGGGGAGGATCAGAGAAAGAGGGAGTCACAGGCTGAAACAGGCTCCAGGCTTTGAGCTGGCAGTCGGCACAGAGCCCAACGCGGGGCTCGAACCCACGAACCGCGAGATCATGACCCAAGCGAAAGTCGGACGCTTAATCGACTAAGCCCCCCGGGCGCCCCAATTCCCTTCTATTATTAAGAGATTGTATCATGAATAGATAGATTTTGTTAATTGCTTGTTCTGCATCTATTGAGATGATCCATGGATTTTCTCCTTTATTAATATGCCATATCATGTCACTTGATTTTTGGATGTTTAACCAGTCTTGCATTCCTGGAATAAATAGCAGTTGGTCATGGTGTATAAACCCTTTTTTTAAATATGTTTGAGTTCAGTTTACTAATATTTTGTTAGGGCTTTTTATATCTGTATTCATAAAGGATATTTGATATTTGTATATAGTTTTTCTTAAAAATTTAAAAAAATATTTATTTTTGAGAGACCGCATACGATCAGAGGACGTGCAGAGAGAGAGGGACACACAGAATCCAAAGTAGGCTCCAGGCTCCGAGCTGTCAGCACAGAGCCCAATGCGGGGCTTGAACCCACAAACCGTGAGATCATGAGCTGAAGTCAGACACTTAACTGACTCAGTCACCCAGGCGCCCCAATTTTAGCATTTTTTTTAAACTTAAAAAAAAATCTTTATTCAAAAGAAGTAAAAGGTAATCTTTATTCAACTTTTAACCATCACCAGGGCGCCGGGGTGGCTCAGTCAGTTAAGTGTTCGACTTCGGCTCAGGTCATGATCTCACGGTTCATGGGTTGGAATCCTGCATTGGGCTCTGTGCTGACAGCTAGCTCAGAACCTGGAGCCTGTTTTGGATTCTGTATCTCCCTCTCTCTCTGACCCTCCCCTGCTCATGCTGTGTCTCTCTCTCTCTCTCTCAGAAAAAAATAAAACGGTTTTAAAAATTTCAGAAAAAAAACTTTTAACCATCACTAGTAGGCACTAACAAACATTTTTTTTTTAATTTATTTTTAATATTTTTTAATTGACTCATTTTAAAAGTATACTTTTGGGGGCACCTGGATGGTTCAGTTGGTTAAGCATCCGACTTTGGCTCAGGTCATGATCTCCGGGCTCCTGGGTTTGAGCCTGCATTGGGCTCTGTGCTGACAGCTTGGAGCCTGGAGCCTGCTTTGGATTCTGTGTCTCCCTCTCTTTCTATGTCCCTCCCCTGCTCGTGCTCTGTCTCTCTCTCTCTCTATCAAAAATAAACATTTTTAAAAAGTATACTTTAATGATTGCTAGTACATTTACAAAGTTCTGCAACCGTCACAACAATCTAATTTTTTAAGATTTATTTATTTTGAGAGAGAGCAAGTGGGAGCAGGCAGAGAGAGAATCCCTGTCAGCACAGAGCCCAATTTGGGGCTGGCTCCCATGAACCCTGAGATTATGACTTGAGCTGAAATCTAGAGGTGGATGCTCTACCTGCTGAGCCATCGAGATGCCCCACAACAATCTAATTTTTTAAAAGTAATTTCCATGCCAGATGGGCTTGAACTGATGACTCTGAGAGTTGAATGCATGCTCTATTGATTGAGCTTAGCCAGGTGCCCCTAATTTTAGCATATTTTTATACTCAGCATATTTTAGTAAGTTGATAATAATGACTCTACATTAACATCTAAAGAAAGAAATTTACCATTCGCCACTTAAAATTTAGTGAGTTGGCTCTGATTATCACCACTGCAGGTTATTTACTTAGATTTGTAGTAAGGAGGGGTGCCTGGGTGGCTCAGTTGGTTAAGTGTCTGACTTCAGCTCAGGTCATGATTTTGCAGTTCGTGGGTTCGAGCCCTGCATCGGGCTCTGTGCTGACAGCCAGCTTAGACCCTGGAACCTGTTTCAGATTCTGTGTCTCCCTCTCTCTCTGACCCTCCCCTGCTCTCTCTCTCTCTCTTTCTCTCTCAGAAATAAATTTTAAAACATTAAAAAAAGATTTGTAGTAAGGAATAAGATGGGTTTATTAAGACAATTACCATGTTAAAATATTCAATTTGAAGAAGAAAAGATGGATTGTGATACTCAACATAGCGTAGTGCAAATATCATGTATAGGTAAAAAAATACATCTTGTACTTGTAAAATACTTTATAATTGACAAAAGTACTTTTACAATCATTATCCAGTTTGACTGTCATAATAATCCCTGAGAGATACTGTGCCCATTTGGTAGAAGGGAAAACTGATGTTTAAAAAGATTAAGATTTTCAGAGTGCCTAGCTGACTCAGAACATGTGACTTTTTATCTTGGGGTGTAAATTCAAGTCGCATGTCGGGCGTAGAGATTACTTAAAAATCTTTAAAAATTTTCACATTTTCTAATTTAACACAGAAAGTGGTAGAGCTGGCTTTAAGTTTCAAACTTCTGGTCTAAGTGTGTACAAATTCTATGCTTTGTTTTCCTGGTATTTGCTAAAGGTTGCATGACCCATATCACCCAGGAGGCGGCAGTGTTATCTTAATATTCATTGGGAATTCATTTTCTCATTGGAGGTAACTTACAAGGAAGTGAAAGTTGTGTTCTTTCAGCTAATTCTTTCTCTTTTTTTTAAGTTTATTTATTTTGAGAGAGAGAAAGCTTGAGTAGGGGAGGGGCGGGGGGGAGATAGAGAATCCCAAGCTGACTCTACACTGTCATCATGGGGCCCCATGCAAGGATTGAACCCATAAACTGTGTGATCATGACCTGGGAGGTAATCAGACACTTAACCTACTGAGCCACTTAGGCACCCCTCTTTCAGTTAATTTTTGAGCATAAATTGTATTTGGGCGTTAAAAAAGTAAAGTTGGTGCCTCACTATCTGGGTGCAAGAAATGGGAGGTCAAGCCGAATTAAAAAGCCTCCTGAGGGTCACCTGGTTGGCTCAGTCAGTTGAGCATAGGATTCTTAATTTTGGCTCAGGTCATGATCCCAGGGTCCTGGGTTTGAGCAAGCCCTGTGTCTGTGCTCCCACAGGCACGTGTGCGCGCGCTCTCTCTCTCTCTCTCTCTCTCTCTCTCAAAAAAAAGGCCTGCTGAAATTTTGTACATAATGTTAAAGGAATACAAACTTATGATAGACCTTTTGATGTGGTGTCTTGTTTTTCTTTTTTTAGTTTTTGAGAGACAGGGAGAGAGGGAGAGAGGGAGGGGGAGGGACAGAGAGAGGCAGAGACAGAATCCAAAACAGACTCCAGGTTCTGAGCTGTCAGCGTAGAGCTTGGCACGGGATTCAAACTCACAAACCACGAGATCATGACCTGAGCCAAAGTGGGACGCTTAACTGATTGAGCTACCCAGGCGCCCTAGTTTTTTTAATGTTTATTTTTGAGAGAGAACACGAGCAAGGCAGAAAGAGAGGGAGACATAGAATCCCAAGCAGGCTCCACGCTCTGAGCCGTTAACACAGAGCCTGACGCAGGGCTCAAACCCATGAACTTGTGAGATCATGGTCTGAGCTGAAGTGAGACACTTAACTGACGAGCCACCCAGGCACCCCTGTTTTTAACTTTTTGAGGAACCTCCATACTGTTCTCCACAGTGGCTACACCAGTTTGCATTTCCAACTATGCATGAGGGTTCCTATTTCTCCATATCCTCATCAACACTTGTTTCTTGAGTTTTTGATTTTAGCCATTCTGACAGATGTAAGGTGATATCTCAGTTTGATTTTGATTTCCATTTTCCTGATGATGGGTGATGTGGAACATCTTTCCATGTGTGTCTACAGCTGTGGTTTTATATAAATCTTCTTGTTTCCATTATAAGTTTATTCCTAGAAATATTGCCCAGTGCAATTTAAGAATAGGCCAAAATATTGTTCATCACTGCTACTTGAGTAGCAGCTTTATCAGAGCTGGTTTGAGGAGAATAGTTGAACTTTCACCTCTGGAATCCTAGCATTATTCCTTTATACGTCTGACCTCAAAACATATATTAGAATTTTTATTTTTATTTTTTAAATTAAAAATTATTTTAAAGTAGGCTCCACACCCACATGGTGCCTGAGCTCTCCACAGACTGAGCAAGTCAGGGGCCCCTATCAGAATTTTTAATTTTATAGGCAAATCAGATTGGTATGGAAAGGAGTTTGAATTGAGAGGCAGAAAGTCTGGATTCTGATGTCAGTTATGTCATTATTTGACATGTCATGACCTTTGTAAGTGAGTTTACCTCTTTAGGTTTGTTTTCTTATCTGAAAATGAGAGAGGACAAAGGAAAAGAACTATCCAATTAATTGGTATTCTGACTCTTCATCATCTCCACAGTCTCACACTTTTCACAATGTTAGATTTAACTGTATGAAATTGCCAGTGTTGAGCTATTTGAAGACATTTGTATTTGACCTCTAGAGACAACCATTTGTTTAACCTAGTTGTTAAATTCAGTTGTGGTCCCTATTGGGATCATCTGAGTTATTTATTTTAGGAATAGCTGCGGCCATGTAAAATTAATTTGTCAGGTGTGAAGGAAATATACATTTAAAGAATATAATATTACCATATAATCTATCTAGTCTATTCTTGATATGTGTAGAATCCAGTCTAGTCTGTTCTTTCTACATTACGCTAATTTTCTGGCCTAGTGATTCAAGGTGATTTGATTCCTGTATTTCTTTAGTGTTTGGCAAGGGAAAAGTCTACTTGAAAATTTTGGCAGGATATTCCTTACAGTAAGTTTTGGCCACCAATATCTGTTGCTAGAGGAGAGGAGAACATACTATAAGCGCTGATATCCAGAGTGTGAATTAGATAATTCTTCAGAGTTGTCTTTTTCCCTGTTTTCCAATGAATTGAGTTAAGGAGTTAAGCCAGCCTTCCTCAATTTCTAGTTTTTAGCCAATTTTGTCATCCCATCCTACATCAGAAGCAGGTGGGACTAAATTTTTCTTTGTTGTTTGATGCAAATCCTTAAGTTTTCCTGCTTAAGGAAGCTGATGTGTTAAATGAACTCTTTTTTTCACTTCTTCCTAAGGCATTATCTCATCTTTTTACTACGAAATATTCAACTTTTTGGTATGTTTCCAATACCTATTCTTTGGGCACAAAAATTAATCAAAGGGAGAAAAGATAATACACAAGAGAGTATTAATAGCTGGGTGGAAGTAGGGTGAGGGGAGCATCCTTGGCCCTAATATTTTGTTTCTGAACCAAATTGAGAGTTTCACTAGCAAACTGCCCTGTCTCCCTGCTTTCATATGCATGTGCTACTTCAGCCTGGCTCCATTTGGATGTCTATCTAGGGCTAGCACATCTGCAGGTAATACATTCTTTTGAGTTCTCCACCCTGATGGGGAAGGTCTGATAGTTGCATGCAAACACCTTTCAACATACAAATCAGGGTTAATCTAGCCCAAGCCCTTTTACTTGAGACACTTATTTAAAAGTGTTGGTTTTCTAGAGAAGTAAAAACTCAGTCTATCTTGAGTCAGAGGTACAAATATCTCTTTCCAAGAGATTTCCAGTAACTCCTGTGTTTTACTTTTTCCTTTCAGAACAACTCTTGAGTGCTGGGCCCATGAGAACCAAGAATTTGAAAGGCATTGACTAGATCTGGAAAAATGTAGGCAATATAATAAGCAAAACAGCTGGGGGTAGGCATCAAAATAGACACAATGGAAGAAATAGGATTCTTCTTCCTCTCATATGCCTCCTGAATCTAACCATAGAACTCTGTTATATTTTCTATCACTTCCACAAAATTCCATCCAGAGGGGCCCTGGGTGGCTCAGTCGGTTAAACATCTGACTTCTGCTCAGGTCATGATCTCATGGTCCATGAGTCAAGCCCTGAGTTGGGCTCTGTGCTGACAGCTTGGAACCTAGAGCCTGCTTTGGATTCTGTGTCTCCCTCTCTTTCTGCCTCTCCCCTGCTTGCCCTATGTCTCTCTCTCAAGTAAACAAAAACAAACAAAAATGTACTTAGCCAGAATAAAGAATGTAGTTTGCAGTCTTATTGGTGCTCTTTTACATAATTAGCCTTTAGCATCAATTCATAAACGTAGGTCATTTTACTTCTATGGCCTTGAACTCTTAGACTCCAAAAATCTAAAGTCTATTAAAAAATTGTTTTTAACATTTATTTATCATTAAGAGACCGAAAGAGACTGAACATGAGCATGGGAGGAGCAGAGAGAGGGGAAGACACAGAATCCAAAGAGGCTCCAGGCTGTGAGCTGTGAACACAGAGTCCGACTTGAGGCTTGAACTCACCGTGAGATCATGACCTGAGCCAAAGTTAGATGCTCAACCGTCTGAACCACCCAGGCACCCCTAAAGTCCATTTTTTTAAATGTTTTTTTAAAAAAGTTTTTTTTTATTTTGAGAGAGAGAACGTGCACATGTGAGCAAGGGACAGACAGAGAGAATCCCAAGCAGGCTCTGTGCTACCAGAGCAGAGCTGGATGCAGGGCTCAAACCATGAAAGGTGAGATCATGACCTGAACCGAAACAAGGACTTGGTCACTTAACCAACTGAGTCACCCAGGTGCCCTTTAGATGTGGAGTTTGTTCTGCCAGTCTTCAAGTTAATTTCTGGGGCTATGGATGATAATGATAGTTATCTAGTTGTATTCATGAGATAAGCCTAGGGTCCTCTGACTCTGCTTCCATCTTCCAACTTCCTCCTGATACTGCTCCTTTTAGAGGAGAGAAATGGTATTAAATCTTAGGATGCATGAAAATTCTACTTTTTTTCCTTTTCATGTTTTCCCCCCCTAGATCTGTTTCTATTTCTTGGAGTAGTAGCACTCCAGAAAATTGGGGGCTAAGGTGTCTTTAATGAGCTTTGTTTTTGTATTATTTTGTTTCCTTTTTTTCTAGAGATAAGAAATGTTTCACCAATTTTCAGGAGATCAGAGTTAAGAAAATAATTTTTAAGTGTTTATTTACTTTGAGAGAGAGCAAGTATGACTGGGGGAAGGTCAGAGAGAGGGAGAGAGAGAATCCCAAGCAAGCCGCACACTGCCAGCGCAGAGCCTGATGCAGGGCTTGATCCCACGAACTGTGAGATCATGAACTGAGCTGAATCAGGAGTCGGACACTTAACCAACAGAGCCACCCAGGTGCTTAAGAAAATAATTTCTGGGAGTGCTTGGGTGGCTCAGTCAGTTAAGCGTCCGACTTGGGCTCCGGTCATGATCTCGCAGTTCGTGGGTTTGAGCCTCGCATCAGGTTCTGTGCTGGCAGCTCAGAGCCTGGAGCCTGTTTCAGATTCTGTCTCTCCTTCTCTCTCTCAGCCCCTCCCTCACTCATGCTCTGTTTCTCTCTGTCTCAAAAATAAAAACTATAAAAAAAAAAGAAAATAATTTCTGAATGATCAGACTGTTTGCTTATAAAAGGAGGGAAGTGAAATTGGATGGGTGATTCCTGAAATTTCTTACCTCGTATTTCCAGTTATAAAGTTTAGCCTGCCTAGTCCTAGTATAATCTTTTGAATGTAATTAAGATACAAGTTTTTGGAAGTATTTGCTTCAGATTATCAAATCTGGGTTATACAATATCCAGAGGGATACATGCTGGGAGATAACAGAGTAATTAATTATAAAGGAGCTAATATCTATTGAGTGTTTACCAAGTGCCAGGGACCTTCCTAAGGGGCTTATTATGTATTGCTGTATTTCATTTCATGATAATTTTAGGAAGTAGATACTATTTACTCTATTTTATAGATGAGAAAAAATTCAGATATATGAGGTTATTTTTAGTGTCTGTAAATGACATGTGAGGTTATTTTCAGTGTCTGTAAATGACAGGACTGAACTAGAGCTTAGATTTGATTCCAAAGGCTAATGAAGTAGGTATTTTTTCCATTTTGCAAATGAGTGAATTAGAGATGTTAAGTACCCTGGCATAAGGTCACATAAGTAAACTGACAAAGGTGTCAGCATTTGAACTCATGTCTACCTGTCTCTAAAACTCATGGTTTTAACTATTTTAAATTCTGAAATATCGCTGAGTATTAATGAATGCAGTAGGAAAACAATACATTGAAAATGTTAGGATTTTTTAAATGTTTGTTTATTTTGAGAGAGCATGCACCCATATATGTGTGAGCTGGGGAGGGGCAGAGAGAGGGGGAGAGAGAATCCCAAGCAGGCAGTGTGTGGCTCTCAACACAGAGCCAGATGTGGGGCTTGTTGTGGGGTTTGAACCCACACAAGGCGAAATCAAGAGTCAGACACTTAACTGAGCAACCGAGGAGCCCTAAGAATGTTAGAGATTTTTAAAAAATTAAATTAGGTTGACTGGTATTATAAATCAGGCCTTAAAGATTAAGGTTTTTGTGCCACATTGTTAGATTAAGGGAGAAGACATCAACTAAGGGTTTAAATGGCATGGATAACTTGGCATATAATGAATGAAAATCTGTGAGGAAAGAAAAGGGACTTAAAAACATATATGGTAGTGCTGAGAGATACCTATAGTAATTATTGCATTTGGCCTCTGTTCTTCCAATCTCGGTTGCAGTTCCCACACTGAGGCTGTTCCCACCCTTCCTGTGTCCCTTGAGCTGAGCAGGCACTTCCTGTCCTATTGGAAATGAAAGTTAGAGCTTGGGGGTGGTATGTGGTATGTGTGTATTTTTTTGGTAGAATGTTAGTACAGTCGGTCCCATTATCATAGCAAAAAGGTGACAGGAAAACTGGAATAGAGACTACTGGGACTTCATTTAAGAAAGGGTTTGAGCTTAATGTTTGTTGTGGCAAAGCAGATAGGGTTAATTTAAGAGAGCATCTGTGATGGCACAAGGTGACCTGAAGAAGGGATTTGAAGGCTTTAATTCTGTATTCCTGTTCCATTTGGATTGGTAGGAATTACTGGGTGTCATTCTTGAATTTTTGGTTTCCTACATGTTATTAAGCTATTTCCACAGGACATTACTTTGGAACTGTTAGAGGTGAGTGTTGTCTCAATTGTGTTAGGTTCTTCTTCCCTGAGAACTTTGTGTTTGTCTTCTCTGTAAAGCATATGGTTTTTATAGTTATTTTTTCCCTACAGCTCTACAGCTCAGAGACAACTTGAAGCAAACATCCCAACTCTGTGAACTTTAGTTTGGGCATAAATTCCAGGTTTGGTGAGTAACTCTTAACTGTTTCAGCTTCATGGACCTTGAAGACTAAAAAATGGTGGGATAAAGAATCAAACAAGATAGCTTACAGTTGTTGAAGAACTGCTAGGTAGGCAATTTTATCTCAGTAAAGCTGGGGGGAAAGCAAAGAAATCACTAGGCACCAAGTTTCATGGCATAGTTCAGTTTGATAAGTCCTTCTTAAGTATGAAATCATGCCTGGGGGAATGTGAAAAGGGGTGAGAGGAATCAGCCCACCAGCATGACTCAAGAGGAATAGAACTACCCAAGGATCTGAAACTAGTTATTTCCCAGTCTGTCTCTGATCTTTGGTGAGCTCTTCTGTTTGTTCTTTGTGCATTATGATCACTATAAGTATAAAGTGTGGGAAAAATCGTGCGCTCATCTCAAGTATTCTTTTTTTTTCCTATGTTTTATTTATTTTTGAGAGAGAGAGAGACAGCATGAACAGCGGAGGGTCAGAGGGAGAGAGAGAGAGAGAGAGAGAGAGACAGAATAGGAAGCAGGCTCCAGGCTCTGAGCTAGCTGTCAGCACAGAGCCCGATGCGGGGTTCAAACCCATGAACCGCGAGATCGTGACCTGAGCCGAAGCTGGAAGCTGGACGCTTAACCGACTGAGCCACCCAGGCGCCCCTCAAGTATTCTTTCTCAGTGGACTTGTCTTCACGTGTTCTCTGAGGCAGTGTATCCCAGTGGCCTCTTTAAAATCAAACTTGAGGGGTGGCTGGGTGGCTCAGTTGGTTAAGTGTCAGGCTTCGGCTCAGGTCATGATCTCACTGTGGGTTCGAGCCCCGTGTTGGACTCTGTGCTGACAGCTAGCTCACAGCCTGGAACCTGTTTTGGATTCTGTGTCTCCCTCTCTCTCTGACCCTCCCCTGCTCATGCTGTCTCTCTCTCTCTCTCTCAAAAATAAATAAAACATTAAAAAAAAATAAAGTCAAACTTGAAAGCTTTTTCTAAATCTTATATTTCTAAGGGGGAAAAAGTCCTCAGTGTCTTTTCAGGGGAAACAGAACTTGTTCATATGGGAGAAGGGATGGAGTTGAAAGGGGTAGACTTAAGAACTTTTCTTTTGCTTTAACTACCAAGACTGTGGAAAAAAAAATAATAAATAACATCTTGGGCATTAGGACCCAGTGGAAGTGCCTCATTCAGACTCTTGGTTAACTTCTCTCAGTGACGTAAACAAGCAGCCCCAGCTCATTCTCTACCGCCCCCCCATCCCTCTCCCTCTTGCTCCTTTTCTCCCCCTTTCTCCTCCCCCTCCCTTTTCCCTCTCATTTTCTCTTTCCCCCTCTCTTCCCCCTCCTTTTCCCTCTCCCTCTTCTCTCTCTCAGCTCCCTTACATTAAAGAGAAAATGCTGCTATCAGTGACTTCCAGGCCTGGGATTTCGACTTTTGGCTATAACAAGAACAACAAGAAGGTAGGGAAAAGTGCTTTTTTGGAATCCAGCTACTTCCTTTCCTGGGGATCCGGGAGTGCCCTTGGCTTTAACATTCTTCTTAAGAAGGGAACGGAATTCCTGTCTCCACTCAGTGCCTCTCCCTTTTCCACACTTCTTTCTGCATCTTTTCTCACCTGGTTTTGAAGTTCCAGCAATTTATATTCCCTGTGTATGAGGCCTGAGAAGGCAGGGGAATTAAAAACAAATCAAGGTTGCAAGTTTGTATCTTTGTGAAATGAAGTTAGTTTGACTTCCTGCTGATATATACCCAGTCTCCACTGGAATAATAATGTCATCTCAAACCCTGGTCCCCTGCTCACTCTCTCTGAGATTATTTTTATCTTTTTGAATAAATGTTTTTCCTTCTCCTTCCCAACCTTCCTTTCTACCCACTCAACCAGGATTATCAGGTGGGGGAAATATAATCACAACAGCTTCATCAAGAATGGAGTACACTCTTCCAGACTAGAGACTCTGTCCCACCTAGCCATAGAGAAGGAGTGTTAAGAGAAGACATACCTTGGGATTAAGGCAGAAAGCTCTGTGATTCTTTGGGTTCTGCTGCTGAGCTGCTGCTTGGACCTCTGCTGATAGCCAGGCTCAGCAGGGATCCTTGGAGGTTTTTTTGTTTTTGTTTTTTTTTTAATTAACTCAGAGTTGCCAGAGAATTGTGCTGTGCTTGGGCACATGGGCAGTCTAACGAGAGGTAGATAGTCATGTCCATATTTACCAGGGAGTATCCTTGGCAGTTTCTTGGCATTTCAGGGCGCACAGTGCTGATCAGGAGGAACTTCATACTGTAGGAGAAAGACCCTGTAGCTTTCCTCTTGGCATTGTAGCTGTTCTTTGAAGAAAAAAGATGACATAGATATGTAGGGATCTTTTGCCCACCTGATGGAGTGTTAGAGAGTGCAGGAAAGATTTCTGCTGCTTTCGTATAACTAAAGATGCTACTATAGGTAAAGTGTCTGATCAAGGCAGTCGGTAAATGTTTAGACCCAAAACACTTAGAATCCGTTTGTAATGGCATTCATTCTGGTTTATATCCTTAAGAAAGATGGGTCAATATACATTTGTTATCAGTAATAGAAATACACATATTAATATATGATTTTTAAAAAAAGTTTTGGGGTGCTTAGGTTAAGATCTGACCCTCGGTTTCCTCTCAGGTCATGATCTCATGGTTCATGAGTTTGAGCCCCGCGTGGAGCTCTGCACTGACAGCAAGGAGCCTGCTTGGGATTCTCTCTCTCCCTCTCTTTCTGCCTGTCCCCTGCTCTTGCTCTCTCTCTCTCTCTTTCTCAAAATAAACTAAAAAGAAAAAATAAGTTTTATTTAAGTAATCTCTATACCCAACATGGGGCTTGAACCCATGACCCCAGGATCAAGAGTTAATGCTTTTCCAACTGAGCCAGCCAGGTGCTCCATGAATATATAATTTTGATAGAAGGACATTACATCTGTTTTTATTCCTTTCCAAATTCATATAATACTATATGAAACTTTCCTTTTTAATTTTTTTCTCTCCAAGTCTCTCAGGTTACCCAGACCCATTAAAGTAAAGTAAAATGAATTCCAGAAGTTAGGTTTTTTTTTTTTCCTCTTAGGGGTTTCATGTATTTGATGCTCTCTAAATTAGCTCTCTTCACTCCCTTTCCACCTTGTAGTATAGGAAACATTTAACCAGCTTTTAAATCTAGGGTGGCATAAGGGACAAAGAGGCATAATTATGGACTTGGATTCAAATATCATTTCTCTTATAACTTAAAAGGCTTGAGAAACAATTCAGGAAACATGGTTAGATACTTTTGTATTCGTCAAGAATTCTTTTGGTTCTTGGGGCACCTGGGTGACTCGGTTGAGCATCTGACTCTTGATTTTTGGCTCAGGTCATGATTCCAGGGTTGTGGGATTGAGCCCCGCGTCAGGCTCTGCACTGAACTTGTTGCCTGCTTGGGATTCATTCTCTCTCCCTCTCTCTCCCTTCCTCTGTCCCTCTTGTCCCTCTATCCTGCTCACACATGGGTTTCTCTCTCTCTCTCTTTCTTATTTCCTCAAATTAAAAAAAACCCAAAAGAATTCTTTGGGGTTTTATACGCCTGTTTATGGTGACCTCACTTTGTGGCAATGTATAGGACTCCTTGTGTAAATATGTCGGTTGGTGAATATTGGGTATATTTAAAACATTACTACGTTGCTCTTTGTCTTTGTGTTCATTTCTCTTTTAGGAAGAATGTTTGGATGGATTTTTTTATGTAATTTGTAAATTTTTATACCCATAACTTTTGTTTTTAGTAATAAATTTAAGACCTGCCCATTAAAAAAATTTAAGCATAAAGAGGTATATAAAATAAAAAGTTATTTTATTAACCCGAAGTTCCTTACCCAAATCCCACCCCTCAAGGAAAATAACTGGTAGCAATTTGGTGTATGTATCCTACCAGGGTTTTCTGTGACAAGATAAAGTTTTAATTTTGACATTGGCTTATTTGCCATTTCTATTAAGAGCTCAGTTTCTCAGGTAGATAAAGTCTATATAATAAAGTTCTTGGACTGGTCCAAAATGTTTTTAAAAACTGGAATAAAGAACAATCAAAGTTTAAACTTTTGAAAAATACAAATTATAAATATCTGCTTTTATTGTCCATCATGTTATACAAAAATCTAGATATAATAGATTTGTAGAGATCTGCTTTCTTTAAGGGTATTTTTACATCATAATTTACTGTAGTCATTACTTCTAGTTTGTAGAGTAAAAAATAATTGCCAGTGAGCTCAGAAAAGCTATTTTTACCCAGTGTTGTGACTTGCTTGAAAGTGTATCAGTTTTATTTACTTGACTTTAACAAGTAGGCTTGTTTTATTTTGAAACATACTCATGTACTTCACTTGTCAGGGTTTTTGTTACCCGAGGAGTCTATGACAGTTTTCTTATTCTTTTTTGGCTGTGGTAAATATAGGAATATATAGTCAAGGAACGTATAATTCCTAATAAAGGCAGATTCTTTCTCAAGATGTAGTGTTGAATATTCATTCTTTTCTCTGGAATTAAAATAGTCACAGAAGGGGGGAATGTGGATTTCAAAGACTGATTCTACAAAACAATGTAGTACATGTTGTAAAAACAGCTGTTTTAATGGCCTTCACTTACTCTTTAGTTCATTAAAAAAATTTTTTTTAAGTAAAAAGATCAGACTTCTAGGATCTCAGCTCTTTTCTTCAGTGTCAGAAAGAGTAGCCTCAGTAGAGAGATTTGAGTATAGGTAAAATTGAAAGAGGCAATGTTTGGAACTGAAGGAATCTCAGACTTGTAAAGGGCCTAACCACGCCTTCCCTGACATCATCTTACTGGCATGTGTTATTATAATTTAACTCCTCAGAGCATCAACAACTATTTCCTGTGGAAAAAAAAGAAAAGAGATTGTGTTTAACTTGGGATAACTTGCCTTCCCCAGCCTATTTTGCATAAATTTTTTATTTCCTCTTGATCTTAATTGAAGATCGGTGAGGGGGTTGGAAGCAATGATGAGAGTAGAACGGACTGCTTGCTGGGCATTGTCAGATATTCACTGTTTGAAAAGCATGAGTTACATGAAATTTTTAAGTGTTTGCTTAGGAGAGAAGCAGTGCTATAATTTGTATTTATAACAGGGAAAGATAATTTTATGTGTTTACTTCATATTCAGTTTCCTTCAAATCAAACTTAGTAGAACTGAGGATTAAGAATGTTTAGGTCTAACATCTCTTGTCTGGAGGTGGCTATTCGGTTTTGGTAATAAAGTTGACTCAGTTAAAGTTTGGTTGTAATGTCTCTCCGTTGATTCCTCCTTTACATTTTGAGCACTACTACACTAATTTATGCACTCAGTACTGATTGTCTTTTCTACAGTAATAAGTATCTCACATGATCTCCTTGCCTCCTGTTTCTCCACCCCCTACCCATGCCCCTCAAATAACTTTATACTTACTGCTAATATAGTCTTTCAACATACCACCGGTCTAGTGCTGAGCATTTCTTGTATAAAAACCTTTAATGGCCATATATTACGTGCTAAACAAAGTCCAGATCCCTAGCCCAACACCCACTATTTATCCAGCCTTTTCTTATCTTCCCCACCTAGCCCCCTGATTCCGCACTACCTTCACTCTGCCCCACCCAGTCAGTTGTTTTATCTGCAGTTCTCTGGATATACCCTTTATATATATATAATATATATATTTTTAATTCCATAAGAAAATATGCAGTAAGACATAAAAATACAAGAAACAGGATGTCATAAAATATAGATGACCATAAGAGGTCAGAAGGAATTAAAATACAGATGTGCAAACCATAAAGTTTTATCCTGGAAGATGAGGACTGAAGATTAGCCATTGATTTTTGTCACTGCAGAGGTGGTTAGTAATTTTGACAAGCAGTTTCAGAGTAGGGAGCAAAAGAAAGGTTGGAGTGGGTTGATATTGTAAGAAGGTAATGTAGTATAGTTGCTGTGTATAGATTAATTGTTTAAGAACTTTGAGATGGAGAGCAGAACCCAATTAAAAAATGGGCAAAAGATATGAATAGAAATTTCTTTAGAGATCTACAAATAGCCATGAAAAAGGTGCTCAGCATCATTAGCTATCAAGAAATGCAAATCAAAACCACAATGAGTGAGATACTACTTCATGTCCACTAGGATGGCTGTAATTAAAAAAGACAGCTAATAATGTTGAGTATTAGACTCTTGATACACTGCGTGTGGGAATGTAAAAAAAATGGTGCAACTTTTTGGTAAAGGATTTGGTGGTTCCTTAAGAGGTTCAGCATACTCCTAGGTATATACCCAAGAGAAATTAAAACATGTCCACACAAAAACTGTACACCAGTGTTCATAGCAATATTATTCATAATAGCCAAAAGGTAAGAAGCAAGCCAAGTATCACCAACTGATGAACAGATAAATAAAATGTTGTATATACCCCTACAGTGGAGTGTTTGGGAATTTTATTCATCAATCAGAAGGAATAGGGTACTGATACATTCTACAAAATGGATGAACCTTGAAAAATACTATGCTAGAACAAAGATGCCACTCAAGAAAGCACACATATTTTATGCTTCCATTTATTTATATGAAATGTCTAGATAGGAAAATCTTTGGAGACAGAAGGCAGATTAGTGGCTGCCTAGGTCTGGGGGAGAGGGTGATGGTTGGGGGTAAATGGGGAGTGACTAGTATTGGGTATTGAGGTTTTTTTGGGGTAATGAAAATGTTCTAAAATTGATTGTGGTAGTGGTTGCTTAAGTGATCTAAATACCATTGAATTTATACTTTAGGTGGCTGATTACATGATATATAAATTATATGTCAGTGAAGTTGTATTTTAAAAAGATAAGGAACAGAGAAATGAGATAAAGGCAGAAAGAGGATGGGGTGATATTGAGAGAATTTTCTTAAAGATGGGATATATGGGAGCTAAAATGTAAAAAGGATCATGGCAAAGTACTTGATTCTTATTTTCTAAATCCATATGTGCCTATTTGTGTTCCTTCTTCCCTGTGATCCTTTTATTTTTGTTGTGCCTCATGCATTCAGCCTCTGATCCTTTGTTGTTGTTGTCCGTTAATTTTGGAATGGCCTTTGTGTTCATTTGTTGAGTCCGCCCGCATTCATTAAACTGCTCCAGTGTGCTAGGCCCTGGGGCTACAGCATGATTAGGCTGTTCAGTAGCTCAGCGTTAAAACTGACTTTTAAATGGGGCGCCTGGGGGGCGCCTGGGTGGCTTAGTTGGTTAAGCGCCCGAGACTTTCTGCTTAGGTCATGATCTCGCAGTTCGTGGGTTTGGGCCCCGTGTCGGGCTCTGTGCTGACTGCCAGCTCAGAGCCTGGAGCCTATTTCAGAGTCTGTATCTCCCTCTCTCTCTGACCCTCCCCTGCTCACGCTGTCTCTCTCGCTCTCTCCTAGAAATAAATAAAACCCATTTAAAAAATAAATGAATAAATGTGGCGCCTGGGTGGCTCAGTTGGTTGAGCGTCTGACTTCAGCTCAGGTCATGATGTCATGGTTTGTGGGTTCAAGCCCCACGTTGGGCTCTGTGCTGACAGCTCAGAGCCTGGAGCCTGTTTCAGATTCTGTATCTCCCTCTCTCTGTGACCCTCTCCTACTCATGCTCTCTCTCTCTCTCTCCCCCTCTCTCAGAAATAAATAAAACATTAAAAAATTAAAAAAAAAAACACCCTATCGATCCCTTTAAGTTCAGCTGAAAAGTTCAGATCTTCAATAAAGCTTCTCCTAATCCCTCTACCTCCCACCCCCAAAGAGGACTTTTTTTCTGAGCCTCTATAATATTTTATATTTCATACATGGTAATTTATATGATTTTGTGTTGTTTTGGAATCATTTAGGTTATTCTCTTATTTTCATTGCTGGAGTGTAAACTCTGTAAACATAGATATGGTGTCATTCAGTTTATCATGCCCCATCATTCAGTTTATTATCTCCCAAAACACCTGGTAACAGCTTCTTTTTTTTCTAATTAAAATTTTTTTTTCTAATGTTTATTTTTGATAGAACACAACGGGGGTGAGGAAAAGAGAGAGAGGGAGACCCAGAATCTGAAGCAGGCTCCAGGCTCTGAGCTGTCAGCACAGAGGCTGATGTGGGTCTTGAACCCACAAACTGTGAGATCATGATCTGAGCCAAAGTCGGATGTTTAACTGACTGAGCCACCCAGGCACCTCCTGATAACAGCTTCTTTTTTTTTTTTTTTTAAGTTTTATTTTATTTTTTGTTTGTTTATTGTCAAGTTGGTTTCCATATAACACCCAGTGCTCATTCCAACAAGTGCCCTCCTTCATGCCCATCACCTCTTTTCCCCTCTCCCCCAACCCCCTCAACCCTCAGTTCTCAGTATTTAAGAGTCTCTTATGGTTTGCCTCCCTCCCTCTCCTAATCTGTTTTTTTTCTCCTTCCCCTTCCCCATGGTACTGTGTTAAGTTTCTCCTGTTTCACATATGAGTGAAAACATATGGTATCTGTTCTTCTCTGCCTGATTTATTTCACTTATCATAACACTCTCGAATTCTATCCATGTTGCTACAAATGGCCAGATTTCATTCTTTCTCATTGCCATGTAGTATTCCATTGTACATGTAAACCACATCTTTTTGATCCATTCATCAGTTGATGGACATTTAGGCTGTTTCCATGATTTGGCTATTGTTGAAAGTGCTGCTATGAACATTGGGGTATATGTGTTCCTATGTATCAGCACTTCTGTATCCCTTGGATAAATTCCTAGCAGTCCTATTGCTAGGGGAGTTCTTTTGTTTGTTTTTTGAGGAACCTCCACACTGTTTTCCAGAGGAGCTGCACCAGTTTATATTCCCACCAACAGTGTAGGAGGGTGCCCGTTTCTCCACACCCTCGCCCCATCCTCGTCTGTAGTCTCCTGATTTGTTCATTTTTGCCACTCTGACCAGCGTGAGGTGGTATCTCAGTGTGGTTTTGATTTGTATTTCCCTGATGAGGAGGGACGCTGAGCATTTCATGTGTCTGTTGGCCATATGGATGTCCTCTTTGGAGAAGTGTCTGTTCATATATTCTGCCCATTTCTTCACTGGATTATTTGTTTTTCAGGTGTGGAGTTTGGTGAGTTCCTTATAGATTTTGGATACTAGCCCTTTATCTGATATGTCATTTGCAAGTATCTTTTCCCAGTCCATCGGTTGCCTATTAGTTTTATTGATTGTTTCCTTTGCCGTGCAGAAGCTTTTAATCTTGATGAGGTCCCGATAGTTCATTTTTGCTCTTGATTCCCTTGCCTTTGGGGATGTGTCAAATAAGACATTGCTGCAGTTGAGGTCAAGGATGTTATTTCCGGGTTTCTCCTCTAGGATTTTGATGGTTTCTTGTCTCACATTCAGGTCCTTTCTCTATTTTGAGTTTATTTTGGTATATGGTGTGAGAAAATGATCTAGTTTCATTCTTCTGCATGTTGCTGTCCAGTTCTCCCAGCACCATCTCTTAAAGAGGCTATTTTTTTTCCATTGGATACTCTTTCTTGCTTTCTCAAAGATTAATTGGCAGTACATTTGTGGGTCTAATTCTTAGTTCTCTGTTCTATTCCATTGGTCTATATATCTGTTTTTGTGCCAATACCATACTGTTTTGATGATTACAGCTTTGTAGTAGAGGCTAAAGTCTGGGATGGTGCTGCTTCCCGTTTTGGTTTTCTTCTTCAATATTACTTTGGCTATTCGGGGTCTTTTGAGGTTCCATTCAAATTTTAGGATAATTTGTTGTAGCTTTGAGAAGAATGCTAGTGCAATTTTGATTGGGATTACATTGAATATGTAGATTACTTTGGGTAGTAATGACATTTTAACAATATTTTTCCAATTCATGAGCATGGAATGTGTTTCCATTTCTTTGTGTCTTCTTCAATTTCCTTCATAAGTTTTCTATAGTTTTTATCATACAGATCTCATATTTTTTGTTAGTTTATTCCTAGGTATTTTATGGTTTTTGTGCAATTGTGAATGGGATCAGTTTCTTGATTTCTCTTTTCTGTTGCTTTATTATTGGTATATAAAAATGCAACCGATTTCTGTACATTGATTTTGTACCCTGCGACTTTGCTGAATCCATGGATCAGTTCTAGTAGGCTTCTGGTGGAGTCTGTAGGGTTTTTCATGTAGAGAATCCTGTCATCTGCGAAAAGTGAAAGTTCGACTTCAGCTTTGCCAATTCTGATGCCTTTTATTTCCTTTTGTTGTCTGATTGCTGAAGCTAAGGACTTCTAGCAGTGGTGAGAGTGGACATCCCTGTCATGTTCCTGTTCTCGGGGAAAGCTCTCAGGTTTTCCCCATTAAGGATGATATTATCTGTGAGCTTTTCATAAATGGGTTTTATGATGTTTATATATGTTCCTTCTATCCCGACTTTCTCGAGGGTCTTCATTAAGAAGGGATGCTGTATTTTGTCAAATGCATTTTTCTACATCTATTGACAAGATCATATGGTTTTTATCTTTTCTGTTGTTAATGTGATGTATCACATTGATTGATTTGTGAATATTGAACCAGCCCTGTAACCCAGGAATGAATCCCACTTGATCATGGTGGATAATTCTTTTTATATGCTGTTGAATTCATTTTGCTAGTACCTTGGTGAGGATTTTTGCATCTGTATTCATCAAGGATATTGGCTTGTAGTTCCCTTTTTTTGCTGGGTCTCTGTCTGGTTTGGGAATCAAAGTGATACTGGCCTCAGTGAATGAGTCTGAAAGTTTTCCTTCCATTTCTATTTTTAGAATAGCTTGAGAAGAATAGGTATTAACTCTGTTTTAAATGTCTGGTAGAATTCCCCAGGGAAGCCATCTGGCCCAGGGCTCTTATTTGTTGGGAGATTTTTGATAACTGATTCAATTTCTTCACTAGTTATGGGTCTCTTCAGATTTTCTATCTCCTCTTGTTTGAGTTTTGGTAGTGTATGTGTTTAGGAATTTGTCCGTTTCTTCTAGGTTGTCCAGTTTGTTGGCATATAATTTTTCATAGTATTCCCTGATAATTACTTGTATTTCTGAGGGATTGGTTGTAATAAGTCCATTTTTATTCATGATTTTGTCTATTTGGGTCCTCTCTCTCTTCTTTTTGAAAAGCCTGGCTAGAGATTTGTCAATTTTGTTTATTTTTTCAAAAAACCAACTCTTGGTTTCATTGATCTGTTTAACTGTTTCTTTGGATTCTATATTGTTTACTTCTGCCCTGATCTTTATTATTTCTCTTCTTCTGCTGGGCTTGGGGTGCTCTTGCTGCTCTACTTCTATTTCCTTTAGGTGTGCTGTTAGATTTTGTATTTGTGCTTTTCCTAGTTTCTTGAAATAGGCCTGGAGTGCAATGTACTTTCCTCTTAGGACTGTCTTTGCTGCATCCCAAAGAGTTTGGATTGTTGTATTTTCATTTTCATTTGTTTGCATATATTTTTAAATTTCTTCTCTAATTGCCTGATTGGCCCATTCGTTCTTTAGTAGGGTGTTCTTTAACCTCCATTTTTTTGGAGGTATTCCAGACTTTTTCCTGTGATTGATATCAAGTTTCATAGCATTGTGATCTGAAAGTGTGCATGGTATGATCTCAATTCTTTTATGTTTATTGAGAGCTGCTTTATGACCCAGTATGTGATCTGTCTTGGAGAATGTGTCATGCACACTTGAGAAGAAAGTGAATTCCATGGCCTCAGGCTGTAGAGTTCTAAATATATCTGTCAGATCCATCTGGCTCAATGTGTCATTCAGGTCCATTGTTTCTTTAGTAATTTTCTGTCTAGTTGATCTGTCTGTTGCTGTAAGTGGAGTATTAAAGTCCCCTGCAATTAGCACATTCATATCAATAAGATTGTTTCTGCTTTTGATTGTTTTATGTATTTGGGTGCTCCTGAATTCGGTGCGTAGACATTTATAATTGTCAGCTCTTCCTGATGGATAGACCCTGTAATTATTATATAATGCCTTTCTTCATCCCTTATTACTGCCTTTAAGGTCCAGTTTGTCTGATACAAGTATGGCTACTCCGGCTTTCTTTTGACTTCCAGTAGCATGATAGATATTTTTCTATCCCCTCACTTTCAATCTGAAGGTGTCCTCAGGTTTAAAATGAGTCTCTTGTAGATAGCAAATAGATATAGATGAATTTTGGTTTTTATGTATCCATTCTGATAACCTGTGTCTTTTGATTGGAGCAGTTAGTCCATTTATATTCAGTGTTATTATTGAAAAATATGGGTTTAGGGGCGCCTGGGTGGCTTAGTCGGTTAAGCGTCCGACTTTTGCTTAGGTCATGATCTCACGGTTCGTGGGTTCGAGCCCCGCGTCGGGCTCTGTGCTGACTGCCAGCTCAGAGCCTGGACCCTGTTTCAGTCTGTGACTCCCTCTCTCTCTGACCCTCCCCTGTTCACGCTTTCTCTCTCTCTCTCCTAGAAATAAATAAAACATTAAAAAAAAAAAAAAGAAAAATATGGGTTTAGAGTCATTGTATTTTCTGTAGGATTCATACTTGTAGTGGTGTCTCTGGTACCTTGTATTCCTTGCAACATTTACCTCATGGAGTCCCCCTTAGGATTTCTTGTAGGGCTGGTTTAGTGGTGATGAATTCCTTCAATTTTTGTTTATTTGAGAACACCTTTATCTCTCCTCCTATTCTGAATGACAGGCTTGCCGGATAAGGGATTCTTGGCTGCATATTTTTTCTGTTCATCACATTGAAGATTTCCTACCGTTCCTTTCTGGCCTGCCAAATTTCAGTTGATAGGTCTGTAACTACCCTGATATGTCTCCCTGTGTATGTTAGGGCCATTTTATCCCTAGCTGCTTTCAGAATTCTCTCTTTGTCCTTATATTTTGCCAGTTTCACTATGATATGTCGTGCAGAAGATGGATTCAAGTTACGTCTGAAGGGAGTTCTCTGTGCCTCTTGGATTTTAGTGTCTGTTTCCTTCCCCAGATTGGAGAAGTTCTCAGCTACAATTTGTTTAAGTACCCCTTCAGTCCCTTTCTCTCTCTATTCGTCTTCTGGAATTCCTATGACACGGATATTGTTCCATTTGATTGTATCACTCAGTTCTCGAATTCTCCTTTCATGCTCCTGGATCAGTTTCTCTCTCTTTTCCTTGGCTTCCTCTTTTTCTATAATTGTGTCTTCTAATTCACCTATTCTTCTCTCTGCCTCTTCAGTCTGTGCAGTGGCCACCTCCATTTTATTATGCACCTCATTTCTAACATTTTTTAATTCATCACAACTATTTTTAAGGTCCATATTCTTTGTAGCAATAGCTTCTCTGATGTCTTACATGCCTTTTTCAATCCTAGCAATTAGTTTTATGACTGTTGTTCTAAATTCTTGTGCAGTTATGTTGCTTATATCTGTCTTGACCAATTCTTTAGCTGTCACTTCTTCCTGGAATTTCTTTAGAGGAGAGTTTTTCTGTTTCCTCATTTTGGCTAGCTCTCTGTCTCTTGTCAGTTTTAAAAGCTTGTTATGTGCTCTGAACCTGCAAGTATTGCTCTGTTAAAGGAGGCTCATTGACTGTCCAGGGCCTGCCTGTTCAGGAAGTGTTCTTTTAATGGTGTCTCTTGGTCTCTCTTGTTGAGACTTTGGTTATTTTATTTCCTGACTCGTAGTGATATTTGGGACTTTCTACCATGTGTACTTTGGATTGTTTCTTGAGGTAGCCCTATGAAGCTGTCTTTTTAGTGGCCTTCGTCTCTTTTCCTCCCAGACTCTTGTGGTTCAGAGTCCTTTGGCTTCAGCCCTTCTTTGTTTGAAAGATGCAAGCAGGAGGTACTGAACTCCCTACCTCTCCACCATCTTGCCACGAACCTCCTGATAACAGCTTCTTAAGCCCATCTAGTAGATCCTGAAAACATATATTGTAAGAAATGTAATTAAGCTAATTTTAGGCATTAAACTAAGGTTAAATGAAGGAAGGCAACAACGTATTCTATACAAGTTGTATAAACATGGAGTTAGAGCTGAACTTAATTATGGCTTTTGTCAGTTTATTAGCCGTGTGCTAGTTCCAAGTTTCTTAGGGTTTCTAATACCTTGAGTTCTTCCTCTAAAATACTGATATACTTTATTGGATTATTTTGAGAACTGGTAATATTTTTTAAAAATTTTTAAGTTTTTATTTATTTTAGGGAGAGAGAGAGAGAGCATGCACATGAACAGGGGAGGGGCAGAGAGAGGTAGACACAGAATATGAAGCAGTCTCCAGGCTCTGAGCTGTCAGCATAGATCCTGACACAGGGCTCAAACTCACAAACCATGAGATCATGACCTGAGCTGAAGTTGGATGTTTAACTGACTGAGCCACCTGGGAGCCCTGAGAATCAATAATATTTATAATCACATGTTAGGATGTAAATGGGCTATTGTTTCTTCTCCTTTTTTTTCTTTTCTTTTTTCAAGTAAACTCTATGTCCAACATGGAGCTTGAACTCATGACCCCAAAATTAAGAGTCACATGTTCTACCACCCTCTGAGCCAGCCAGGCACCCCACCTATTATTATTTCTTTTATGAAAAAAATCTTATTTAGTGCTTTATTTATTTATTATCTTATATATTTTGAGAGAGAGAGTGCATGTGCCTGCAAGCAGAGGAGAGGCAGAGAGGGAGGGAGAGAGAGAATCCCAAGTGGGGGCTGGATGTCACAGTTTGTAAGATCTGAAATCAGGACCTGAGTTGAAATCAGAACTTAGATGCTTAACTGACTGAGCCATCCAGGTGCCCCTGTTAATTAATTAATTTAAAATTTTTCAATTAAATATTTTTTAAAAAGTTTTAATGTTTTATTTATTTCTGAGAGAGAGAGAGATAGAGTACAGGGAGGTACAGAATCTGAAACAGGCTCCAGGCTCTGAGCTGGCAGTCAGCACAGAGCCCGATGTGGGGCTCCAACCCACGAACCGTGAGATCATGACCTGAGCCGAAGTCGGACACTTAACCAACTGAGCCACCCAGGTACCCCAAAAATAATTTTTTTTTGAGAGAGAGAAAGAATGTGAGCAAGGGAAGGGCAGAGAGAGAGAGAGAGAGAGAATCCCAAGCAGGTTCTGTGCTGTCAGTACAGAGCCTGATGGGGGGCTCCATCTCAAAAACTGTGAGATCATGACCCGAGGTGAAATGAAGAGTCAGTCACTTATTGGCCTGAGTCACCCATTTTTTTTTTAAGGTGCTCCATTTCTTTTTAAGTTTATTTATTGTTTGAGAGATTAAAGTTTTTTAAAATTTGTTTTTTTACTGTGTGTAAACCCAGTGTGGGGCTCAAACTAACCACCTCAAGATCAAGAATTGTACGCTCTTTCGACTGAGCCAGCCAGACACTCCGGTGTCTTTCTAAAACCTTAATAATGATTTTAGTGGGGGTCGCCTGGGTGGCTCAGTCGGTTAAGCGTCCGACTTCAGCTCAGGTTATGATCTCATGGTTCATGGGTTCAAGCCCTGCGTCGGGCTCTGTGCTGACAGCTAGCTCAGAGCCTGGAGCCTGCTTCAGATTCTGTGTCTCCCTCTCTCTCTGACCCTCCCCTGCTTACACTGTCTCTCTCTCTCTCTCAGAAATAAATAAAAAATATTTAAAAAATAATTTAAAAATAATGATTTTAGTGGGACTTGGGAAGCTGTAGAGGTAATTACATACATTCAGTTCAAATTCTGATTCTCATCCCCCTCCAGTCTGGATTCTGCCCCCACTGTTCCACTAAGAGAGGTCATCATAGTCATCAGATATCCCCCTCATCCCAACTTCCCCACCCCAGCTAAACTGACATATAACATTCTGTAAATTTAATGTGTAAAGTGTGATGATTTGATATACATCTGTATTGCAAAAGGCTTACCACACTAAAGTCAGTTAATATATCCTTCACCTCACAAAATTACCTTTTTGTTGTTACTATGGTGAGCAGATTAAACCTCTACTGTTGTAGCAGCTGTAAAGTATACAATATAGTAGTATTAACCATAATCACATGCTGTACATTAGATCCCTGGAAATTACTCCTCTTATAATTGGAAGTTTGTATCCTTTGATCAACATCTCCCTATTTCCCTCATCCTTAACTCTTGGCAACCACCATTCTACTCTCTGTTTCTATGAGTTTGGTGTTTTTAGATTCCACATTTAAATGAGATCATACAGTTTGTCTTTCTCTGTCTGACTTTTTTCACTTAGCATAATGCCTTCCAGGTCCATCCATGTTGTCACTAATAGGAGAATTTCCTTCTTTTTATGGTTGAATAATACTCCTTTGTATGTATATACAACATTTTCTTTATTCATCCATCACTGGACACTTAGATTGGTTCCATGTCTTGGCGCTTGTGAATGATGTGGCAGTGAAAATAGGAGTCAAGATACCTCTTTGAGTGGGATTGCTGGATCTAATAGAGATCCTTTTTAAAAATTTTCCGAGGAACCTCCATATTCTTTTCCATAGTGGCTGCACCAGTTTACATTCCTGCTACTTGTGCACTAGGATTCTCTTTTCTCTACAACCTTTCCAGCATTTGTTATCTCTTGTTTTTATGATAATAGTTATTCTAACAGGTGTGAGGTGATATTTCATAATGGTTTTGATTTGCATTTCCCTAAGGATTAGTGTGACATTCAGCACTTTTTCACTTAGCTATTGGCTGTTTGTATGTATTCTTTGGGAAAATGTCTTTCAAGTTTTCTGCTCATTTAAAAAAATGTTTATTTTTGAGAGAGAGAGAGAAAGAGAACATGAGCAGGGGAGGGGCAGAGAGAGGGGGACAGAGGATCCAAAGCATGCTCTGTGCTAATAGCAGCAAGCCCGATTTGGGGGCTTAAATTCACAAACTGCAGTGCAAGATCATGACCTGAGCCAAAGTCAGATGCTCAACCCTACTGAGCTGCCCAGGCATCTGCTCATTTTTAAATTGGTTTTTTATTTTTTGTGGGTTTTTTTATTTTTTTGGTCAACCCCTCATTAGCTGTATGGTTTACAAATATTTTCTTTCATTCTGCAGGTTTCCTTTTCATTTTGTTGATTGTTTGTTTTGCTGTGCAGAAACCTTTTAGTTTGACATAGCCCCAGTGTTGATTTTTCGCTTTTGTTGCTTGCGCTTTTGGTGTCATATCCAAAAAATCATCACTGACTAGATCAATGTCAATAGGCTTTTTCAGTGTTTTCTTCCAGGAGTTTTATGGTTTTGAGTCTTACATTTAAGTCTTTAATCCACTTCAAGTCAATTTTTGTGAAGGGGTGCAGTTTCATTCTTTTGTGTGTGTGTGGATATACAGTTTTACTATTACCATTTATTGATGACGAGACTGTCTTTTTTTTTTTTTTTGGTCAAAGGAGGCCTGTCTTCCTCTTTTTTTTTTTTTTAATATATATATATTTTTTAAATTTATTTCTGAGAGAGAGAGAGAGACAGCATGAGCAAGGGAGGACCAGAGAGAGAGGGAGACACAGAATCTGAAACAGGCTCCAGGCTCCAAGCTAGCTGCCAGCACAGAGCCCGACGCGGGGCTCGAACCCACGAACCGTGAGATCATAACCTGAGCTGAAGTCAGATGCTTAACCAACTGAGCCACCCAGGCACCCCTGATGGGACTGTCCTTTACTCATTGAGTGTTCTTTGTTCCCGTATCAAATTTGAGTTGCCATTATATATGTGGGTTTATTTCTGAGTTCTTGATTCTGTTTCCGTTGGTTTGTGTCTGCTGTTTAAAGTTTTTAATTAAAAATTTATGGGGCGCCTGGGTGGCTTAGTCGGTTAAGCGTCCGACTTTCGCTTTGGTCATGATCTCGTTGTTCGTGTGTTCGTGCCCCGCTTCGGTCTCTGTGCTGTCTGCCTGCTCTGAGCCTGGAGCCTGTTTCAGTCTGTGACTCCCTCTCTCTCTGACCCTCCCCTGCTCATGCTGTCTCTCTCTCTCCCAGAAATAAATAAAAATATAAAAAAAAAAAATTATTATTATTTTTTTATTTTTAAAGTTATCTTTATGCCCTACATGGGGCTTGAACTTACAACCTTGAGATCAAGAGTTGCATACTCTATGGACTAAGCCAACCAGGTACTCCTTTAAAAATTTAATTAAAAAAATGTTTTTTAAATTTACATCCAAGTTAGTTAGCATATAATGCAGTAATGATTTCAAGAGTAGAATCAGATGCGCCTGGGTGGCTCAGTTGGTTAAGCATCTGACTTCAGCTCAGGTCAAGATCTCACAGTCCGTGAGTTCAAACCCCATGTTGGGCTTTGTGCTGACAGCTCAGAGCCTGGAGCCTGTTTCATATTCTGTGTCTCTGTTTCTCTCTCTGTCCCTCCCCTGCTTGCGCTCCCTCCCTCCCGCTCTCCCTCCCTCTCTCTCTCTCTTTCCTTCTCTCACTTAAACATTTTTTTAAAAAGGAGTAGAATCCAGTGATTCATCCCCTACATATAACACCCAGTGCTCATCCCAACAAGTGTCTTCCTTAATGCCCCTTGCCTATTTAAACCATCCCCCCACCCAGAACTCCTCCAACAACCCTCAGTTTGTTCTCTGTATTTAAGATTCTCTTAAGTTTTGTCCCCTCCCTGTTTCTATATTATTCTTCCTTCCCTTCCCTTATGGTCATCTGTTTTGCATCTTAAATTCTACATATGAGTGAAGTCATGATATTTGTCTTTCTCTGACTCATTTCGCTTAGCATAATATTCTCTAGTTCTACCCATGTTGTTGCAAATGGCAAGATTCATTCTTTTTGATTGCTGAGTAATATTCCTGTGTGTGTGTGTGTGTGTGTGTGTGTGTGTGTGTATGTGTATGTGTATACCACATCATCTTTATCCATATTATCCATTCATCTGTCAATGGACACTTGGGCTTTTTCCATATTTTGGCAATTGTTGATAGCACTGCTATAAACATTGGGATGCATGTACCCCTTCGAGACAGCACACCAGTATCCTTTGAATAAATACCTAGAAATGCTATTCCTGGGTTGTAGAGTAGTTCTACTTTTAGTTTTTTTGAGGAATCTCCATACTGATTTCCAGAGTGGCTGCACCAGTTTGCATTCCAACCAGCAGGGTGAAAGGGTTCCCCTTTCTCTACATCCTCATCAACATTTGTCATTGCGTGAGTTGTTAATTTTAGCCATTCTGACAGGTGTTAGGTGGTGTCTTACTGTGGTTTTGATTTGTATTTCCCTGATGATGAGTGATGTTGAGCATTTTTTCATGTGTCTGTTAGCCATCTGGATGTCTTCTTTGGAATAGTGTCTATTCATGTCTTTTGCCAATTTCTTCACTGGATTATTTGTTTTTGGGTGTTGAGTTTGATAAGTTCTTTATAGATTCTGGATACTAACCCTTTATCTGATACATCATTTGCAAGTATCTTCTCCCATTCTGTCAGTTGCCTTTTTGTTTTGCTGATTGTTTCCTTTGCTGTGCAGAAGCTTTTTATTTTGATGAGGTCCCAACAGTTCATTTTTGCTTTTGTTTCTCTTGCCTCTGGAAACATGTTGAGTTAAGAAGTTGCTGCAACCGAGGTCAAAGAGGTTGTTGCCTGTTTTCTCCTCTAGGATTTTGATGGCTTCCTTTCTTACATTTAGGTCTTTTATCAATTTTGAGTGTATTTTTGTGTATGGTGTAAGAAAGTGTCCAGGTTCATTTTTCTGCATGTTGCTCTCTAGTTTTCCCAACACCATTTGCTGAAGAAGAGAGACTGTGTTTATTCCATTGGATATTCTCTCCTTTGTTAGAGATTAGTTGGCTATACGTTCGTGGGTCCATTTCTGGGTTCTCTATTCTATTCCATTGATTTAAGTGTCTGTTTTTGTGCCAGTACCGTACTGTCTTGATGATTACAGCTTTGTAATACATCTTGAAGTCCAGAATTGTGATGTCTCCAGCTTTGGTTTTGTTTTTCAAGATTGCTTTGACTCTTCAGGCTCTTTTGTGGTTCCATACAAATTTAAGGATCGTTTGTTCTAGCTCTGTGAAGAATGTTGGAGTTAGTTTGATAGGGATTCCATTGAATTATGTAGATTGCTTTGGGTAGTCTCAACATTTTAACAATGTTCATTCTTCCAATCCACGAGCATGGAATATTTTTTTCATTTTTTTGTGGTGTCTTCAATTTCTTTCATAAGCTTTCTATAGTTTTCAGTGTATAAATTTTTTACCTCTTTGGTAAGGTTTATTTATCCCTAGGTATTTTATGGGTTTTGGTGCAATTGTAAATCGATGGATTCCTTGATTTCCCTTTCTGTTGCTTCAGTATTTGTGTATAGAAATGCAACTGATGTCTGTGCATTGATTTTTATATCTTGCAACTTTGCTAAATTCATATATCAGTTCTAGCAGTTTTTTGGCAGGATCTTTTGTGTTTTTCATATAGAGTATTGTGTCATCTTCAAAGAGTCAAAGTTTGACTTCCTTCTGGCCAATATGGATGCTTTTTATTTCTTTGTGTTGTCTGATTGCTGAGGCTAAGAATTCCAGTACTATGTTGAATAACAGTGGTAAGAGTGGACATCCCTGTTACGTTCCTAACTTTAGGGGGAAAGCTGTCAGTTTTTTCCCTTTGAGGATGTTGTTAGTTTTTATGGCTTTTATGATTATGAAGTATGCTCCTTCTACCCCTTCTTTCTTTCTTTTTTCCTTAAATAGTTTATTGTCAAGTTGGTTTACATATAACACCCAGTGCTCATCCCAACAAGTGCCCTCTTCCATGCCCATCACCCCCCTTCCCCTCTCCCTCGGCCCCCCTCAGCCCTCAGTTCTCAGCATTCAAGAGTCTCTCATGATTTGCCTCCCTCCCTCTCCCCAGCCATTTTTCCCCTTCTTCTCCCGCTTTGTCCTCCATTAACTTCCTCCTAATCCATCTATATGTGCAAACATGTTATTTGTCCCTCTCTGCCTGACTTATTCGGTCAGTATAACACCCTCTAGTTCCATTCATGTTGCTACACATGGCCAGATTTCATCCTTTCTCATTGCCATGTAATATTCCATTGTATACATAAACCACATCTTCTTGATCCATTCATCAGTTAATGGACATCTTGTTAATTGTTTCTGGCTCTCTCTCTTTTTTTTTTTCCTTAAGTAAACTCTACCCTCCAATGGGGCTTGAATTTGCAATCCCGGGATCAAGATCAAGGGCGAGACACCCTTATTTTTTTGGTTGTCATATAGTTTTTCTCTTCTTCCACTCTTGCTGACTTTTTTTGTGTGTGTGTGGTGTGAGTTGATTTTTTGTAGTGGTATACTTTGATTCCCATGTCTTTATCTTATGTGTATTTACTATAGGTTTTTTGTTTTGTGGTTACCTTCAGATTTGAAACATCTTATGGATATAAGTCTTTTTTAAGCTGATAACTTTGACTTTGTTTACAAAATGTACCTTTTTTTTTTTTTAATTTATTTCTAGGGGAGAGAGAGAGAGAGACAGCATGAGCAGGGGAGGGTCAGAGAGAGAGGGAGACACAGACTCCGAAATAGGCTCCAGGCTCTGAGCTGGCAGTCAGCACAGATCCCGACACAGGGCTCGAACCCACGAACCACGAGATCATGACCTAAGTGAAAGTCGGACGCTTAACCGACTAAGTCACCCAGGCGCCCCCAAAATGTACCCTTTTAACCTCCCCCTGACATTTTATATTTTCATATCACAGTTTACATACTTTTATGTTGTATATTTATTGACAAATTATTGTAAGTATAGCTATTTTAGTACTTTCTTTTTAAGTAGGCTCCACACCCAATGTGGGGCTTGAAGTCATGACCCCGAGATCAAGAGTCACATGCTGTACTGACTGAGCCAGCCAAGTGCTTTAGTACTTTTGTTCTTTAACTTTTATATTAGAGGTAAGTGGTTAATACCATTATATTACAGTATTAGAATATTGTGAATCTGATTATATGTTTATCTTTACCAGTATGTTGTGTATTTTCATATGTTTCATGTTGCCAGTTAGTATTCTTTCATTTCAGCTTGACAAACTCTTTTCATCATTTCTTGTAAGTCAGGTCAAATGGTGATGAATTTTCTTAGGTTTTGTTTCTTAGGGAAAGTCTTCCTCACCTTCATTTCTGAACAACAATTTTTCTGGGTAAACTATTCTTGGTAGGCATTTTTCTTTTTTCTTTCAGCATTTTGACTATATTATCCCATTCTCTCCTAGCTTGCAAGGTTTCTGCTAAAATATCCACTGATAACCTCATGGAGGTTTCCTTATATGAGAGAACTTTTTTTCTTGTTGATGTTATTTGTTATTTTTTAAGGTTTTATTAAGTAATCTCTACACCCAATGTGGGGCTTGAACTCATGACCCTGAGATCAAGACCTTGAGATCAAGAGTTGCACACTCTTCCAACTGAACCAGCCAGACATCCCTTCTTGTTGATTTTAAAATTCTCTCTTTGGGGCGCTTGAGTGGTTCAGTTGATTAAGACTCTTGATTTTGGCTCAGGTCATGATTTCATGGTTCGCCAGTTCAAGTTCCACATTGTGCTCTGTGCTGACAGCTCTCCTATTTCTGCCCCTTCCCTGCTCACTCGCTCACTCGCTCTCTTTCTCCCCCCCCGACTCTCTCTCTAAATAAGTAAATAAGTACTTACAAACATAAATAAAATTCTCTCTTTTTTGGGCACTGGCTGGCTCAGTTTGAGCATGCAGTTTTTGATTTCAGGGTCATGACTTCAAACCCCACATTGGGGTAGAGATTACTTTGAAAAAATTGAAAAAAAATTAAATTCTCTCTTTGTCTTTGATTTTAGACAGTTTTATTATAATCTATCTTGGAGAAGATTATTTGGGATTGAAATTTTTGGGTAAGCTATTACTTTTAAGAATTGGATGTCCAAATCTCTCTCCAGATTTGAGAAGTTCATAGTCATTGTTTCTTTGAATAAGTTTTCTACCCCTTCTCTTCTCCTTCTGGGATTCTAGGGGTGTATAAATTGTTTCTGTTAACATGTCCCATAAGTCCTATAAGCTTTCTTCATTTCTTTTCCTTTTTTTTTCCCCTTCAGATTGGATAGTTTCAAAGGATCACTCTTCAGGGTCACTGATTCTTTTGTTTGGTCTAGCCCGTAAGGTACTTATAAGTTGTGAAACCCAACTAGTTTTTTTTTTTTTTTTTTAGTTTACATCTTACATAACCTCTTAGCCACATTTGCTAGAGTTGACTATTCTCCATTTCTTGAAACATTCTCTTTCCTTGCCTCTGGTTATACAACATTTTTGGGTCATGCCCTTCTGGCCCTTCTCTTTTGGTCTATTTGTCAGTTATTCTGTTTAACTTTTTGATTATTTAGACTTCTTTAGGGCTTCCTACCTTACCTTCTCTTTAAATATACTTTTAAACTAGGTTTTAGTTATTACTATGCTAACAGATTTACAGATTATAATTGCTAGACCATATCTCTCCATTGTGTATCCAGCTGCTTAATTGATATTTTTTTCCTGGAAATTTTATAGATTATTCAAGTTTTTCTTTTCTTTATTTTTATTTTATTTTGTTTGTTTATTAAATAAATAATTATTTTGAGAGAGAGAGAGAGAGAGAGAGAGAGAGAGTGTGTGTGTGTGTGCATACATGCATGCACACACTCTGGGGAAGAGGGGGAGAGAGAGAATCCCAAGCAAGCTCCATTCTGTCAGCCCACAGCCCTACTCTGGGCTTGGTCCCATGAACCATGAGACTGACCTGAGCCAAAACCAAGAGTTGGATGCTTAACTGACTGAGCCACCCAGGTGCCCCGAGAGAGAGAATCTTATGCAGGTTCTGTGCTCAGCAAGCCCATTGCAGGGCTCAATCCCATGATGCTGGAATCATGACTTAAGCCAAAATCAAGAGTTGGATGTTTAACCAACTAAGCCACACAGGTTCCCCCCTGCTTTTAAAAAGTAGGCTGTATATCCAGTGTGGGGCTTGAACTCATGATCCCGAGATCAAGAGTCAAATGTTCCACTGACTGAGCCAGCCAGGCACTCCTCACATTTAACATATTTAAGATGTAATGCTTGCTTTGTAGTCCTCAAATTGCCCTCCCCTCATCTCTACACAGCATTATAAATGATACCACCATCTATTCAGTTACTTAAGCTACTGTCCTACATCCAATCTATTAGGAAGTCTTGTTGATTCTGCCATATAAACTAAATCTCAGATCTTTCTACTTTTTGTCATTTTTACTGCTGTTTCTCCAGTTATAGGCTGCATTGTTTCTTGTTTGGATATTATAGTGGCTGCCTAATTGATTTTCCCAGTTTAACTCCTGCCTTATTTTAGGTTGTTCTTCCCATAGTAGCCACAGTAATATTTTCAAAACCTACATCAGATCTTATAACTTATTTCTTACTTAAAATTATTCACTGACTGTCTAATGTGTTGAGAATGAAAACCAAGTACTTCAGCACAGTCTGGAAGGATCTGCCTCCCTCTCCATCCTTTATTACACTCTAGCTTTACTGGCCTTCTGTTCCTTTTAGATTCATTTGAATATCCCACTTTGTATTTTTTGCCCAAGTTCCCTCTTTCTGAAATGATCCTTTCTTTCTCTGTATGGCTAGTTTCTTCTCATCCTTGAAATTTCACTTAAATGCTACCTTTTTGACCAGGCCTACTAAAGTAGGTCACAGCTTTCTGTTCTTTTTTTTTTTTTCCTAGTCCATTTATCACAGTGGGTAATTACACAATTACATTATGATTATTTGATTAGTGTCTCTATCCCTGCTAAACACTAAATTTCATTAGTCCCAAGACTGTCTCTGGTTTAGCTCAGACATAACCTGGTACTCTGAAGCAGCCACTCAGTATGTGTTGAATAAATGGATGTGAACTTTTTTCATTTTTCAGGCACTATTATAAGAGCTTTATGTGTGTTTATTTTCATCCCATAACAATTATGTTGCATAGGTGCTGTTATTGTCATTTTACAGGTAAGGCTAAGCAACTCATCCAAAGTCACACAGCTAGTATATGGCAACACTAGAAGAATTAAACCTAAGTCTTTGTGATTTTTGAGCCTGTGTTCTAACCACTTTCTGCTGGTTAATGGGATGTAAAGTCAAGAAAGATACTTTTGAAAAAACACTTAGTAAACATCGATTCATTGCCTACTTAATTCCTAAATGAATAGTGAATAATTGAGTGCCTATATAAAAACTGAATTTGATTTTTCTCATGTATAAAATAAAAATTTTACATTGAGAAAGAAAATTATTTTTTGTGAACCCGAGTTATTATTATTTTAATTTTTAATGTTTTATTTATTTTTGAGACAGAGACAGAGCATGAGGGGGGTAGGGGCAGAGAGTCAGAGACATACAGAATTCAAATCTCCAGGCTCCCAGCTCTAAGCACAGAGCCCGGACACGGGGCTCGAACCCACAAACGTGAGATCATGACCTGAGCTGAAGTCGGAGTCTTAACCGATTGAGCCACCCAGGCGCCCCATTGAATTATTATTAAATCATCATTTTACAATTGCAGGATTTGCAAACTGGGAGTGCCAGGCATACTAATACTTTACCCATCCCCTCTCTCATTTCAGCTACCAAAGATAATACTTGTTTTGTCCTCAGAGATTGTTGGGGTATGAAGGATTTCAGTTTGAAGCACTCCTCTTTCTCCACTCCATGTGAGAAATAAGAAAAAAGTTTGAGAGAGAGAAATAAAAATAATACCTTTATTATTAATAAAACTAATATTCAAGAAGGTAGCTTATATCTGTGGGCCAGTGGATTTCTAATACTACCCCAGAATTAGAGACAGATTTATCTACCTGGATACAGCAGTGATTAAACAAAACAAAACAAAAACAAATAGAAAGCTATAGACTTCCCCATCTGGTGGCTTACCTCTTTAAAACTTAACCATTGTGGAATAGCAAAGCTGAATATGTATAGGTATACTTCATTTATGGTGCTTCGCTTTATTGTGCTCTGCAGGTATTGTGTGTGGTTTTTTTTTTTTCTTTTTTTAACAGATTTAAGATTTGTGGCAACACTGTGTTGAAGTTAATTGGCACCATTTTTCCAACAGCATTTGCTCACTTCATATTACATTTTGGTAACCTTGCACTATTTCAGACTTAAAAAAAATTTTTTTTTAATGCTTATTTTTTGTTGTTTATTTTTGAGAGAGAGAGACAAGAGTGTCAGCAGAGGGAGAGGGAGACAACAGAATTCAAGCAGGCTCCAGGCTCTGAGCTGTCAGCACAGAGCCCCATGCAGGGCTCAAACTCCTGAACCGTGAGATTATGATGAGCTTAAGTCAGACCCTTAACTGACTGAGCCACCCAGGCGCCTCAATGCTTATTTATTTTTGAGAGGGAGAGAGAGAGAGAGCATGAGAAGGGGAGAGGCAGAGAGAGAGGGAGGCGCAGAATCTAAAGCAGGCTGCAGGCTCCAGGCTCTGAACTGTGAACATAGAGCCTGACGTAGGGTTCGAACCCACGAACCATGAGATCATGACCTGAGCTGAAGTCGGATGCTTAACCAACCAACCCACCCAGGCGCCCCTCAAACTTTTCAATTGTTATTATGGTAATCTGTGATACAGTAATCTTTGATGTTACTATTGTAATTGTTTTGGGGTGCTGTGAACTCCTATAAGATGGTGAACTTAAGTGATAAATGTGTATGATTTTACTGCTTTCATTGGCTGTTTCCCCATCTCTCTCCCTCTCCTCAGGTCTTCATATTTCCTTGAGACACAGTGTTGGAATTAGGCCAATTAATAACCCTACAGTGGCCTTCAAGTGTTCAAGTGAAAGGAAGGGTTCCATGTCTCTCGCTTTACATCAAAACCTAGAAATAATTAAGCTTAGTGTGGAAGACCTATTAAAAGCTGAGATAGGCCAAAAGCTAGGCCTCTTGTACCAAACAGCCAAGTTTTGAATGCAAAAGAAAAGTTTTTGTAGGAAAATAAACATGCTACTCCAGTGTACTCACAAATGATAAGAAAGTGAAACAGCCTTATTGCTGATATGGAGAAAATTTAAGGGGTCTGGATAGAAGATCAAACCAGCCACAACATTCCCTTAATCTAAAGCTTAGATTAAGGGCCTAAGCCTCTTCGGTTCCATGAAGTCTGAGAGAGGTGAGGAAGCTGCAGAAAAAAAGTCTGAAGCTAGCAGAGGTTGGTTCATAGAGTTTAAGGAAAGAAGCCATCTCCATTACATTAAAAGTACAAGGTGAACCAGGAAGTGATGATATAGAAGCTGTAGCCAGTTATCCAGATGTCACCAAGACAGTTAAATGAAGGTGGCTATGTTAAACAACAGATTTTCAATGTAGATGAAACAGGCTTCCATGAGAAGAAGATGCTTTTTAGCACTTTTAGAGCTAGAGAGGAAAAGTTAGTGCCAAAGCTTCAAAGGACAAACTGTCTTGTTAGGGCTAATGCAGTTAGTGACTTGAAGCTGAAGCCATTGCTCATGTGACTATTCTGAAAATCCTAGGGCCCTTAAGAATTGTGCCAAATCTACTCTTCCTGTGCTCTGTGAATGAAACAGCGGTACCTGGATGACAGCACATCTGTTTTACAATATGGTTTACCAAATATTTTAAGCCCACTGTTGAGCCTATTGCTCAGAAAAAAAGATTTCTTTCAAAATCTTGGTGTTCATTGACAATGCACTTGATCATCCAAGAGCTCTGGTGGAGATATCCAATGTGATTAATGTTTTTTTCATGCCTACTAACACAACATCCATTCTGCAACCCATGGATCAAGGCTGAATTTTTACTTTCAAGTCTTATTATTTAAGAACTACATTTTGGGGGCACCTGGGTGGCTCAGTTGTTTAAGCCTCTGACTCTTCATCTCAGCTGAGGCATGATCTCATAGTTTGAGTTCAGGCCCCACGTTGGGCTCTGTGCTGACAGTGCGGAGCCTACTTGGAGTTTTTTCTCTTTCTCTGCCCCTACACTACTTGTGCTCTCGCTCGCTCTCTCTCTCAAAATAAATAAATAAACTTTAAAAAAAATTTTTTAAAAAGAACTACATTTTGAAAGATTATAGCTGCCATAAATAATGATCCCTCTGATGGATCTGGACCAAGTAGATAGAAAGATTACTGGAATTCGCCATTCCAGATGTTATTAAGAACATTGATGATATGTGGGAGGAGGTCAAAATACCAGCACGAATAGGCATTTGGAAGAAGTTGATTCCAACCCTCAAGGGTGACATTGAGGGGTTCAAGACCTCAGTGGAGAAAGTCACTGTAGATGTGGAGATAGCAAGAGAACTGGAAACAGAAGTGGAGTCAAGATGTGACTGAATTGCTACAATCTCATAATAAAACCTGACTGCACGAGGAATTGCTGCTTATGGATGAGCTGAGAAGGTAGTTTAAAAAAATTTTTTTTAATGTTTATTTTTGAGAAAGAGAGAGACAGAGCATGAGTGGGAGAGTGGCAGAGAGATAGGGAGACACAAAATCCAAAACAGGCTCCAGACTCTGAGCTGTTAGCACAGAGCCTGATGGCGGGCTCAAACCCACAAACTGGGAGATTGTGACCTGAGAATTTTGTGTTATTGTATGTATGTATGTATTTCACAGAGAGACAGAACAGGGTAGAGGAAGAGGGAGAGAGAATCTTACGCAGGCTCCATGCCCATAGTGGAGCCTGAAGAGGGACTTGATTTCACAACCTTGAGATCATGACCTGAGCTGAAATCAAGAGTTGGATACTTAACTGACTGAGCCATCCAGGTGCCCCATTTTAAATAACTAAGTTTTGAGAGAGAGAGAGAGAGTGAGCAAGGGGCAGAGAGAGAGAACCCCACAAGGTGCAGAGAGAGCATGGAGCCCGGAGCATGGCCCAAGCTCACCTAAAGTGGGGCTCGAGCTCACTTGATGCAGGGCTCAAACTTGTGAACTGTGAGATCATGACCTGAGCCAAAGTTGGATGCTTAACTGACTGAGCCACCCAGGTGAGTCCCCCCACCCTTTTTTTATATTCTTTATAGATCTAGTATATTGTAGCTGTTATGTAAATAGTACATATTTATGAGATTGTGGGTAGTGGACCTTGTGGAAGCTCTTACATAATCTTCCACATTACTATCCAAGAACTGGGTAGAATTTTTCTCTTCTTTTTTTGGAGAATTTATCATTTTGTTTATACAGTTGACCCTTGAACAATGCGAGGGTTAGGGGCACTGAACCCCTGTGTAGTCAATAATCCAGGTGTAGCTTTTGACTCCCCCAAAGCTTAACTACTAATAGCCTACTGTTGACCAGAAGCCTTACCAATAACAAACAGTTGATTAAGATACATTTCTTATGCTTTATATATATTATATTCTCACAATAAAGTAAGGTAAGGAAGAGAAAATCTAAGAAAATCATAAGGAGGAAAAAATACATTTACAGTACTGTACAGTATTGAAAAACATGCAAATATGAGTGGGCTCGTACAGTTCAAATCCATGTTGTTCAAGGATCAACTGTAATCTGTTTTTGCTATTCAGTGCTCAGTTTGGCTATTAGTCCTCACTTCTACCCCTTACCTCTAATCTCTGCCCCATTCCAACTGTAGTTTAAGATCATGAGTTTGATAAAGTAGGTTAACACTTTCCCAAGGACTTGTTTTGTTTTGTTTTGTTTTGTTTTTTGTTTTTGTTAGAGAGAGAATCCAGAGCAGGCTCCATGCTCAGTGCCAAGCCCAACACAGGGCTTGATCTCACAACTCTGGGATTATTACCTGAGCCAAAATCAAGAGTCATATTCCCAACCAGCTGAGCCACCCAAGTGCCCCTCTATCCTAGTTTAAAAAAATAGTATGTCAGATTTTTAAAAATTATTTATATGTTTAGAGAGTGCACAAGCTGGGGAGAGGAGCAGAGGGAGAGAGGGAACCCTAAGTAGGGAGCCCAACACCGGGCTGGATAGCACCACCCTGGGATCATGACCTGAGCCAAAATTAAGAGTTGGGTTGCTCAACTGACTGAGCCATACAGGTACCCCTTATTTACTTATTTTAAAGTAATCTCTACACCCAGTGTGGGGCTCGAACTCACAACCTGAGATCAAGAGTCAGATGTTCTACTGACAGACTGAGCCAGCCAGGTTCTCTGATTTTTTTTGTTTTTAAAAAAGATAACAGGTATATGGATTTGGGATAAAACAAAATGTTCAAATGGGTTTTAATGAAACACATATAGAAAAAGTCTTTTTGTTTTCACCCCATCCTACGTATAGCTAGTCCCTTTCTAGTAGCCAGAATTATAAACTGTTTCTTTTGTATCTTTTCAGAGATAGTTGTATGCATATTATATCAAACTTTGTGAGTTCTTTGTTCCTTGTAAAAAGCAGACTAGAACAAGGATAAGACTTTATATACCTGATGTATTACTGGGTGGTTGCACATATACATTTTATTTTGTATTACTGGGTGGTTGCATGTATACATTTTATTTTGATCTGGAAATAGACTAGGCATACATACCTTTCATATCCTTGGATGAGACCAATTCCTTTAGGTATGTAGTACTGCCAGTATTTATTGTCTTTTCTATAAGGGAAAAGAATTCTATAATGACCAAAGGACTAGAATCTTTTCAGACTTTGAGTCTTAATAAGACCAGATCTTCAGTCTACCAGTCTGGGTATTCTGAATAGGTAGTGTGAGGGTAGAAAAGAGGAGTGCTGGTGTTGCCTGACTTCTTGTGGTTTTTTGATCTATTTCTGGCCAAAATGAAATTGTATCAAATGATGAACATAAGGCAAATGGTGGGATAGGGTACAACAAACTAGAGGGTAGACATTATCTTTCCAGTTTTTTCTCTATCTGAAGCAACTGTATTGTGGAAGAGTCAGATACATTTCTCTGTAAGCCATGAAGTTTTGTTTTTGAGAGAGAGAGCGCGTGTGCAAGTGGGCAGGGGACAGAGGGGGGGGAGAGGGAGAGAGAGAAGCAGGGCTCAAGCTTACCTGAAGCAGAGCTCAAAGTCATGAACCGTAAGATCATGACCTGAGCCGAAGTCAGATGCTAAACTCACTGAACCACCCAGGTGCCCTGAAAGCCATGAAGTTCTTTTTTTTTTTTTTTTTAATATTTTTATTTATTTCTAGGAGAGAGAGAAACAGCGTGAGCAGCGGAGGGTCAGAGAGAGAGGGAGTCACAGACTGAAGCAGGCTCCAGGCTCTGAGCTGGCAGTCAGCACAGAGCCCGACGCGGGGCTCTAACCCACGAACCGCGAGATCATGACCTAAGCGAAAGTCGGACGCTTAACCGACTAAGCCACCCAGGCGCCCCAAGCCATGAAGTTCTAATGATGCTACTATTCTGCTTCACTTTGCAGTTCCTTTCTGGGCCATATATTCTCCTGAACACAGGTGATCTATCAGCCAAGCTGAATAGTGGAGGGATTTGGGAATGCAGAATAACACCCATTGGGGGCTCAGTTGTGTTCCGCACATATTCTCCCCAAGCAGTCAGCTGTCCTGTTCCTACTTCAGCTGCTTAATCTTTAAAGATCCTTCTGTCCTAAGAAGTTAAACTTTTTGCTGTATGCTTCCTGGTATATATGAGGTATTGCCACACTGACATGTACTCACAAATTGGTGACATGGTTGGTTACTGTGAGGATTGCAGGCATGGGTGTGTGCTTCCTAAAAATACTGTGCCTAAAAGGGCTCTGCCCACCCTAGAATTGCCCATATACTTCAGTTGAGGGCTCTTGCTCTGGTTGGTGCTTATATAAGCACCAGTGTTATATAAGATATTTTCCTCTAGCAGGGCGCTTGGGTGGCTTAGTTGGTTAAGCATCCGATTTCAGCTCAGATCATGATCTCCCTGTTAACGAGTTCGAGCCCTGCATCGAGCTCTGTGCTGATAGCTCAGAGCCTGGAGCCTGTTTTGGATTCTGTCTCCCTCTCTGTCTCTGCCCTTCCCCCACTTGTGCACTCTCTCTCTCTCACAAAAATAAATAAAGATTTTTAAAAAAATTTTTTAAAGAAATTTTCCTCTAGCTTGTTAGACCTTTTTTAGACCTTATTAGGGCTACATCAGACCTGTTAGACCTTATTTGTTAACCTCATGGTTCAGATACCTTTGTTCCTTACATGTTCTATTCTGACTAGACATTACCCATTGCCTAAGAACTTAGAACTATTCTCTTTCCAGAAGAGAGAGAAACAAATTATATAGGGTCATATAAAGGTGTATATATATATATATATATATATAAAGTAGTATAAAGGGCTACTTTATGTGTTTACTCAGCTGTTTGCACTGGTTTGGATACTTTCAGTGTTTAGGTTTTTTTGTTATTTTTTCCTGCTTAACAAAAAGCAAAGTGATAACAACAGAGGGAATGTTGAAATAAGACTGAGCCTCAGTTTCTAAGTTTTAAAAGAGAATAACACATTCTCTGTTCTAACTCATAGAGTTGTCAGGAAGGTCAGATTAAATCATAAATGTGATAGGATTTAAGACACTGTTAAAGGTTAAGCAAATTGATATAGAACGGAATTCTGTGTTAAACTTGGCCTTGAGGATTTTTGCACAGAAGGCATTTTCTTAAGAGCTTCTCCATCAAATCGTCCACCTGAGGCTTCAAAGTAGAATGGTTGGTTCATCATTCAGGGTCCTAAAAGGAAACAGATGGCATATCCAAATTGAGTAATTTGAGAAAGATTTAATAAAGAGACTGTTTACAAAGGGGTTGAAGGAAACCAGTGAGAGAGAGCAGAGTACCCAATAGCCAGCAATTACAGAGCCTACATTACCTCATTACCTCTAGGTCTAATAGGGCAAATATTGAGAGAGAATACCAGAATCTGAGAGTAGCTATATGGAGAGAACTGTGGGCTACAGTAGTATGCAGCCAAATCATGGTGTTTTAGCAGGAGCTAGGGAAATAAATACTCTGACCTCATTCTCCTCCTGCCCTTTTATTTTCTGCTAGTATACATCTGGTTACTCAAACACAGCTCGAAGCCAGAGGGCAAGGGAGCCTGTGCATGCACTCCCACATGGTTAGCTTCCTGGTACACAAAGCAAGGTGAGCAAGAATGGCGAGTGGATCTAGAAAGGCAAATAGATTCCTGGGTAATATTCTGTGGTTATATGCTTAACTGAGGATTCTGTAGTCATTTTGGCTTAGGGCTTTTGCATATCCATTGTATGTTTGAGAGCCAGTTTGAATACCACCTGGTATAAACATAAGTAACTCGTTGGGGCGCCTGGGTGACTTAGTCGGTTAAGCATCCGACTTTCGCTTAGGTCATGATCTCGCGGTTCGTGGTTCGAGCCCCGCGTCGGGCTGACTGCCAGCTCAGAGCCTGGAGCCTGTTTCAGAGTCTGTCACTCCTCTCTCTCTGACCCTCCCCTGCTCACGCTGTCTCTCTCTCTCTCTCTCCTAGAAATAAATAAAACATTAAAAAAAAATTTTTTTAACGTAAGTAACTCGCTGGAGGCCATATGGTTGGTGTACCTTACTGCTCCCCTCTTGGTATTCAAGGGATGTGGGAAACAGATTGCTGTTCTATTGGTAAGAGCCATGAAAGGAGGAGGAGATGAGGAGCTAGAGATGATGTCAGGTTTAGTTAAGAGGAAATAGTAGAAAGTGTTGAGTCAGCTTTTAAAATCAGCCATGGTGGGGCATCTAGGTGGCTCAGTTGTTAAGCGTCAGACTTTGGGTCAGGTCATTATCTCAAGGTTCATGAGTTCGAGCCCTGTATCCCTTCTGTGCTGACAGCTCAGAGGCTGGAGCCTGCTTTGGATTCTGTTTCTGCCTGTCTCTTTGCCCCTCCTTCCTCATACTCTGTCTCTCAAAAATAAACAGACATTTTAAAAAGTACATACTTAAAAATAATAAAATCAGCTATGGTGGACAGATATAAGGTATGTGTTCTCTGGCTCAGGGTCTGCATTTTCTAGTGATGCCATTTTTCTTTTCTTTTTTTTCCATAAAGCTTAATTAATTAATTAATTAGGAGCATTGAGTGGAGGGGGTCAGAGGAAAGAGAATCTTAAGTAGACTCCATGCTCAGCAGAGAGCCCAACATGGGGCTCGATCCCACAACCTTGGGCTCATGACCTGAGTCAAAATCAAGAATTGGATGCTCAACCAAACTGAGCTACCCAGGCTCCCCAAAGCTACTGCTGCTGCTGCTTTTTTTTTTTTTTAAATGTCTACACCCAACATGGGGCTCAAACTCATGACCCTGAGGTCAGGAGTCACATGTTCTTCCACCAGCTGGGCACCCCAGAAATACACTTTCTTGCTCTGATATGATTAATGGTTAATCTATTTCCGCTTGAATTTCAATAAAATATATGACTATTATGACTTTTTTTAAATCTGGAAATGAAGTATGGTGATACCAACGTAGGGTGAATACCGTGCTAGTCCATGCTAACTGTGGCTGCAGAACATCTCAAGTTGTTTTTAGTGGTCGTTATGTGCTCCTCTTTCCACCTGTCCCCATCAAATTTTTGTAACAGCTTTATTGATGCATAAGTCACATACCATACAAATCACCCATTTACAGTGTACGGTTCAGTGGCTTTTAGTGTTTTCACAGAGTTTGCATCCATTACCATAATCAATTTTAGGACATTTTCATTACCCCCAAAAAGGAACCCCACCAACTTAGCCACCAGCCCTCCCCCACATTCTCTCATTACTCACCTCTCACAGTCATAGGTAATCACTAATCTACCAATCTAGAGTAGACTTGCCTGTTCTAGACATTTCATATAAATGGAGTCATAAAATATGTGGTCCTTTGTGACTATTCAGTTTGCATGTTTTCAAGGTTCATCCATATATCTGTATTTCATTCCTCCTTATAGCTGAATAATAGTTTTATGTATGGATATACTACATTTTATTTATCCATTCATCAGTTGATAGATATTTTTGTTGTTTCCACTTTTAGCTTTTATAAATAATGTGTGAAATTTGTGTGTAGGTTTTGTGTGGACATAATGTTTTCAGTTCTCTTGGGTACATACCTAGGAGTGAAATTGCTGGGTCATATGATAACTCTGTGTTTAACAGTTTTAGGAACTGTCAAACTGGTTTTCAAAGCAGCTGTGTCATTTTATGTTCCCATCAGCAGTGTAGAAGCATTCCAAATTCTTTACATTCTCACCAGTACTTGTTATTTTTGATTATAGCATCAAAGTTCCTTTTGATTAAGCATCAAAGTTACTTTTGATTAAAGCCATAATGTTTATATTATAGCCATCCTAGTGGGTATAAAGTGGTATCTCGTTATGATAATGGTTTGCATTTCCCTAAGACTCCTCATTAAAAATTTAATATCCTACACATCCTTCAAGGTACAGCCATCTTTTTTGGCATACCTGGGTGGCTCAGTTGGTTGAACGTCTGGCTATTTTTTTAAATTGAGGTCATGATCTCATGGTTCGTGGATTGAAGCCCTGTGGCAGGCTCTGTGCTGACAGCCTGGAGGCTGTTTGCGATTCTGTGTCTCCCTCTCCGTCTGTCCCTCCCCAGTTCATGCATGTACTCTTTTTCTCAAAACTAAATAAATAAACATTAAAAACAAATTAAAGATACAACCATCTCTTTTGAGAAACTTTTCTCTCAGGAACCAACTTTTTTATTTCATACTCTTGTACAGTTTTGCTTGGATCCCTGTTAGCACATGTATTTCATTCTGCTAGTTATCTAGATTGTAGGCTCTGATTTGTGAATTCCTTAATGGCTCCTTATGGGTGTGTGTTTAAATTTATTATGATTGGGGCGCCTGGGTGGCTTAGTCGGTTAAGCGTCCGACTTTCGCTTGGGTCATGATCTCGCGGTTCGTGGGTTCGAGCCCCGCGTCGGGCTCTGTGCTGACTGCCAGCTCAGAGCCTGGAGCCTGTTTCAGTCTGTGACTCCCTCTCTCTCTGACCCTCCCCTGCTCACGCTGTCTCTCTCTCTCTCTCTCCTAGAAATAAATAAAACATTAAAAAATATTTAAAAAAAAAATAAATTTATTATGATATATTTCACTCATACTCTTATGCATTTGTAAGATGTATCACGTAGGGCCTGCACATAGTTGGTATTCAGATACTTATTGAATGACTCAAATAGTGCAGAGGGTCTCATGAGTGATTATCAGAAGATCTGTTATTTCTCAGGGGAAGTCAACTTTATCTTATTAGAAGACACTATGATGGAACCAAGGAAATAATGTATTTTAGATAAAAGTGTTCAGATATAGGGGTGCCTGGATGGCTCAGTCAGTTAAGCGTCTGACTTGATTTTGGCTTACATCCTGATCTCACGGTTTGTGGGTTTGAGCCCTGCATCAGGCTCTGCCCTGGCAGTGCAGAGCCTGTTTGGGATTCTCTCTCTCTGCCTCTCCCCCATTCACACTTATTCTTTCTCAAAATAAATAAATAAACTTAAAAAAATGTTCAGCTATATTGTATGTCCTAGAGATTACTGGCTCCAGGAACATGTCTTATATAGATCATCTATATTCATGTTGCAATAGGAATTTTGATGTCAGGCCAGTGTATTGTATATCTTTGAGATTCTTTAGGGGGTTTATTAAAATGTTACACAATTAGGGGGGCCTGGGTGGCTCAGTTGGTTAAATGTCTGACTGTAGCTCAGGTATGATCTCTCATGGTTTGTGAGTTTGAGCCCCACTTCAAGCTCTGTGCTGATAGCTCAGAGCCCGGAGCCTGCTTCATGTTCTATGTTTTCCTCTCTCTCTCTCTCTGCCCCTCCTCTGCTTGTGCTTGCTCTCTCTCTCTCTCTCAAAAATAAATAAATAAATAAACATTTAAAAAATGATAACACAATTAGCAAATCCCCTAAGTTTGTTTTACTCCTTTTAGCTAATGTCCATGCCTGTATACTGTGTGCTGGGAACTTCGCTAGCTGGGGTGAGGTTTTCTCCTGCGTTGACAGTAATAATGTTAAGGGCCCAGGATGAGGATGACTTGATGGCAAATGAATGAGTATAGAATTTTCTAATTTTCTGAAACGCTAAATGAATGCTTGATCAGAATCAAATTTTCAGAATAAAGACAATGTTTTACTTACATTATAATTTAGTTAACAAGTGTCTTATCTGGTTGGATCATTCTCTTAAAGTTCTGATGAAAACTTAGTGATGGGGACAGCTGACTGGCTCAGTTGGTACAGCAGGCTAGTCTTGATCTCAGGTCATGAGTTCAAGCCCCACGTTGGGCATGGAGCCTAGTTGAAATAAAAATACTTAGTGATTAGAAATTAGGCATTGTATCATCTCTATCATTATGACTCTTGAAAGCAAAAAGAAAAACACTGTCTTGTCTCTCAGTTTCTTATAACTCAGCAAGACAGGAAACCTAAAATTCATGCTATAGGAAAGGGAAGTTTGATTTTTTTTTTCCTCTGGGTGAAGTTGAAGGAGTTATACATTTCTGTATCTCCATCCTAACAGTCCTTCTCTAGGTATTTATCCCTAGAGATTCTTTTTTTTTTTTTTTTAATTTATTTATTTCTAGGAGAGAGAGAGAGACAGCGTGAGCAGGCGAGGGTCAGAGAGAGAGGGAGTCACAGACTGAAACAGGCTCCAGGCTCTGAACTGGCAGTCAGCACAGAGCCCGACGCGGGGCTCTAACCCATGAACCGCGAGATCATGACCTGAGCGAAAGTCGGACGCTCAACCGACTAAGCCACCCAGGCGCCCCTATCCCTAGAGATTCTTAATGGGATTATCACCGCGTATTCTCTGCACATCCTTATAAATGCCACCTCACCAACCATTAACTAGGCTTTTCCCTTACCTCCCTTCATGTCTAATATCGTCTAAATAGTCTCCCCACCTGTGGTCTTCCACCTCTCTGAACTAGCTTTGATAATGCAATTGAGATATGTGATATTATTTCTCTTTATAAACCCATAATGTTTCCCATTCACTTCCAGATTTAAATCTCCTTAAGAAGACTGATACCAGTACTCTTCTACTGGGTAACTTTACATATTCCTTTGAATATGAAGGTTTTTTTTTGTTTTGTTTTTTTTTTTTTGAGAGAGAGAGAGAATGGGGGAGAGGGAGAGAGAATTTTTTAAAATTTATTTTTTGAGAGAGCTTGTGAGCATGCATGGGCGGCACACAGTGGGGGAGGGGCAGCAGGAGAGAACCCTCAAGCAGGCTGCACACTCAGTGCGGAGCCCACCAGGGAGCTTGATCCCACAACCCTGGTATCATGACCTAAGCTGAAATCAAGGAATTGGTCACTCAACTAATTGAGTCACCCACGAAATCCCTCTGAAGGCATATTCAATAATCTCAGGTATCTAAGATTCTAGGCCAAATGTGAGGGAATTTGTTTAAAGAATTCCCATCCACATTGGAATTATAGGGTATAGTACAGTTTGGCCACTAATCCAAATGACTTCAGGAGTTCCACCTACTTGAATACAAACCAAGGTATAAGTAAAAACCTACCTATTTTTCTTTTTCTTCTGGGAGTAAAACAAAACTACATGTCATTCAAAGGGATGAAGTTAACTGATATATACTGTAGTAGATTTCTATCCTTTCCTGAAGAGAACCTGGTGTACTAACAAGTCAGTCATTTTAGCTTCTTTAATAACCCTAAATTTGATCCTCACAGGAAAATGACAATTTTTAGGACATAATGATAAAAAGCAAATTAGCTTTAAGATTTATAGTCTGCTTTGGTTTATGAAATCTACCATAGTATAGCAGGATTAAGGAAAGAAATATCTTGCTCTTCACTTTCTAAGTTAGTCCCTGACAGAGGACCAGTGACCTCAGAATCATTTTAGTAGGAGTGAAGAGAGAGAATACTGCCCTATCCTTCCCTTGCCAATAAGAATACCTCAGTTCTCTGGACCTTTGTAAATACCACCTTTTTCCCTCACATACACATAGGTAAACATGGATTTTTAGTTTACATTAGTTATTATGTCTCTCCAAATCATTTCTTTTGGGAAGCCAGATAATCTTTTTTTAGGAGCTTTCTCAACCTTTGGTTTTTTGTTTTTTTTTTTTCCTTGGATTCTCTTACCTTTCAAGGTGAATAAATAAATAAATAAATATATATATACACCATTTCTCTTTGTAGCCAAACCTATGTAGCAATTTCAGAATCTGCATAGGAATATCAAGAGATAAAAGTTGTTTGTTTGTTTTTTAAACCGTATCTTTTTTCCTAGGAATTTTTCTGGCCTACAGCAAGTTTATTGTTGACTAAGTCATATATATATATTTTTTAATTTTTTATTTATTTCTAGGAGAGAGAGAGACAGCGTGAGCAGGGGAGGGTCAGAGAGAGAGGGAGATACAGACTCTGAAATAGGCTCCAGGCTCTGAGCTGGCAGTCAGCACAGAGCCCAACGCGGGGCTCGAACCCACAAACTGCGAGATCATGACCTAAGCGAAAGTCGGTCGGACGCTTAACCGACTAAGCCACCCAGGCGCCCCGACTAAGTCATATTTTTAAATTATAGCTGAGACCTTAATTTTAAAACCAAGGTTATAGCTATGTAGCAAATCAGTAACTTCTTTTCAGTTTATTTCTTGCCTTAGTAACACTTGCGTTCTTTTCTAGACAGGACTGACATCATTGATACTTTCTCTTAGAAATATTCTCTCATATTGGGACATAGGCTGGATAAACTCAGGCAAATGGTCTCTGCCAGTGCTTGGCATATGGTCTCATACCACTAGAGTTGCTTTTTGTGTTGTGTTTGTGTCATCATTATCATCATCATCACCCTGGGCATAGAATATCCTTTGGCTTTCTCAGCCTAAGGATAAATAATAGTAATTCTTTAGAAATGAGGAAAGACATATCTATTATTGAATGATCTCCAGCAGTGATCTTGTTCTGAACTCAGGAACAACCATGATTAGAATACAGGTCACAGTTTTCTTAACTGTAGTTTTTTTTTGTTTTTTTTTAATGTTTATTTTTGAGAGAGAGAGTGCATGAGCAGGGGAGGGGCAGGGAGAGAGAAAGACAGAACCTTAAACAGGCTTCAGAGTCTGAGCTGTTAGCACAGAGCCTGACGCAGGGCTCAAACTCAAAAACTGCGAGATCATGACTTGAGCTGAAGTTGGATGCTTAACTGACTGCACCAGCCAGGAGCCCCTTGACTGTACTTTAAATCAGGTGGTGCAGTTATGATAGTAATGATAATGGTGGGGGCCTTGACCCACTAGTATTATTATTGCAGATCTAGTAATTCAGAGGAGATTTCAGTGTCATTCTTCTTTTTTTTTAAGGTTTATTTTTGAGAGAGAGCACAAACGGGGGAGGGGCAGACAGAGAGGGAGACACAGAATCTGAAGCAAATTCCAGGCTCTGAGCTATCAGCATGGAGCCCGACGTGGGGCTCAAACCCATGAACTGCAAGATCATGACCTGAGTCGAAGTCAAACGCTCAATCGAATCAACTGAGCCATCAAGGTGCCCCGAATATCATTCTTAAAATGAGTACTGCCATTTTTAGAGCTGAATGTATGATTTTTAGGTTTATTTGCCCTAGTTTTGTCTTGTCTGAAAGTTGCTAAAAAATACACACATGTCCCATGCACCCTCTTGCACCTGTTGACTATATAATGTAACTGTCACCATCATCACATGGATGATCATCATTACCACTGTCACATCATTAGGATTACCCTAATCCTAGGGTTAGTGTTTGCAAAGAGAGAGAGAGAGAGACAGGGATAAGAAGTATAAAGGTTGTGTTGGAGCTGTAATGGATCATGAGTCTGGGGCACCCCAGAATGTGGTATTGGGTCTCTTCCTTTTTGCTACAGTTTATCTTTTTTTTTTTTAATTTTTTTAAATTTTTATTTCTAGGAGAGAGAGACACACAGCGTGAGCAGGGGAGGGTCAGAGAGAGAGGGGGATACAGAAAAGCAGGCTCCAGGCTCTGAGCTGGCAGTCAGCACAGAGCCTGACACGGGGCTCAAACCCATGAACCGCGAGATCATGACCTAAGCAAAAGTCGGACACTTAACCGACTAAGCCACCCAGGCGCCCCATCTTTGCTTCAGTTTAGAGCCAAGGGATAAACTGTGTATGTGCAAGCAGGTGCACATTTTTATGGTTATAGTGATAAAGATTGGAAAATACCTGCTTCAGCATATTTTAGCCCAAGCAAAGATTTTAATTTTCACGTTTGCTGAAGGTCAGGGACATAAATGTAAGAGGCACGTTGCATATTAAGATTCTTTGGGGTGAAGATTTTCTCTCTTTGCTATTCATGTTTCTCATTTTCTTCTGTTATTGCTCCACTCCCTAACATCACCACCAAAAGAGAGAAGGGGTGGGGGGAGAACCTGGAGATAAAACTAGCATTTGAGAATGAAGTAATTCCAAATAGATTTATACTGTGAAGTGCTTTGAGCCTAGGGAGAACTGGAATATGAGTGTGAGGTAGTAAAATGCGCGAGATTATAGGTAACTATGCAAATTTAGAGTATTATGAACCAAATATAAATGTAAACACTAAAAACCTGATTAGAAATAAAGAGTTAAAATATTCATGAAGGAATGGATCCATGCTCCAGTCAACCTGGTATTTTCGGCTAACAGAAGTACCAAAAAAATATTGTAGCCCAGTCTGGTAGCCTGTCCTGGTATCAGTAGTGAAAGATTAGGGATGCTTCATCCCAAATCTTGGGTTTCCTCGACCATAACTTAGCTATTGTTCATTCACTTAAATTTTAAAAGATTTATAAGTAACTTAGGACTAAATTCCTATTACTAGGGTAACAAATTTCAGTTTTTACTGGTAATTAGTATTTTTGCATGGTCATTAGTATTTCATTTTGTCTCAGTTTACAGTAATGTTCAAGCTCCAGGTATTTTGCAATTCTCATATTCTACAGTTTTTTTTTTAATAATCTATGTTAAACCTATTTATACTTTCATGATTTGATAAATTTTTATTTCCTCTTCATCATTTTTAAGTGGAATCTAGATTTTATCAGTCCTGTCTCATTACATAGGTTAGTCAAGAGGCATACATTGTGGAGGCGCCTGGGTGGCTTAGTCGGTTAAGCGTCCGACTTTTGCTTAGGTCATGATCTCGTGGTTCGTGGGTTCGAGCCCCGCGTCAGGCTGTGTGCTGACTGCCAGTTCAGAGCCTGGAGCCTGTTTCAGTCTGTGACTCCCTCTCTTTCTGACCCTCCCTTGCTCACACTGTCTCTCTCCATCTCTCCTAGAAATAAAAAAAAAAAAAAAAAAAGAGGCATACATTGTGTTCTTCAGTATCTGCATGATAAAAACATTCTACTATAACAAAGTACCTTTTTAAAAAACCTTTCACAAGCTTATTTTGGCCTCTCATTATTCCTGAAAGATAGGTAAGACAGTTATATATTTTCTTATTCTATGGCAGAATGGCAGAGAGGAATTTCTTTAGTTTTTGTTTTTTAATTCTCCATTGAGTTAATTGCTATTAAAGTTTGGAATCATTCTTTGGAAGGAGACAGGATCTTCCTCACTCTCCAGTATTTAAATGTATAATCTTCTGACCTTCTGTTCTTCATGTCTCTCTGCAGCCATATGTGTCATTATCTCAGCAAATGGCACCACCTAGTCCAAGCAACAGTACCCATAACAGCAGCAGTGGGAGCAATGGAAATGACCAGCTGAGCAAAACCAACCTCTATATCCGGGGATTGCAACCAGGCACTACTGACCAGGACCTTGTCAAATTGTGCCAGTCGTAAGTTGGTGGACATGTGGGTAGGCTTCAAGGGACAGTACAGGTTTTGACAATACTGGTTTCTTACCAGATACTCTTGTCCTGAACTGCAGTATTATTCGTTACAAGATTTCTTAGCAGCCCCTCTTAAAGAAATTCTACCTTACTAATACATAAAACAACCTTAGCATTTCTCTGAGGAAAGCCAGGATAGAGCTGGCCTTTGAAGCCTAATAGGTGACTTTGTGTACCCAGAATTGATGATATTTGTGGAAAGGTTCCCATCCTTACACTCAAATAGAAATGCTCAGTATCTCTAAAGATATTGATTAGAAGGCAGCGAGAGTTGGCAATAGGGATAGAAAAAAGTGGAACTAACCAATTGAATTGTACATTTAGGAGAATTTCTGCTGATAGAGATAATCCCAGTGAACCAGAGGAGCTCTCAAATTAGTAGATAAAGGAGACAGTGGAGAAAGAGGCTGACACTCTGCATCTACACCTTTAAAGACCTTTGGAGTTCTTTAGAGTAGATTTGAGTCATGAGGTAGAGATAACTACCATGGAATTAGCTGGAAAGAATTATGGAAAAATGCTGGAAAAATTGCAAGAGTCCAAAGATGCCAGCTCAGTTCCATTAGGCAGAAAGATGTGTGTTTTAAATGATACATTTGGGGGAATGGTTAGAGGAAGAAGTCTGGGGGCGGGGAAGAGGAAAATTGAGTTTGGGTAGGGAATGATGGAAAGAAATAGAAATAAGAACCTTGGACTGTGTAACCATTAAAAAAGAACTTTTTGTCAGCATATGACACACATACAGGAAAGTGCACAACTCATAAGTGTATATACAGCAGTGACTTTCAGTAAGGTAAACATACCCTTACAACAGTCCCTTGTAACCAGATCAAGAAAAAGAACATTATTGGGAGTGCCTGGGTGGCTCAATCAGTAAAGCATCTGACTCTTGATCTTGGGGTCATGAGTTCAAGCCCCACATTGGGCATGGAGCCTACTTTAAAAAGAAAGAAGGAAAGAAGGAAAGGGAAAGGAACCAACCAAAAAATTACCAACTCTTTGGAAGCCCACCTCTTAGTTTCTGTCCCCCGACTTCCAAACAAAGATACATACTGGGTGGTTTTTTTTTTTAAGTTTTTTAAAATTTATTTTGAGAGAGAGAGGGTGTGTGTGTGTGTGTGGGGGGGTTATATGAGTGGGGAGGGGCAGAGAGAGAATCCCAGGCAGGCTCCACGCTGTCAACACAGAGCCCAGTGTGGAGCTCAATCCCACGAAGCTGTGAGATCATGACCGTAGCTGAAATCAAGAGTTGGGGTGGCTCAGTCGGATAAGTGTCCAACTTCAGCTCAGGTCATGATCTCGCCGTTCATGGGTTCAAGCCCCGCATCAGGTTCTGTGCTGGCAGCTCAGAGCCTGAAGCCGGTTTCAGGTTCCGTGTCTCCCTCTCTCTCTCTGCCCCTTCCCCACTCATGCTCTGTCTGTCTCTGTCTCAAAAATAAATAAACTATAAAAAATTAAAAAAAAAAAAAAAAAGAGTTGTACCCTTAGCCAGCTGAGTCACCCAGGTGCCCCTCTACTGTTTGTATTCTAAATGATGGGTGTGGTTTGTTTGAACTTCACATAAACATAATGATATACCGTATATGCCCTCTTATGTCTGGCCTCTTTTGTTCAGTGTTACTTGTGAAATTCATTTACATTGTTGCATATAACAAAACTTTGTTTATTCTTATTGCTTTATAGAATTCCATCATAGGAATACACCATAGTTTATTTACCCATTCTACTGTTGCTGGACATTTGAATTGTTTCCAGTTTGTGACTATTATCAATATGAATAGCGCTTCCATGAACTTGTACAAGTGTTTTGGTGTACATATGTGTTGGGTTTATCCCTGGAAGTAAAATTATTGAGCCATAGGATATATGTTGAGTCAGCTTTTGTACATACTACTAAATAATTTTCTGAAGTGATTAAACTAATTCCAATTCCTACAATAGTATGTGTAAGTTCCAGTGGTTCCAAATCCTGGAAAGGCAGAACATTCTGCCCCCAAAATGTAGGTGGCATCAGAGATGTTTTATAAATTTCTTACTCTTCTGAGGTTTTGTCTGTGCAAATCATATGGATTTTTGCTGGCACCAGGCTGCACAAATTCAGTCTCTAAAGACTAGGTGTATATATAAAACTGTTTTGTTTTACCTCAGATTACCTTGCTGGAAAGGTATTTAAATGAGAGTGAGGGAACTTAGTCCAGGACTAGTAATTTTTGAGGGGAATGGGAGTTGGCAGAAATGTTCATTTGTGAAGGAAAAGACTATCATATCAGTCTAGTTCCTTGATTTCTGCACGCTGGGTTTCTTGCACTAAACATAGTGTGTTACAAAAATCTTCTCACTTCACAAGACAGACAGAACTCAGTTCCACTTCACTATACTTTTAGGCTTTCATTTTGCCCTTTCCAATGGTTTCCTTACCCTTTGGCTGTGTCTGAAGGGATGAGAGTAGTCAGGGTCATCATATAGCATGGAACTGAGGAGCTCAATAGGAGACTATAGAGAAGTAGAAATGAGGCAGAATAGGTGATAGATGAGTTATGACAAAAAGACTGAGAAGAGCAGGTGGCTGGAGGCCTGCTGGATGCTGCAAGCTGGGAGTTAAACCTTTCTAGGAAGGGTGTTTCCCATACATAGAAGGACTTCCTGTTTTTGTCCCAGTTATCTCTCTCTGGGTTGTAGGAGAAATGAATGTTCCTGGATCCTAAACCCTGGTGGGCAGGAAGAAGAAGCATGGAGTGCGGGGCTGGAACCCATGTCCTTTTGGAGAGTCTTCTTCCAAGGAGGAAGCAACAACAAACCAGCTGTTGTCAGCTGCAGCGCAAACTCTGAGCTGGGTCAGAGTCTTAACCTGCTCAGACCACAGCAAGCTCCACCCTGGGGCTTTGATAGGGATAGCAGCCTGTATGTCCTCTGGCTGGTCTCCTTCATCTCTTCTCCTGCCTAATTTTGGGAAAGATTCTAATTATGTAACCCTAAAGGGCTAGGATCATCACATTCATCCCCACCTCCATTTTGATGTATTCTTTTCACAGCCTCCAAGGCATTGCTTGGCTTTTTCTGTCTAATCCATTGGGTGACAGAAGTCCCACCAAAAACATCATTTAGAGCCTGCCCAGGAGCAAAACAGATGTATCAGTCATCATATGTTCTTTAGGGATGAGAGGGAAAGTGAAAAAAACCAAAAACAAAACACTTGTTTGGGGTATTGGTGTCAAATTCAGTCCCTGCCAACTATTTTCAGTTAAATCCTTTACTTCTGATTCTGTTAGTGATTTCTGTTCTGTATCTTTAATATTTTCACCCTCCTAGGATGGGATGTAGAGATGTCTTTCTAGTGGAACACTTCCAATATAATCCTGACCTGGGATATTCCACTGCTCAGTTTGGGGGACTCCACATGACTCTGCTGCCGAAGTATAATTTTCAAAAAATTGAAAAACCTGATCTCCTATGAATATAGGCAAACACATGTCCAAGATTTATGTCACTTACTAATAAGGGAACCAACAGGATGGTAAAAAGGGTTCAAAGAGCATTTGAGGGACTGAGTATTTATGGACACTGAAGAAATGTTGGAATAAGATTCTTAGGTTATAGGGGCATCTGGGTGACTCAGTTGGTTATGCGTTCAACTCTTTATCTCAGTTTAGGTCTTGATCTCAGGGTTGTGAGTTCAAGCCCTGCGTTGGGCTGACACTTGGTGTGAACCTCACTTAAAAAAAAGATTGCTAGGTTGTATACAAAACTGGTTCATATCTTATAGGACAATATGAAACTGCAATCTTTGGGATTCTCTTTTCTACTGGCCAGAAATTATTTGCATTTTACTGGACAAAATGTATAAGTTAATATGTATCTTCACAATGTCTGGACCCTAATCAGTAGTATATAGTAGGTCAAACAAAGAAACATCCCCCTAGATAATGAAATATACTTTAAATAGGTGTTTTAGACAATGTTCCAGAATGACATTGAAAAGATACACAATCCTCACTTTACCTTATCGTCAAGTTTTGGGTAATATCTGAACACTGCTGTTGCACCTGGTCTTGTACCCACTTATCTCCCTAACATGCTAAAATCTTGACAGTGAAAAATAGAAGTCTTAGAATAAAGTAAAGCAGAACAGAGAACCATTTGCACTAAAGTTGATGTTCCTTGACTGTAGTAATGATAATAATAGCAGTTTAGAACCTTCAAGCATTTATCATGTGGTAGACATTAATGCTTTATATCCATGAACTCATTTCATATTCCCAACAATCCTGTCTCTGCTTTGCAGATGATGAGACTGAGGCACAGAGGAGTTAAATGACTTGTCTGAGATGACAGACAGCTATAAAGTGTCAGAACCAGGGTTTGAATAAGAGCAGTTTATACTAGCCAACTGGATCTGACAGTACACTAAAAGAATTATTTACCATGATCAAGTGGGATTTATTCTTGGGATGCAGGGCTGGTTCAATATCTACAAATCAATCAGTGTAATACATCGCATTAATAAAAGAAAAAGTAAGAACCACATGGTCCTCTCAATAGATGTGGAGAAAGCTTTTGACAAAATACAGCATCCTTTCTTGATAAAAACCCTCAAGAAAGTAGGGATAGAAGGATCAGACCTCAGAAAAGCCATGTATATGAAAGACCCACCGCTAATATCATCCTCAGTGGGGAAAAACTGAGAGGTTTCCCCCTACGATCAGGAATACAACAAGGATGTCCACTCTCACCACCGTTATTCAGCATAGTGTTGGAAGTCTTAGCCTCAGCATACAACACAAAGAAATAAAAGGCATCCAAATTGGCAAAGAAGAAGTCAAACTTTCAATCTTTGCAGATGACATGATAGTCTATGTGGAAAACCCAAAAGATTCCACCAAAAAACTGCTAGAGCTCATCCATGAATTCAGCAAATTCACAGGATATAAGAATCAATGTTCATAAATCTGTTGCATTTCTATATACCAATAATGAAGCAGCAGAAAGAGAAATCAAGGAAGTGATCTCATTTACTATTGCACCAAAACCCATAAAATAGCTGGGGATAAACCTAACCAAAGATGTGAAAAATCTATATACACTGAAAATTATAGAAAGCTTTTAAAAGAAATGGATGAAGATACAAAGAAATGGAAAAACATTCCATGCTTATGGATTGGAAGAACAATTGTTGTTAAAATGCCACTACTACCCAAAGCAATCAACATACTCAATGCAATCCCTATCAAAATAACACGAGCATTCTTCACAGAGCTAGAACAAACAATCCTAAAATTTGTATGGAAAGAAAAAACCCTGAATAGCCGAAGCAATCCTGAAAAAGAAAACCAAAGCTGGAGGCATCACAATTCTGGACTTCAAGATGTATTACAAAGCTGTAATCATCAAGATAGTATGGTACTAGCACAAAAACATACACTTAGATCAGTGGAACAGAATAGAGAAACCAGAAATGGACCCACAAACATATAGCCAACTAATCTTTGACAAAAGGAAGAATATCCAATGGATAAAAGACAGTCTTCAGCAAATGGTGTTGGGAAAACCAGACAGCAACAGGCAGAAGAACGAACCCGGACTACTTTCTTACACTATATACAAAAATGAACTCATATGGATGAAAGACCTAAATGTAGATCAGGAAGCCATCAAAATCCTAGAGGAGAAAACAGGCAACAACCTCTTTGACCTTGGCTGCAGCAACTTCTTAACTTGACACGTCTCTGGAAGTAAGGGAAACAAAAGCAAAAATGAGCTGTTGGGATCTCATCAAAATAAAAAGCTTCTGCACAGCACAGGAAACAATCAACCAAACTAAAAGGTAACTGACAGAATAGGAGAAGATATTTGCAAATGACATATCAGATAAAGGGTTAGTATCCAATATCTATAAAGAACTTATCAAACTCAACACCCAAAAACAAATAATCCAGTGAAGAAATGGGCAAAAGACATGAATAGACACTTCTCCAAAGAAGACATCCAGATGGCTAACAGACAGATGAAAAAAATGCTCAACATCACTCATCATCAGGGAAACACAAATCAAAACTACAATGATATAGCACCTCACACCTGTCAGAATGGTTAAAATTAACAATTCAGGCGACCACAGATGTTGGCAAGGATGCGGAGAAAAAGGAACTGTTATGCACTGCTGGTGGGAATGCAAACTGGTGCAGCCACTCTGGAAAACAGTATGGAGGTTCCTCAAAAAAACTAAAACTAGAACTACCCTACAACCCAAAGGATATTTATCCAAAGGATACCGATGTGCTGTTTTGTTGGGGCACATGCACCCCAATGTTTATAGCATTGCTATCAAGAATAGCCAAATTATGGAAAGAGCCCAAATGTCCATCGACTGATGCATGGATAAAGAAGATGTGGTGTATATATATAGTACATACACTATGTATACATATATATACACACATATGGTATATTGGCAATCAAAAAGAATGAAATCTTGCTATTTGTAACAGTGTGAATGGAATACACTAATTTGGCTTAGTGTCAGAGAAATTAGAGAAAGACAAATATCATATGACTTCACTCCTATGTGGAATTTGGGATATAAGACAGATGAAAATAATGGAAGGGAAGCCAAAATAATATAAAAACAGGGAGGGGAACAACACAGACTCTTAAATACAGAGAACAAACTAATGTGTTTTGGGTGGGGATGGTCTAATTGGGCAAGGAGCATTAAGGACACTTATTGGGATGAGCACTGGGTGTTATATGTAGGTGGTGAATCACTGGGTTCTCCTTCTGAAATCATTGTACTATATGCTAACTAACTTGGGTATAAATTTAATATATATATATAAGATAAAGAGCAGTTTGGCTCAGGTTAACATTTAATCAGAGGTGGGTAATGGGGTGTCAGAGAAGAGAATTATCTATATATTTTTCATAGGAGGAATGGTATTTTTCCAGAAGAAGATAATTATTAAGGCTTATATTTAGTCCCCAAGGAATTCCAGCCAGAGCTCTGCCCCTACACACTCTCCTATGTGGACATCACCAGTATTCTTTTCCCAAGAAGATAATAGTCTCTTTCCAACTAGTGTCTAAATCTTAATTGGAGAAGAAGAAAGAAGTATGCTGGTATTGTAGGGACTGTAGTACGTTATTTCTTGTAGACATCTTTGGAGAATAGGTTTATATGATGAGCTTGACATTTTAAATTCATTTCTTCTTCTTTATATTAAGGTTTGAGTAGGAACAGTTGTGAAGAAAGGGCATGGATTCATCCAGATGTCTTGACCTCTGTCCTGTTCTCAATCCCTGCCCCCACATTATCACTTTGCATTTTCTTTTCCCTTAGATATGGCAAGATTGTCTCCACTAAGGCCATACTGGACAAGAGTACAAACAAATGCAAAGGTGAGAGAACAGCTGTCTTTGGTGATGGAGAGCACCTGTGAGTGAGGCCTTCCCTTGTCTCTAATCTTTACTGCTCAAAGCTCCTAGTACCCAGCGTTGGGGAGGAATCTCTAAGGTTTTCAGGCTTACAAGACTAATAGGTATTTAGATTGTTTGGTGACCAGATTGCTAGAGCTGAAAATGCTATTTTGGGGACCCATGGCTAGAAGCATGCACAGAGCCCCTGAACCTATTTTGGACTTCTTGTTTCCCCAGATTGGATGGTGGATATGGGAGGTAAGATTGTTTCTATTTAGTAAAGCATTGTAATGTTTTTGTTTTGTTTTGTTTTGTTTTTATTTCTGAGAGAGAGAGAGAGAGAGACAGTGTGAACAGGGGAGGGTCAGAGAGAGAGGGAGACACAGAATCCGATGCAGGCTCCAGGCTCTGAGCTAGCTGTGAGCACAGAGCCCAACGCGGGGCTTGAACCCATGAGCAGTGAGATCATGACCTGAGCCGAAGTCTGACACTCAACCAACTGAGCCACCCAGACGCCCCTATTTAGTAAAGCATTGTAAATGCCTTGCAGTGGTGGTAGTGGTAGGGTGACTTGGTGGCTATTGGGGTGGAATTTGTTGAGGTTTTGAGCAGCTCTGGGTACAGGTGGAAGAATAGAAGAAGACAAAGGACTATCTGTTGGGTGGGGTGGGGCTTCTCACAGGTGGCTGGCTCTCTGCAAAGGAGAGGCTATATTCCCTACGTGCCTACATTCCTAAGATGTGGCTAGAAAACAAGAAAGAGTTCTGTTGGGGGGTGGGAGCTGTGGATTATTAAAAAAGCCTAGTTTCTGAAACCTCATATTTCTTAAGGGGGAGGGAAAAAGCCAAGAACATCACAAGGACATCATTGCCCTTGGCATGCATAGCTGTAAAATAGACTAAATCTCATGGGATTTGAAGAGCACATGGATAACCACTTGAAACCTCTTAATTTCTTTCTCCCTTCCACTGTGTTACATGGAACATGACTCTTTCTCTGTCCCCTGAAGAGCCTGGGCTGCCTCCTTTCTTAGACCCCCACCTCCCAGTGATGCTGTTTCCTTGTTCCAGGCTATGGCTTTGTGGACTTTGACAGTCCTTCATCAGCACAGAAAGCTGTCACAGCACTGAAAGCCAGTGGGGTGCAGGCACAGATGGCAAAGGTAAGGGTTCTACCCCATGTCTGCTCCTCCTAGCACCAGAGGTCCAGTTCTAAGGCTTCCAGGAGTTGTAAGACCATGAATTTGATGGGCAAGGGCCAAGGTGCAGTAGTTTTTGACTATATCTGACCAAAGAAAGGCTGAGCTAGGGTCTCACTGAGCACCCCTTGACTGCCAGAGGAAGATGTTCTTCAAAGTCTGTGGCAGGTAGCTCTGTCAACTGTTCCTCTCATCAAGTATTATAAGCAGGTAAGAGGGTCAAGAGGCTTCCCTTCCTCCTGCAGTTTCCCCATTTACACCCTAGCCCCACTTCCCTACCAGACAGCTTGTGGTAGTTTTGCAACATTCTATGAAGAAGGCAGTTGTGCAACTCAGAAGTTAAGAACAGTGCCCTTCACCTCCCAACACTGTTCCCTTTGCTTGTGGGGGTGGGGGTGGGGTATTGGTAGGGGAGTTGGTAGGGGTTGGGGGGAGAGAAGCCACAGCAAGGAAGGAAGCTGACTCTTCTTATCACGTCTCTCTGGAGCTTTTGTTTTAATCCAGACAACTAGAAAAGTGAAGGCTTTTCTCTCCCTTCTGTTTTGAGGTGGGATTACCCCCCTTGCCTTTCTGAAGTCATTGTGAATACTCTGTAGAGCAATGAGGTAGGCCTGACAGTCACCCTTTTCTGTATGGTGAAAGAAAAACAAAGCCCTGAGGGGAAAGGCAGAAGGGGCGTTGAAGTTGCTGGTGATCTGACCCCATTCTCAAGGGCAGTGACTGCTTAAGTTCTTAAAAATATAGCTGTGGGAAGTTACTGCCATTTTGCACATTCTGCCCTCTGGTGGGGCTCTTCCATCTCTTCTTTCCTCTTTCCGGACAAAAGCTCTCTGACAATGGAGTTGAGGACACTTCAGAGTTCCTATGAGTTTAGAGCTCTGAGGGCTGCATGGTGACCCAGTGAACTATACATCTGCCCCTTAGCACAGCCCCCAGCACGTTGCCTTTCCTTTCCCCTTCTCCCTCTACCTGCTCTCCCTCTGTCGCATTCCTACTCAGAGGATTCTACTGTGGCCAGAAGAGGACGGAGGGGGATTGCTTAAAACCGTCCAGCCCTCCTGTCCAGCGGGGGGGAGCAGTTTAGCCAAGGGAATCCAGCGCTGGGGAGGGAGGAGTAGCTGCTCTGCCTAGTTCTTAAAGAGACAGCCAAAACATCACCGATGACTTCTATTACAGGCGTGTAATACTGGAAATATTGAATCTGGTTTTTTTCCCCCTGGACTCAACATACAATCCATGGTAGTGGGACTAGGTGTTATGAACAGTTAAGACCCTCTTTGTTTATGTGTGCCCCTTTCTACTATCTCTTTTTTGAGATGTCATATTGTGACGAGGGCTTAGGGTGGGAGAGGGGTAAGAGATGTGCACTTCATTTCCTCACTTTTTTTTCCATAGCAACAGGAGCAGGACCCCACAAATTTATACATATCAAACCTTCCACTATCAATGGATGAGCAAGAACTGGAGGGGATGCTGAAGCCCTTTGGCCAGGTTATCTCCACTCGAATCCTTCGAGATACCACTGGAACCAGCAGAGGGGTTGGCTTTGCAAGGTGAGGGATATCAAGAATGGGAAATGATGAAGTTAATACAGAATGTCACTTAGAAGATCACCAAAGAAATCTGTACCCCTCCCCCAAGGGACAAATTATTGGCTTAAAGTACTCGACAGTGAATCAGAAGTTCATTTAATTAGAGGTCACAATACTCAAAAACCCATTTGCTCCAAATCTTTATCCTTTCCCCACTTTTTCTTGCTACTCTAGCATTTGTTCCTTGATCCAGACCCAAGCAGAATACAGTAATTCTGTATCTTCTTATGGTTTACTGAATAGTTTCTCATTCTGTTATGTCATTTAATCTTTATAACAACCCCACAAAATACAGTAAAACCTTGGTTTGTGAGCATAATTCGTTCCAGAAACATGCTTGTAATCCAAAGCCCTTGTGTATCAAAGTATCAAAGTGAATTTCTGCATAACAAATAATGGAAACTCAGGTGATTTGTTCTACAACCCAAAAATATTCATATAAAAATGATTACTAAAAAAATGATTACTATATTATAATACAAAATATAAAGAAAAATAAATTAACTTGCACTTACCTTTGAAAACCTTCGTGGCTGGTGTGAGGGAGACTAGAGAGAAGAGGGTTATTGTGTAGGACAACTTTCACTAACAGAATCACTGCTATCTGTTGGCTCAATGGAATCTTTTTCTACATGAGGGCCATAGTATATGTTTGCACAGATGTTGACTCCAGTACAGTATTAATAAACTCTTGTATACTGTATTTAATGTAACTGGCAATAAGGCAGCAGTGGAAAAGGTCTATATCTGCAGGCAGCCTGACCTAGAATGAAGCAAAGCATTCCAAAGTTTACTCTTGTATGGAAAAGCAAAGGACTGTCTGTAGGTGCTTCGAAGTGACAAAAAATATACTAGTGCCAGCTGTGGGCACCTTCCAACGTGCTGAAAAATCACTGTACTGATTTTCTGCCAAACACTACAGCCTGAGACTAAGCATTCAAGCATGGAGATAATCACCCACAATCCCGTACAGAGAGAGAACCATTGGCTCAATTGTGATCAAGTGACATTTGGTGTCACATACTGCTTGTATTGCAAGACATCATTCATTTATCAAGTTAAAATTTATTAGAAATGTTTGCTCATCTTGCGGAACACTCACAGTGTTACTTGCAATCCAAGGTTTTACTGTAAATATTCTGTTTTAAGGAAACCAGGGCACCTGGTTGGCTCAGTCAGCTTCCAGCTCTTGATTTCAACTCAGGTCATGATCCCAGGGTCATGGGATTGAACTCCACGCCTCGCTGTGCACTGGGTGTGGAGCCTGTTTGAGATTCTGTCTTTCCCTCTCTCCTCCCCCATTCATGTGCTCACTTTCTCTTTCAAAAAGATAAAAAGGATACTCTAAAACAAAAAACAACATTTTATAGCTAAGGAAACCAAAGCCCCCAATATAAAGTGATTTGTCCAAGGTCTTACAGCACTGGGTGGTAATCCTTCTGGCTTTAAGATCAGTGGGATGAAGAAGATTTGGCCTACCTTTTCAGTTCTGTTGAGAGACTTAGATTCTAGACCAACTCTGCCACTAACTGCCCCTGTGATATCAGACCTTTGTGTGCCTTGGTTTATGTGCATTGGTTTGTGAAGTAGAGATTGATGTAGATGAGTGATTTTCTTAAGGTGTTCCCTAGAGCTGCAGAGTTATCCAGGGTGCCTACCTCATTTGGACTTACGTGTCGTTTGTAGGGCTTCATCATCTCCTAGCCCACTTAAGAAATGGTTCTTTTTTTTTTTTTTAATTTTTTTAAAATTTAAATGTTTTAAATTAAAGTTTAAATAAAATGTTTTATTTCTGAGAGAGAGACAGCATGAGCAGGGGAGGGTCAGAAAGAGAGGGAGACACAGAATCCGAAACAGGCTCCAGGCTCTGAGCTGACTGTCAGCACAGAGCCCGACACGGGGCTCGAACCCACCAACTACGAGATCATGACCTGAGCCGAAGTCGAATGCTCAACCGACTGAGCCACCCAGGTGCCCCGGTTCTGCTTTTATTTTAAGATTTTGTTTAAAAGTAGATTCTGTTGCTTTTTTTAAAAGCTTGAAAAATATTGGAATAAGTGATCTGAAGTTTCCATTTTGTGTTACAATATCTTGTCTGGTTCAGGAACACTCCCAAGTGTTTCAGATCTTGGGAACTCAATCTTGGTAGCACCACCTGCTGGCAATCCCAGATATAACTAGAAGAGAGTTCCTATGTTTGTGGTCATTAGACTTTTTTTTTTTTTTGCTCCCATACTTAAAGCAGAGGTTCCTCACCTTTTTCAGTTCATGACACTTTATGTTGTCACAATACTTTGTTTTGTTTTGTTTTTTGCTCTAGACCAAAAGAACTACTTAAGGGGCACCCAGCTGTCTGAGTCAGTAGAGCATGTGATACTGGGGTAATATATTTGTTCGAGCCCCACATTGGAGGTAGAGTTTATTTAAAAAAAAAAAAAAAAAAAAAAACAGTGAGCAAAAGAAGTACTTAACGGTTCAGTTTCTTGAGTAATTTAATGGTCTAAACAACTCAAAAAGTTGTTTTTTTTTTTAATTTTTTTCACGTTTTATTTATTTCTGAGAGAGAGAGAGAGAGAGAGAGAGACAGCGTGAGCAGGGGAGGGTCAGAGAGAAAGGGAGACACAGAATCCAAAGCAGGCTCCAGGCTCTGAGCTAGCTGTCAGCACAGAGCCCGGCGCAGGGCTCAAACCCATGAACTGGAGATCATGCCCTAAACTGAAGTTGGACACCTAACCGACTGAGCCACCCAGGCGCCCCTCAAAAAGTGCTTTTATGTTAAAAGTTTTGTTGCTATTTTGGAATGCCTGGGTGGCTCAGTCGGTTTTTGCTTGATTTTGACTCAGGTCATGATTCCAGGGTCATGGGATTCTCTCTCTCCTTCAACCCCTCTCCCCTCCTCATGCTCTCTCTCTCTAAGATAAAAAAATGTTTTAACTAAAAGAAATTTATAGCTATTTCAAAAATTCATTAAAAGAGAAAAGATTTGTATTTTGGTCTTTAACTGTACTTATTCTACTTACAAATGGGATGTGCGTCTGTTGAACACTGCACAACTTCTCAAGCTTTGGAATCAGATTGGGCACTTACACCCTCATTTCCTGTTACACATTGGTTTTCTTATGGTATTTGCTTTTGTCATAGCAACCATTGAAAAACTAGCTTTGTAATAATACATTATTGAAGGATTTTAGGGTGATATAATTTTGAAATAGTGACCTGTTTAGAGTTAGTAGTCCACCCAATATCCAACAGACGTTGCTGTATTTTCTTCAGAAAGTTCAGGGGTGCCTGGGTGGCTCAGTCTGTTAAGTGTCCGACTTCGGCTTAGGTCATGATCTCCTGGTTCTTGAGTTTGAGCCCCGCATTGGGCTCTGTGCTGACAGCTCAGAGCCTGGAGCCTGCCTCCAATTCTGTGTCTCCCTCTCTCTCTGACCATCCCCTACTCACGCTCTGTCTCTGTCTCTAAAAAATAAATTTAAAGGGGCACCTTGGGTGGGTCAGTCGGTTGGGGGTCCGACTTCGGCTCAGGTCATGATCTCATGTTTCATGGGTTCGAGCCCTACATCAGGCTCTGTGCTGATAGCTCAGAGCCTGGAGCCTACTTCAGATGCTGTGTCTCCCTCCCTCTCTGCCCCTCCCCTGCTTGTGCTCTGTCTCTCACCCTCAAAAATAAATTAAAAATGTGAAAAAAAATTTTTTTAATTTAAAATGTTAAATAAAAAAGTTCAAAAGCTCCCTATGTATGCCTCTCTGAGCTCACCACAGTGGCACAGGGTACCTCCGAGTCCAGTTTGGAAATTGTGGCTTTGAAGACTTGAAAAACTGAAATCTCTTGTATCTTTCTATGTTACTGTCTACATATTTTCTTCATACATTTTGATCTTGCAAAGTATAATTCCCAGCAAATTATGATATTTTAAATAAAACTGTCATGTCATTTATAAATGTATGCAAATATATCTAAATTGTCATAGCAATGTGATACACAAAATCATCTGTTTAAAAATATATAGGATATTTCTTTTTTAATGGTTGTAACCTTTTTTTTAAGTTTATTGATTTATTGAGAGACAGAGCGTGCAAATGGGGGAGGGGGAAAGAGAGACAGAGACAGAGAGAGAGAGAGAGGGAGAGAGAGAGAATCTCAAGCAGGCACCACACTGCCAGGGCAGAGCCCAATGTGGGGCTTGAATCTATGAGATTATGACCTGAGCCAAAGTCAAGAGCCAGACACTTAACTGACTGAGCCACCCAGGTGTCCCTAATAGTTATAACTCTTATATCATTCTTATTATAGTGGTTTTTTTGTTCTTTTTTAAAAATTTTAAATGTTTTAATTTATTTTTGAGAGAGAGCACAAGCAGGAGAGAGGCAGAGAGAAAAGGAGGCACAGAATCAGAAGCAGGCTTCAGGCTCTGAGCTGTCAGCACAACACAGGGCTTGAACTTGTGAATTACGAGATCATGACCTGAGCCACAGTCAGATGCTTAACCAAGTGAGCTGCTCAGGCACCCTTTTTTGTTTTCTTTAATAGACTAATGTGTTTAGGGACGATTTCAATTTTACTTATTTATTTTGGGGAGGGACAGGGCAGAGAAAGATAATCCCAGGCAGCCTCTGTGCTGTCAGCATAGAGCCAGATGCGGGGCTCCACCCCACAAACTATGAGGTCATGACCTAAGCCGAGATCAACAGACACTTAACCACCTGAGCCATCCAGGTGCCCCCCTTTTCTTGTTCTTGATCTTGTACTTCCATTCCGTTTCATTACAGAATTGTATTCCAGTATAAAATATTTTTATAGTTGAAAGTCTTTTTATGGATCATTCTATTGTACTTCTCTGCAACAAAAAAATATATATACAGCAAATGAGATTTTTTTTCTTATGGTTATGAGTCTGTACATGTGAAGTAAATTTTATTGGAAAAGCTTTCTCCTATGACATGGGTAAGTTTTATTTTGTTTAGGTTTTTCTAATTAGGTCATGTAGCCACTAGTGACTGTTGTTTATTGCTATAATATCAATTCTGTTCCTGTTTTTTGTTTTCATGCTGAGAAGCCTTGTTCACAAAATATGTAAATAGGAATAGGAAGAGTTTAGTTAAAATAGGAATTCTTTGAATTTTTTCTGATTTATATGCGAATAACCAAAGTGATTGATCCATCAAAATTGATTTTTTAATGTCAGTTAACAACCTACTGAGTCATCTAGCTTGTTGGAAAAATTAGAAACATCTTACTTACAAAATGGTTTAAAAGTCAGGCATCCTTGGGGCGCCTGGGTGGCTTAGTCAGTTAAGCGTCCAACTTTCACTTAGGTCATGATCTCGCGGTTCGTGGGTTCTAGCCCCGCGTCGGGCTCTGTGCTGACTGCCAGCCCAGGGCCTGGAGCCTCTTTCAGTCTGTGACTCCCTCTCTCTCTCTGACCCTCCCCTGCTCACGCTGTCTCTCTCTCTCTCCTAGAAATAAATAAAACATTAAAAAAAAAAAAAAAAGTCAGGCATCCTTGCCTCCTGTGGAGTTTGGGGATATGTGTGAGGTCAGTGGAGAGGGGTGGCTGTGAGAGTGCACTTGACCATTGGTGGCCACAGTCTCTCCCCAGGCAGAACACTTTTAGGAAAGAGCTTATGAGGAAGTGGAGGTTATGATAACAATTCTCTTTAAAATACCCATCATGCCTGCTTAGCCTTTTGGAAGATTAAGGAATAGAAGTAACCCAACTAAAGACTGCTGCTGTGGAGTACCTAGGTTGTGGTTTTTCCCTAAAAGGTTCCATTTGAGGCTGTTTTCAAATGACCACCTTCATAGGAATGGTTCCTGTTTTTAGTGGTTATTGGCATAGAAAATGCAATGAGATTTACTTTAAATATGGAAGGAGGGGAAGATACTGTACCTTGTGCCATATAGACCCTTATAATTTTTAGAACACACTTAATGTTTGTTTACTTTTGAAGGACAGAGCGTGAGCAGGAGAGGGTTGGAGAGAGAGAGAGGGAGACACAGAATCCAAAGCAGACTCCAGGCTCTGAGCTGTCAGCACAGAGCCCAGTGTGGGGCTTGAACCCATGAACCATGAGATCATCACCTGGGCCAAAGTCAGACACTGAACTGACTGAGCCACTCAGGTGTCCTTAGAACACACTTAAAGACATGATCTCGTTTGATTTATAGTAGGGTAGGTAGAGATGTTATCTCTAAAGCAGAAATGAGGAGTAGGTCCAGTGGGTTTTGTGCAGGTCCTAACTCCTAGAACTTTGGGTGATAAACTGGTGCTAGAATCTAGATTTTCTGATTTCTTATTCACTTGTCTTTCCTCAACAAGATACTTTAACTCAGTAGTTCCCAACATTGTTTCTATCACTATAGACCATGAACTCTATCTTATTACCCTTTTGTCTTACAGTTTTATGAAGTCTTAATATTATCAGGAGCTAATTAGACTACAGAAGCAAAAAATAAATATTAGCAAGTTCTTAGCTTGTGCAGTTTTATTGGAGTGAAGTTAGGAATTTTTTAATAAAAACTAATAGTGACATGGAGCACCTGCCTGGCTCAGTGGGTAGAGCATGTGATTCTTGATCTCAAGATCATGAGTTCAACCCCCGCATTGGGTGTAGAGCTTATTTAAAAAAACAAAACAAGGGCACCTGGGTGGCTCAGTCGGTTAAGCCTCTGACTTTGGCTCAGGTCATGATCTCACGGTTCGTGGGTTCGAGCCCTGCGTTGGGCTCTGTGCTGACAGCTAGCTCAGAGCCTGGAGCCTGCTTCGGATTCTGTGTTTCCCTCTCTCTTTTACCCTCCTCTGTTCATGCTATCTCTCTCTCTCTCTCAGAAATTAAAACATAAAAAAAATTTTTTTAAACAAAAACCAGGCGCCTGGGTAGTTCAGTTGGTTAAATGTCCTACTCTTGATTTTGAATCAGGTCATGATCTCACGGTTTGTGAGATTGAGCCCCACATTGGGCTCTGTGCTGAAAACATGAAGCCTGCTTGGAATGCTCTCTTTCCCTCTCTCTTTGTCCCTCCTTAGATTGCATTATGTGCACTCTCTCTAAATAAGTAAATAAATATTTTTTAAAAATATTAATTAAAAAATAGGGGCACCTCGGTGGGTCACTTGGTTAAGTGTCCGGACTTCAGCTCAGGTCATGATCTCATGGTTTATGAGTTCAAGCCTTACATCAGACTTGCTGCTGTCATCACAGAGCCCGCTTGGGATCCTCTGTCCCACCCCTCTCTATGCCCCTTCCCGGCTCACACTCCTCTCTCTCTCTCAAAAATAAACATTAAAAAAAGGTTATTCTTGGGGTGCCTGGGTGGCTTAGTCGGTTAAGCGTCCGACTTTCGCTTAGGTCATGATCTCGCAGTTCGTGGGTTCGAGCCCCGCGTCGGGCTCTGTGCTGACTGCCAGCTTGGAGCCTGGAGCCTATTTCGGAGTCTGTGTCTCCCTCTCTCTCTCACCCTCCCCTGCTCACTCTGTCTCTCTCTCTCTCTCCTAGAAATAAATAAAAATATTTTTTTAAAAAAAAGGTTATTCTTAATAAATAATAAATAAATGATGGTGACAGCCACTATTTATTCTATTCTTGTTTATGAACTAGACCTAATATTAGGCCTATTCATCAGTATCTTCTTTGGAATATTCATAGCATGAGGATCTTCATTTTTTCATTGTAGGGGCCCTATAGGAGCCAGTTGAGGGACCTTTTATTAGAAGTTGCCACGGGGCACCTAGGTGGCCCAGTTGGTTAAGTACTTGACTTTGGCTCAGGTCTTGATCTCACAGCTCTTGAGTTTTAGCCCTGCATCAGACTCTGTGCAGAGCCTAGAGCCTGCTTTGAATTCTGTGTCTCCTTCTCTGTCTGCCCCTTCCCTGCTTGTACTTTGTCTCTCTTTCTTTCTCTCTCTCAAAAAATAAACATTTAAAAAAATTTTTTAAAAAATGGGGTTGCCTCTTCAAGATACCTTGAATTTGTGTGGAGAAAACTCTGTTTCTAGAGTCATAATTTTTAGAGCATTTGTGGGATTGGGAACTTAGAGCTTTCTCTTTGAATGTAGGGAGAGCATAGATCCTGAAGAAGCTAGAGCCTAATCCCTCTTGTGCTCCTTAGGATGGAGTCGACCGAGAAATGTGAGGCCATCATCACCCACTTTAATGGAAAATATATTAAGACACCAGCTGGAGTACCAGGTGAGGCATCTGGGAATCAGGCTGAGAGAGCCACAGGTTGTTACTTCCAGTGAAGATTCTGGAGGCATTTTTCGTGAGCGTGAATGGACTAAGTAAGGTAGGACTCAGCTGCCTGTTTGCTTTCTTTCTTGGCAGCCCCATCTGATCCCTTGCTTTGCAAATTTGCTGATGGTGGTCCAAAGAAGCGACAGAACCACGGAAAATATGTGCAAAATGGACGGGCCTGGCCAAGGAATGGAGATGTGGTAAGAGCACCTCTGAGGAGACAGGAGTACTAAGGACATTAAAGTGGAAGGGAAATTACCATGGCCTGATTTGTGTGAGTTTAGATGGTAAGCTTAAGAGCTACAGCTGGCTGCTTAGCATGGTCTTCAGTGTGGGTCTTGAGAGGGATTGTGCAGCCTACACAACCAGAACTCCAGAACAGCAGTAGCAGGGCCCATCCAGACTTTGCTCTAGTCTGTTGAATCAAACACATCCTAGTACTGATATTCTGGGCTTCCCTCTGTTTTCACCTGAGGGCTCACAATATGATCACTGTGTTCTTCCTTTATAGGGTGGTATGGCCTTGACCTATGATCCCACCACAGCTCTTCAGAATGGGTAAGGGTGTTGGATGTAATTGGGTTACCTGAAAATGACAAGAGCCTGTCTTGACACTGGGATGTTTCATCTTGATTTTTAAACGGCAGCTAGTGGCGGTGTCTGTTAGTGGGGCCCTTACCTTGTGGTTTCCTGTGACTCCTTACTGATGAGGTTCCTTCTTCCAGGTTCTACCCAGCTCCTTATAACATCACCCCGAACAGGATGCTTGCTCAGTCTGCACTCTCCCCATATCTTCCATCTCCTGTGTCTTCATATCAGGTATGTTCATGCGGAAAAAAGGGTGTGGTGGTTTTCCCTACCACTGTGCTTTAAGTGAGGGAATATAAGGCTGGAAACTACTTATTTTTTGGTTGTTCCTTTATATATGTTGCTCACAAATCATTTTACTTGAAAGCATAATGTGATCACATTACATGTACATAGACTGTTATGGTAGCATCCTCTTACTCTCCATAAGTCTACCACCCCATAAATAAACCCATATTAATTTCCTCTTATTCCATGTATTTCAAAAAGTTCATATTTTTCTTCATGTGCACACATATATATAGTTTGTGAAGTCATTGTTTACAGAAATGTAAACATATTAAATATATTTTTATACTTCTCTCACTTAACAGTATCTTAAACCAGTGATTCTCAAAGCGTGGAACCGAGACCAGTAGTATCACCTGAGAATTTTAAAAAACAAACTCTTGGGCTCCACCCCAGATCTGCTGCATTAGAAACTCTGGGGATGGGTTCCAGCAATCTGTGACCATACAAAGTTATTACAGTATTATTGACTGTATTCCCTATGCTGTACTTTCCATCCCCATGACTCAACTTATTTTATACCTGGTAGTCTGTACCTCATAATCCCTTCCATCTATTTCGTCCATCTTCACCCCACCCCTTCACCCCATGGAAAGCTGAGTTTTTAACAAGTCTTCTGTGTGATTCTGATGTAGCTAATGTTGAGATTTTTTGTTTTAACCATTTCTTTTTTTAAATAGTTACATTATATTTCATGCTGCAGATATACCAGAATTCTTCAACTCTGTCTTGGTGAAGAGTATTCATTTGGATTTCATAGCTTTTCTGGAACAAATGACACTCCAATCCATATATTATTCAACCTAGCAGGCACATTCCTTAAGCTCTAGGTCCAAGAAATAAAACCACTCATATGTAAAGACCCTTCTGGCTACATCGTTAAGTTTGAGTACTATTATTTCTGGGGGCTAGCCAAGGAGCATGATTGCTAGGTTGAATAATGTATGGACTTCCATGTTTGTTTTTTTTGTTTTTTTAATATGTGTTTTAAAGTTTATTTATTTTGAGAGAGAGGAAGAGAGCATGTGTGCATGTGAGCAGAAGAAGGACAGAGAGAGGGGGAGAGGCAGAGAATCCCAAGCAGGCTCTGCACTGTCAGCACAGGAGCGATCACACCCTGAGCTGCCAAAGGTCAGACACTCAACTGATGGAGCCTCCCAGGTGGCCCTGGACTTTCAGGTTTATGGATGTTGCCAGATCGCTTTCCATAAAGGCTGTGTCAGTTCACATTTCCACTAGCAGTGTATGAGAGTGCCCATTTCCTTCCAGCCGTAAAGTGACATTGCTCTTTTTTAAGTTTTTCCTATCTTGATAGGCGTAAAGTGCATTGTTACTTAAATTTGCACTTCCCTAACAATAGCTGAGTGTAAGCTTTTTGGTTTGTTGTTTTTTGTTTGTTTGTTTGTTTTTACATTTGTCATATTTTGATTTGCTCTTCTCTGCTTTTCATATGCTTGGCACATTTTTTTGTTTATTCTTTTTTTTTTTTCATGTCTTTATTTTGAGAGGCAGAGACAGAGAGCAAGCAGGGGAGGGGCAGAGAGAGAGGGAGACACAGAATCTGAAGCAGGCTCCAGGCTCTGAGCTGTCAGCACAGAGCCTGACGTGGGGCTCGAACCCATGGACTGAGATCATGACCTGAGCCGAAGTCGGACACTTAACCGACTGAGCCACCCAGGTATCCCTGATTATTCTTTTCCTATCAACTTGTAAACACATATTTGTATATTATTTAAGTATTAATCCTCTGGTTATCTTTCTTACAAATATTTTTTTCCAAATTTATTTTTGTCCATTGACTTTGTGTTGTGGTCCTTAGTCTTGTGCTCTAAACCCAAGTCATTTGGAGAGGTTATCAAACCTAAATTACTGGGCAGCACACAAAGAATTTTCAATTGAGTAAGTCTAGGGTAGGAGGCAAGAATTTTTTTTAATTATTATTTTTTTAAATGTTTATTTTTGAGAAAGAGACAGAGCGTGAATGGGCGAGGGGAAGGGAGAGAAGGAGACACAGAATCCAAAGCAGACTCTAGGCTCCAAGCTGTCAGCGCAGAGCCAAATGTGGGGCTCAAACTCACGAACCCTTATGACCTGAGCTGAAGTCGGACGTTAACCAACTGAGCCACCACGTCCCCCTCTCCAAGATTTGACTGTTTTACATTTAAATATGTAATCATATATATTTTTAAATGTATATATTTTAAAGTTTATTTATTTTGTGAGAGACAGTGTGTGACAGGGAAGGGAGAGAGAGAGAGAGAGAGAGAGAGAGAGAGAGAGAAAGAATCCCAAGAAGGCTCTGCGCTGATAGTGCAGGGCTTGAATTCCCAAACTGTGAGATCATGACCTGAGCCAAAATCAAGAGTTAGATTCCTATCCAACTGAACTACTACCCAGCCACCCCCAGGAATTTATTTTTGTATATGGTACCAGATAGGGATTTTTTTTTAATGTTTATTTTTCAGAGAGAGAGAGAGCATGTGTGTGCCCATGCACACAGGGGAGGAGCAGAGAGCAAGGGAGAGAATCCCAAGCAGGCTCTGGGTTGTCAGTGCAGAGCTCAAACTCATGAGGCTCAATCTCATGAACCATGAGATCATGACCTGAGCCAAAATCAAGAGTCAGTTGCTTAATTGACTGAGCCACCCAGGTACTCCTAAAGATTTTTTTTGTTTAATGTTTTATTTCAGAGAGAGAGAGAGAGGGGCAGCATGAGCAGGGGAGGATCAGAGAGAGAGGGAGATACAGAATCTGAAGCAGACTCCAGGCTCTGAGCTAGCTGTCAGCACAGAACCTGATGCAGGACTTGAACCCACGAACTGTGAGATCATGACCTGAGCCAAAGCTGAGCCGACTTCGGCTCAGGTCATGATCTCACAGTTTGTGGTTCGAACCCCGTGTTGGGCTCTGTGCTGACAGCTAGCTCAGAGCCTGGAGCCTGTTTCAGATTCTGTGTCTTCCTCTCTCTCTGACCCTCACCTGCTCACGCTGTCTCTGTCTCTGTCTCAAAATTAAATACAACAAAAAAAATTTTTTTTAATTGAGGTACAATTCACGGACCGTAAAATGCACCCACTTAAAGTATACAAGTCCGTAGTTTCTAGTATATTTTGCAAAGTTATGCAAGTATCACCACTGTCTAATTCCAGAATATTTTTATCATCTCAGAAAGAGACTCTCTACCCATTAGCAGTCACTGCCCATTCTCCCTCATCCCCACCCCCGGCAACCACTCATATTGTTTCTATGGGTATAGGTTTGTCGATTCTGGATACTTCATGTAAATGGAAGCATACAGGGGGTTCCTGGGTGGCTTGGTTGAGCCTCCCGATTTTGGCTTAGATCATGATCTCACAGTTCGTGGGTTTAAGCCACATGTCAGGTTCTGTGCTGACAGCTCAGAGCCTTGAGCCTGCTTGGGATTCTGTATCTCCCTCTCTTTCTGCCTCTCCCTGCTCATGCTCTGTCTGTCTTTCAAAAATCAATAAAACATTTTTAAAAAATAAATGGAAGCATACAGTATATGTCTTTTGTGTCAGGCTTCTTTCAGTTCGCATGCTTTCAAGGTTTATTGTGTTGTAGCATATAGCAGTATTTGGTTCTTTTTTTTAATGACTGAATTGGTCACATTCCTTTGTAGGACTCTACCACATTTTGCTCTTCACTTATCAGTTGATGGCTATTTCAGTTGTTTCTACCTTTTGGCTATTACGAATAATGCTGCTTTGAACATTTGTGTACAATTATTGTGTCCGTACACACTTTAATTTCTCTTGGGTATATACCTCCAAGTGGACTTGCTGGGTCACATAGGAACCCTGTTTAACTTTTTAAGCAGTTGCCAAACTGTTTTCCCAAGCCACTGTGCTATTTTACATTCCTGCCTACAGTATATGACACTTGTTATTCTGTCCTTTTAATTATAGCCATCCTAGTGAGTATGGAGTGGGATCTCATTGTGGTTTTGATTTGCATTTCCCTAGTGACTAATAATGTTGAGCCTTTTTGATGTGCGTATTGGCCATTTGTATATCTTAGAGAAGTCTCTATTCCTATCCTTTGCCCATTTTTAAACTGGGTTCTTTGGGGGTCCCTGGGTGGCTCAGTCAGTTATGTGTCCGACTTCATCTCAGGTCATGATCTCACGGTTTATGGGTTCAAGCCCCACGTTGGGTCGGGCTCTGCTGGCAGCTAGCTCAGAGCCTGGAAACTGTCTTTGGATTCTGTGTCTCCCCTTCTCTCTGACCCTCCCCTGCTCATGCTGTCTCTACCTCTCTCTCAAAAATAAATAAAATATTTTTTTAAAGGTTTTTAATTTCTCTAAAATAATAAACTGGGTTCTTTGTTGACATGTAAGAGTTGCTAATTTATTTTATGAAGAGTTTATCCTTAATGTTTCTATTTTGTGATGGGGCATTCTAACTTTTTTTGGGTTTTGCTGAAAACTGTCAGATCACTGGGAAAACAGTGGTTTGTAGGCAGTTAATGTTTTTGTCTGTTTTGTTTGCATTAGAGAGTAACTCAGACATCTCCTGTACAAGTACCTAACCCATCTTGGATGCACCACCAGTCATACCTCATGCAGCCTTCAGTGAGTGTTCAGAAGTGGGCAGAAGCCAAAGAGGCAATTTGATGTAAAGGAAAAACAGTGGGATTTTATGATAGACGATGTGGGTGTGAGTTCTGGCTCAGTCAGAACAAATTCAGTTGGAGTTTGTTATTCCTACACAAGGACCCTCCACACTGATGAGCAGAGCTCCTGTTTCTCTTGTACAGCTGGGTTGCTACTCCCTTTTTGTTTCCCAGGAGTTTTAAATGTCTGCCTTCAGGGGTCTTGGTAGACATGAATCACTAACCTTGCCCTTTGGTGCTGCCTTTAGGGTTCAGTTCTGACACCGGGGATGGATCACCCCATTTCTCTCCAGCCTGCTTCCATGATGGGACCTCTTACCCAGCAGCTGGGCCACCTCTCCCTCAGCGGCACAGGCACGGTAAAGCAGGACACTGATTTTCAACTCCTCTGAGCAAGGGGTACCTGTGTCATGCTCTTCAGCATAAATACTTGTGAAGGAGGGTGGCGGTCACTTCGGCATCAGTGAAGGCACACAGACTAGGAGAGAAACAGAATATAGCTGTTCTGCTCCCCAGTTCACTCCTTTTAACTGATTCCTATTCAGGAAACTAAACAAACAGTACTTCTGTCTACATAGCATTTTATCCAGGAGCTCACACATAGGTCCTTAGAAATCCTTAATGGGGGTGCCTGGGTGGCTTAGTCGGTTAAGCGTCCGACTTTCGCTTGGGTCATGATCTCGCGGTTCGTGGGTTCAAGCCCCACGTCTGGCTCTGTGCTGACTGCCAGCTCGGAGCCTGGAGCCTATTTCAGAGTCTGTGTCTCCCTCTCTCTCTGACCCTCCCCTGCTCATGCTCTCTCTCTCTCTCCTAGAAATAAATAAAAATATTAAAAAAAAAAAAATCCTTAATGAAAGTCATAGCAAGAAGAATGGATGAAGCTCATGAGCTTTCTCGTAGGTCTGCTGCATTCTGGCTTGCACAGGAGAACCTCAGGGCTGTGTGATGAGGAAGAGCAGAAGGCAGGAAAGAGCAGGAAAGGAAGGCATGGAGGTGGAAGTCTCTCTAAGCCAGTGCACTTTAGAACCATCTGAAGTGCTCTTGGAAAAGACAATTAAATTAGACTCTCTGGGGATGGAACATAGGCATCAGTGGTTTTTAAAGCTCTCCAGGTACTTTAAGTGTAGCCAAGGAGCCCATCACTGCTCTGAGCCTGTTGCTGGTTTTCATTCTAGTACATGCCGACGGCTGCTGCTGTGCAAGGAACATACATCTCCCAGTATACTCCTGTGCCGCCATCCAGCGTCTCAGCTGAGGTAAGAGCTTTCTGGTCTCTTTGGATTGAGGATAGGAAAACGAACAGGCAGATTTTTCCTGATCAAGATCTTCCTTTAACAGTGATGCTGGTTCTGTGTTCACAGTCAGCTCGTAGGTATGTGAGTAAATGTAGGAAGTAAGGACTTTGTGTCCTTGAATGAGGCCCTTCCTCACATTTGGACAGACAGTGGTTAATGCTGCTTGTACTGAGAAGTGGCGTGGGAAGAAGACTGAGTGCTCTAATTGTTGATGAGGTGGGCATGTGTGCGTAGGCGCTCACAGGTGTGCGGGAGGGGGTGGGTCTGGGTGGGTTCTAGCTAGGCTACTTTTGTGGGAAGTGACAAAAGGAATGTGCAAGGTGACTCTCTTACCTTGGCTGTGGTGCAGGAGAGCAGCAGCCAGCAAAATCAGGTGACGGTGGATGCTCCCTCAGACCATGGGGTCTACTCTTTCCAGTTCAACAAGTAATAGCGGTAAGAACCACAGGTTCTCATGTCTGTCATCCCCCTCCCTCCCGTCTCTGGCTTCTGCCTCCTTTAGGATTCCCCTCCTCGTCTGTGCTGACTACAGGCCTACTTCTTTTTCTTGTGTTTTACTTTACTGAACTTTGCAGATATTACATCTTATTTTTTTACAAATTGAAGTTTTTTGGCATTCCTGCTTTGAGCAAGTCTATCAGCACAATTTTTCCTACAGCATTTATTCACTTTGTGTCTCTATGTCACATTTTGGTAATTCTAAAATGCTTCAAAATTTTTATACATTTGTTATGGTGATCTGTGATCAGCAGTTATGACTTCCTAAAAGTTCAGGTGATGGTTAGCATTTTTAGCAATAAAGTACTTTAAAATTAAGGTATGCGTATTATTTTTTTTTTAGGCATGATGCTATTACACACTTAATAGACCACCGTATAATGTAAATATAGTTTCTGTATGCACTGGGAAACCAAAAATTGCATTCGACTTGCTTTACTGCAGTACTTGCTTCATTGCAGCAGTCTGGAACCGAACTGCAGTCTCTGAGGTGTGCCTGCGAACGAATTCCTGGAGATGCTGTTGCTCCTGGACTCCAGAAGGCCAACCAGGAATACAGACCATCTGTGGGCCCTGCTAAGGACTAACACGTGGTCATCGTTTTTCACAGGCAAGGCCCTGGAGAAAGACATCTCCGCACTCCTGCCCTCTGCTTATTCCTCCATTCCTGAGGGAGCCTGGGGGAACCGTCACTTTCTGCGTGTGCTGCATTCAAGGAGATCAAAAGAACTGTTTTTCTTTTCTTTTCTTTTCTTTTTTATTTTTGCAAAGAAAGTTTTATATTTTGTTTTCAATCACAGTATACTCTTTCTGTATCCCAAAGAAACATTTTTGGATATATATGAAGCTTCTTCTCATTTTTATGCAAAACAGTTTTTTATGTGTTGGACTTCTCTGGGGAGGCTTTAAAACTTTTTGTCCTTTTTTAAAAAATTTTTTTAATGTTTTATTTATTTCTGAGAGAGAGAGACAGCGTGAGCAGGGGAGGATCAGAGAGGGAGAGGGAGACACAGAATCCGAAGCAGGCTCCAGGCTCTGAGCTAGCTGTCAGCACAGAGCCCAATGCAGGGCTCGAACCACGAACCCGGAGATCATGACCTGAGCTGAAGTTGGACGCTTAACCAACTGAGCCACCCAGGTGCCCGTCATTTCTTTTTTTAAAAAAAAGAAAAGGTGTGGTGAAAGAACATCGATGCAGAAGTGCCACCGTGGGCCCTTACACTGAGTGTACTTACGGGCTTATTTTGGTGTGTGTAGAAGAACTACACAGGCTTCAGAAGTTTTGTTTTATAAAGTCTTAGTTCATACATCCCATCTCTTCACACAGTTTATGCCTTCTTTCTCTCATCCAAACTGTTTCTTCTATACACCAGAGCCTGCCCACTTTGCCTTTTTACAGTTTTAATTTTGTGAATTTCTTTTTTGAATGAAATTTTGTATGGACTTTTTGGGGGTCTGAGCACGGAACAAGGTAGAACACTAAGCAGGCAGTGGGAGTTGCTTTTCCTCCCTCTGCCTCGCCACAGCCTCGCAGCCTTGCAGCCTTGGAGGAAAGACCAGACTTTGCCTTCAGGAAACAGATGTGATGCAGTCTCATTAAGGAGACAGTCCCACGGTCTTTGGAAGCCATCCTTGAGCCAAATTTGGATGAAGACCAGGTCTTCCCTGGAAAGTTCCAAAAGGGCGGACTTCTGGCTTCTAATTCTTCTGATCACTGAGACCAACACCTGTCTGAGGAAGTGTCTTCTCCAGCAACAGCTTTTCAGGAATACTTGCTTTCCTGTTTTCCTGGAGGATCTTCTTTTCTGCCCAGGGTCTGTCTCTGCCCTGTCCTCCCTATCAAACATTGCTGTGCTCAGATGAGCCTTTGCAGCTGTGACCTAGAATCGACCTGGGCTCTTTCCCCACTGTGGAAGATCATCTGCTTCATCTAGACCAGTGGTTCTGGTCTAGATGTAAAAAAACACCAAGAAGGGAAAAAACACCAAGAAGGTGGTTTTTGTCCCCTAGTGGCCACCTGGAAATCTCTGGAGACATTTTTGATTGCCTTGCCTGGGGGTGGGGGCTGTGTGTTATTGGCATCCAGTGGCCAGAGACCAAGGGTGCTGCTAAAACACCGTACAGTGCACAGGATAGCCCCAGTTCCCCCAGCAAAGAATTATTTGGCTCAAAAGGTTGGTAGTGCCAAGGTGGAGAAACCTCGTTGGTAGACAGTGTTGTTACTGCCTCTTGTGCTAGAGGTCTTGGTAAATTCCCACCCTAACCCTGGCCACACAGTGTCGTCACACTCAGTGTAACTATTTGAGAGGGACAGAACTAGGGTCCTTGAATTTTCCCCAGGCTTTGACCTTGGACACCTCTGTGTACAGTGCGAGCTGCCCTTGAAAGGCACGTGCACACACGTTCAGCAGGTCCAGGTGTGGGGATTGTCCTGTGCTGTGCGCCGTACAGCGTGGGCAGGACAAAGCTCCCTATAACTGTCCAGGGTAACTTTCTCTGCCCTCGTGTGTTTGGATCCCTTTTCCAGGAAACCGGAATATCAAAAATAATTTTCCTTCTTGTGGAAGGACAACAGGGAGCTAGGACAGAAACGGGCAATAAATCCCATCTGATTGCTACAAGGTCAGGAATCCTTTAAAATCTATATTTTGCTCTTTAACTCCATGTCTTTCTGCGAGCCCCGACTCTGTGACATGGAGACATAGAGAAGGCCTTCTCGCGTCTTCTCGAAGGAAGATCCTGTGGCTGTGTTGTGCGCCACTCCCTTGTGTGCCAAGAGCTGTCCTCCCCTGCACTTCCAGGTCAGGTGCTCTTCACCAGTCCAACAGACAGAAAGCTGAATGATGGAGAATGGTGAGATGGGTGTTTGGAAGGCTGGCTGTTGGGTGAGGAAGGGCATGATGCAGAGGGAAAAAGAAGCTGGGGTGTCGGTTCGCATACAGAGTTTGGACTCCGCTTCCCTTCCCCTCCACCTATCCCAGAAGTGAGTGTCTGTGCTCCTTGCCCTTCGACTGCCCTTTTGACAGCCCTGCAGCCAGGGGAGGTGGAGGGCTTGGGTTGGGTATAAAACGTAAAGGACATAATTGCCACTATTAATTTTTTCGTAAGTAATTTCAACCTCAGGAAGGGCTTATCCCCTGTAAAACAGCCCCAAACCCAGTAACTTTTTAGAAGGGTTTGGCTGGCTGGGCGAGTAGCTCTTGTTTCTGAGTCCCCAGCCCCTAGTCAAGGAAAGTATGCCATAGATTTCTTGTCAATGGCCCTGAAGAGGAGAAAAGAGATCCAGAATTCTGCTCATTTGATTGATAGTTTAGAGGTACTGGCTATCCCCAGGAGTGCAGCGGGGGCCTTTCAGGTATAGAAACTGTTGTTCATGTGACTGTTGCCTCTCCTCTGTCCTCAGAAAACTTTTTTAACTTTCTTTTTAGTTTTATTTTTTTCCAGAACTCTTGATTGTACTTTATGCGTTTTTTTTTAAAAAAATGTTTAAAAGGCCAGGATTGTGCTTCGTTTTGTTTTAAATAATGAAGTTACCTTTTGTGTGTTCGTCACATGTGAATCTACATAATGGGTTCTGTTGAGCGTTTCTGGTTTGGGCAGGCGGGAGCATGGGAAGTGGTGGGGACCCTGAAGTTAGTTTTGTAGTAGTTAATGGCAGTGTAAAAATTTTTTTTTTAAATGTTTTATTTATTTCTAGGAGAGAGAGAGAGAGAGACAGCGTGAGCAGGGGAAGGTCAGAGAGAGAGGGAGTTACAGACTCTGAAACAGGCTCCAGGCTCTGAGCTGGCAGTCAGCACAGAGCCCGACGCAGGGCTGGAACCCACGAACCGTGAGATCATGACCTAAGCGAAAGTCGGATGCCTAACCAACTAAGCCACCCAGGCGCCCCGACAGTGTAAAATTTCTTTTTGGTGTTTGGGTTATGCTCATTTTTTCCTCCTAGTTGTTGGTTCATTTCTAAGTCAGTTGCTAACATGCATGAGTGATTGAAGAAAGAGGAGAAAGGAATGAGGGATGCTTTTTCTCATGAAATAACCTGTTAGTGGCAGCAGTGGCAGGGGACTCGTAGGGGAGCCTTCAAGTTCACAGCCTAAGGCTGGTCTCTTTAAACACCGCGCCTAGTGTTTTCCGAATTGTCTTTACAGAGCCAAGATTGTACTGTTGCACGTCACTTCTCACCCCCACTCCTTACAGATGCTCAAAACATTCTGAACATATTTTGTGCTTTTTTGTTTTCAGTCAAATAGAATACATCAGAGCCCCTTCTTCGGATGATATAATGCTTCACTAGGCTCAGCCCGCTTGTCCCGTCTCACGTCAGTGTTCCTCCTGTTCCTTTCACACTCTGGGATGATATTCAAACCCTAGGCTGAGTAGACTTTTTGAAGGAGGGTGTGGGTAGAGGGTAAGGAAGATGTGGGAATGATGATAGGGAGTGATGTTATTTCTCAAGACTGTTTTTAACCAGAGTTTGGAGAGCTGCCCAGACTAGGAAGCCTGGTGGCTCTGAAGAGGTAACAGCCCTTGTCACTAAGAGAGGCAGTGGTGGTAGGAGGACATGACGTTCGTTCATTGAGGTTCACTGGGGGTAAAGATTAGACCTGCTGCTCTACCAACCATTCCTGGGTTGGGCCACCTCAGCCCCACTGCTTCCTCTTCCTTTCTTAACCTGTTGGTCAGTAGGTTCATTCACCTCCTTGATGCCTGCAGTGCTCGCTCCCTGCTGCTTCAGTGTCATCCCAAGTATGAGCTGTCACTTTGTACCACAAAGGTGCTTGAGAGGCCCAGCTGGAATGGGATGTTGCAAGGATTGTGGACAATTTAGTCTTTTGGGGCTGGGGAGGGGGTTTCCTCGCTGCTCTGTTGTGCTCATGCTCCACCTTCTGGGAAAGAAGGAGAACTGCACTCATGAAGGGTGACTGAGTTTCTTAACCAGTAGTAGTAAACTTGGGTCAGTGATCAGGTCTAAGCTTGTCCCCAGGCTCTGCTAAATTAGCTTCAGAGAAGAGGCTGGGGGTTACGAAAGCCCATGTGTAAGGGCTGGGTATTCAACTTGTGCCTGGTCGCACTGATTCCTCCTTTCAACCAATTACTCCATTTTGGTGCTTACCTACATTTCAGGTCCTTCCAAGCATTAGCAGAGCCCTATTTACTCAGCTTTCGTTAACCGCTTCCTTTTGTAAGGAAGGCTGTCTTCCTTCAGCCACTAAGGCCAGCCTGTGAGCTGCGTCACCCTTCTGATCTTTGCTGACCTTGCTCGGGGTGTTCCCCACAGGACTGCAGTCATGAGAGCTAGGTGCCCTCTTGCCCAGCACCACTTTGTTCCTGCCATATCCATATCCGCTCCAACCATGTACCAGAACTTCCTTGTCCTTGTTACACATCTACCTCGCCATTTCAGTTTAACAAGGGCACAGACACCTGCTTCACCTGTTTCCTTACTCTGTCCTTCCTTTCGTGAGCTGGAGGTTAGAAAGGGTTCATGATCAAATGCAGTAATTTCTATTTCTAGAATGTCTCCTTTGGGATTTTTAGCTCATTAACCCCCCTAGAATAGTGTGCACTCCTCAGTTAGGTCTCACTGCGATAGGCTCAACTGCCTAGGACATTAATTAATGCTTGGGAGCCACTCCCAGGACCACCACCGTTGGTGCACATACCAGAACTTGAGGATTAAGGGAGCTGGCCAGTGGCTGCCACACAGCCAAGAAGGATAAAGAAGTATCACAGATGGAGTTGGATTTTTATGGTGCTGGAAGCTGTTGTTTCTGTACCTTATATCGTTAGAGAGTTCACTAGAACAAAGCTTCCAGACTGGAGGGTGGGAAGATTTCCCAGCTGAGTAAAGGTCCTCACTCTATTGCGGTGTCCCTATACCAACACATTTTTGGGGGGTGGTACATTCTTGCATGCACTTGTCATCTTGGACAGGAAAAGTTTAATTTATACCAGTATGTCCTGTACTTTTCCTTTATCCAGAAGCTTCTAGTTTTATTCTCTTTTCATGTCTATGCCAGTGCTACCTATCATCTAGCTTATTCTTCCTTTTTGGCCCTTGGTATTTTCATGTTCCTTCCCTACAATTCGGTAGAGCTTCATTTGGTCTTCTTTCAACTTTTGCTTTGAAATAAAACACAAAAGTCTACCTCCTGGTGTTTTATCCATGAATGGAAGTTGGGAGGTTGGTGACGGGCCCATATCTGCTACTGGGGGAACACAAGTGGCAGCTTAGGAAGCCGAGGAGGCATCTCATAAGGCCAGGAACTTGCCACTCCAAATCCCGCTTTGCTCCAGCACCTTGGCCAGGAGCACTAAGAACCTGTTCCATCCACATAGGCAGAAATCCTGCTCTGGAAGATGCCTCTTGTACAGGAAAGGCCAGGGTTGGAGGTTTAGGGGAGAGCCTGCTCCCCTGCCTGCTGTCTCCTATACCAGACAAGTCATACTTAACACTAACACCCAGTCTTCCCCTTAGGCAAGTGTGAGAACCTATGCTGAAGGGAAGATAAATACACAAGAGTCTTTTGAATCTCTATCAAATGTGGTTTTTATTTCAACTGACAAGCACTTTTCTACAGCTGCACTTGTGGAACATCACATGGCAAAAACAGGAGGTTTTTTTTTTCTCTAGACCTTTTTTTTTCTTTTTTAAACCTTATTAAAAATGAGATTGGTCCTAAAAATATAGAAAGAAATAAATTTAAATTCACAAAAAACTGTACATTATCAAAAAGTCACTAAAACACCACATTTGGTTATATAAAAAGTCAAGTCCCTTTTGTTGTAAAAGGAACATGGAAACTTGTTGGTGTTGATGGTGTGGTTTCTTCCTGTTACCAGACTGATAGAGGGGAGGGGAAACAAAGGGCAGGGGGTGGGTTTTATTATTTTTTTTTTAACTGCCTTCCCTACCGAATACTCTTATTTGACAAGAAAGAGAAAAATCCACGTAGCTCAAGGGGCAGTGAAGATGAGGGAAAAAAACATGAGAAATGGCCCCTTTGATCATACCCTACCCCACCCCCCTTAGAGCCCCCACTTCTTCAAACTGAGGCTAAGACTCCACCCCACCTTAAGAATGCCTGGTCCCTAGGGAAAGTGATGGAGCTGGGAGAGGAACACAAAGCAGGAACATGGAGATTTCACTCCCCCGTCCACCTCGCCTCCAACAACAGAATTAATCTAGTACATTTTATACCAGGGGAAAACTGCCATGGGGAGAAAGAGCCCCCAACTATAACAGTTCCAAACGTTTGACTAACACAAACTTTGTTACAGCGCAGTTATTTAGATAAAATATAAATATTTATGCATAATATAAAGTCAATTCAAATATTCTTCAATCCACCTCTTAAAAGCAAAAACAAAACAAAAACAAAAAACAATAAAATTAAAAGTTTTGAGGTTTATCTGACAGAAAAGGCGACTTTAGAAATAGGCCATGGGAGAGGTGGGGGGCATAAAGGAATAAGAAAGGGGCTGCCCCAGGACCTCCCCACACTGCCCCCCACCCCCTTCAGTGGCTGTCCAGTGCTGCCAGAAGGACAAGGAATGCTCCACCTCACCTGGCACGCCCTCCCCCACCAATGGAACATTTCTTGGTCGCCTGGGCTGCCAGCAGCCGCCTCCCCAGTGCAAGTACCCGTAATCTCTGATGGGAGGGGCTCTGCTGAGCAGGAGAGCAGGGGGTGGGGCCCCAGGGCTGTGGCTGGGAGTTAGCAGCTTTCCTCTCTCAAGCTGGGGCTTAACTTGGGCATAGTCACATGTAGGGCAGTGGTGGGCCCAGAGCCCTCTTCCCTACTCTCTTGTGCTCTGGGGTCTCTGCTGCTGCTGCTGCTGGGGAAGGGGCCCTGGGTATGAAGTAGGTAAGGGAAGAAAAGCACAACTAAACCCACAGAAGCTCATGGGATTAGGAAAAGATCCAGTTCTACCCCTCTCCCTACTAAAGCTTAAGACTCCAAGCTACTGAAAGGAGAGGGAGTTCCTGCTGAAAGATTGCACAGTTTGAAGAGGCTGGAACAGAAATGCCTGGGAGAGGAGACACAGCCATGTACCCAGAAAAACTGCTCCTGTGGTTTCCCAAGGACAAAAATGTGATGGTTTGAAACACTAGGGAAGGTGGGAATAAAAACATACTTAGGGAAACAGGATGCCATCAAACACAGGGCACAATCATAGCATCCTCCCCCCCTCCCCCCACTCCCTCACACACACCACACATACCCACAGACAGACAGACAGACAGACAGACACACACACACACACACACACACCTCTCTGAGGCCAGCTGATTGCTACCTGGCCTCCATCTTGGGAGTGCGCCCAAACTCAGCAGTAGTTGTCCCTGAGGAGTTCCCAAGAGGGAGGTTTGGGTAAGGGGGGAGTTAGGAGGCTGGAAGGCCCAGGGTCCAGGGTGCCTCCCTGCCTTCTCCCCAGCTACTGAGTTTCAAAAAAGGCCAGAAACTCAGCACATGAGGAGTATCCAACATTATAGAGGGGCTAGCTATTGGCAGGAAGAGGAGGACAGAGAAAGACAGGGACCTCTGAACTTCTTTTTCCTCTGAAGGGAAAAAAAGATTTGGGGGAAGAGAGAAGGGTAGACGAACCCGTACACGATAGTTTTACATTATTGGATGAGAGAAAATCTGAAAGTAGGGAAAAGGAAAAACTGAGAAAGTGAGAAGCAGGGGAGGGACTGAACATGGAAGCAGCATGTTCAGGGCCCGGTGTCCGGCTCGACACACTTGGGAGTTAAGTCCACTTTACTGGCCGTCACTGCGGGTCCACACACAGTACAGAGTGTTTCTCGGTTTCACACATTCACTAGAACTATTGCTATTGTTAAACAGCCCCAGGATGCTGGGGCACGTACAGGGAAGGAGAAGCTGGGAAGAGGAAGCAGGGACTTCTTTCCTCCTCCTCATTTTAAATTAGGAAATAAAACAGAAAGGAAAAATTATTTCTTTCTTTCTTTTTTTGGCTTTCAGTCCAGAAGGACCTCATCTCTGCCCCTCTTATTTGAGGAGCAAGAGGAGGAAAGGGAGAAAGGGGTGTAGGGAGGGAGAAAAGGATGTAGGGTGCTGCCAAGGGTAGGGTCAAAAATTAGGCTTAGATCTCTGACTCGAGTCTGGACCCAGGGCAGCATCAGCAGGTGAGAATGGCAGGGTATTTTTTGTTTGGAGGGCAGGGGAGATGCCACCAGGTGACTCCCCACCTCCCATGCCTCACAGATTGGCCTGTTTTCCCTGATAAAACTCCTCCCAGCGGCTCTCGAAGAAGCGGCGCATGATGTGCCCAGCCTTGCCTACTTCAGAGTCATCCTCGTTGAAGGTCTGGCAGTTGTCAAAGACCAGGAGCGCGTCTGCCGCGAACTCCTCCGAGCTGGTATACCTGGGCAGGGTGGAGGCAGAGCTGTGAGGGGGTGGGGGTCGGTGGGGGGGGGGAGTTACAGCAGCAATAGCCAGCCAGGAGAGGTGCTGATGTCTACCTACCCTCCCCGGAGCAGTCGCTCCCTCATGGTGGAAAAATCCATAGGGTTTTTGATGATGCGCCTGTACCCGCTCACCAAACGTGGGTTCACGGGCTCCAGGAAAGGCCAAGCTGCGTCATGGGACTCCATCTCCATCAAGATAATCCTGTCATTTCATTAAAGGGACAGCGAAGGCTGCATCACAGGAAGCAAATACATTCACCCCTCTTAGCCCTTAACTGAGACAAAGGTAGAGCCAGTTGTCCCCAGAATTCATTCAACTCACTCGCAAAACGTGAGATCACTGTGGTGGTTCCGCATGGAGAGTCGCCGCCGCTTGGATGGGGACAGCCCTTCTTCCGAGTACCGGGGCACTGCTGGGCTTTCTCGACCCCTTGACAATACCCGGCGTCGGCGGCCATCCCCCTCTGGGAAGTTCAGCTCGTAACTGCTTTTCCGCTTCTGGCCTCGTTTTGGGAAACCAGGCTTCTGAGTGAATCCTCCCTCTACCTGCTGAGGATGCGGAAAGGTGAGATGAGTAACAGCTGGACAGGTACTCCGCGTACCCTCCAGCATGTGTATCTATTCACATAACCCAGTAAGGGAGGTAAAAGGGAAAGTATAATCATTCCCATTTTACAGAGGAAAGCAAGTGAGGCTACAGAATTTAAGTGACTTGCCCAAAGAAGGACCAGAACCCAGGTCTCCCATCAGCTAGCCTGGCGCTCTTTCCAAGGACAGACCAAGGCATGGTAAGTAGTGGTTATCTGTAGGACTGGTAACAAATGGGGTGAAAAAGAAAACCTCTGACTTCTGGTTGGGAGCAGGAATGAGAAAGCAGAAGCCTTACCTGGGCCAAACATACTGCACAGAACCAGTCTCCTTCTGGGACAGCCTCCATCTTGGGCCGATGGCAGTAAATGTGGCAGCCACGGTCACACCCATCGCAAAGCAGAAGAAACTCATCATTGTCCCCCTTCCGGCAGACGAGACAGGTCTAGACCCAGGATATGAGGAGCCAAGGTGAGCCCTCAAGCCTCTGCCTGCCAGTGACCCCACCCACCCGGCTGGCTGGCTCCTCAGCCTTCCCAGGCTCTCTGAGCTTCTTACCACTTTGTTGACGGACTTCTCCCAGGCAATGGACCTCTCCAGCTGGCCCAGGCACAAGCATACCTGGGCTGCACTCCGGCAGCGCTCAAGTGTCTGGCGCCATGCTCGAATGCGAGGGGTGATCTCGTATGATCTGGGGGGAGAAGGTGGTGATCTCTGGATGAGGAGCAGGACCCATTAAACTTACCCCTTTTACCCAGGAATGAGAATGGGGGAGAGGGATCACTCACATCTCTGTAGTGGTGCACTGGGGGGCACTACTGGGCGTGCTGAGCAAGGCCTTCTCCAGCACTACCTCATGGGCTGGCCAAAGGGGCTCCCGTAGATACCGCCGCTCCACGTTCTGCTCCAGGGCGGCCAGCCGCATCACAGCCAGGTCCAGAGGGTTGGTAGTTTTACGCTGGGGTGCCAGCCCTTCTCTACCCCGACCTCTCCAAGTGATATCCTCCTGGGAGTCAGGGAGATGCTCACAGTAGGCCAAGTCTTCACGAGTAGAGTCTGGGCTGGGACACGTCCAGCCCTGCAGGTGAGAGAGAGCAACAAAACTCATTGTAAATAAGCATAGAAAAAAAAAATTGGCATCACTAAGAGGTCACTTGTGAAGTGGTGACCCACGGTTTTCCCTAACCGAGTACAAGAGATGAACGCCTCCCCCTCAACAACTTCCTAGCCGATGCCAGTCCCAGTGTACCCGAATCTGCAGATCAGACAGGATAACCCGCTGTTCGAGCTCCTCTACCCACTGAAGCACAGCCAGGTCTGTCTCATAGGTCTTTTCTTTGGGGGACCAGCTCATAATCCCTTCTTGAAAGGCAGGTAGCTGACTGGGCTCAAAGATGGGGTCTGAGAACACAGAAGGCAGAGGGAAAGGCCCATCAATCAGGCTCGTGTCCACAACAGCAACTCAACATTTACCCTGGGCTCTTCAGCTCAGGCTGGGTCAAAGTATCTATCTTACCAGTTGAGGGCCGTAGGCAGACTTCCTGTAAGAAGTCCCTGTGCTTGTTTAGGTGTTTGTGAAGTGCCTTTTCTCGGATGCCTCGGGGGTGCAGGGCCTTGAGCGTGGCATCCAATATCTCAGGATCTTGGATGCACCACCAGCCAGAGCACATCTCTGTGAAGAGTTTACATGTGGGGGTGGGGAGTGGGAACTAGCTATAAATCCCATAGCCCCTACTCGGATGCCACCCTAAGGGCACTCACCAGGGGGGACAGGCTGGGCGGTCAGCTGTGTTAGATAACGCTGCTCCATCTGTTTGAAGAACTTACTAGGGGGTCTCCCTCTCCGTTTTGGCTGTCCTAGCCCTGTGAGACTCTGTGGTGTTCCCCCAGGGTCTCCTGTTCGCCTCTTAGCGGCCATTCCAGACAAGAGGGTAGAAGAGAGCTGCACTGGAGAACAGGGGTTGGCAGCACTGGGTCTACTCATCTATGAGATGAAACATAAGGAGGAGAGGGTATTTTCGTGTTTAGAGGACCCTTATGGCCCTATCCCTTCCCCCAGCGTCAACAACAGCCCGCACCCAAGCAGTGGAGCCTGTAAGAAGATGAAGTCAATTGCATACCACTAATTCTGGCTACTTACTGGCTTGGAGGAGGCAGGTTGCTGAGGGGAGAGTGTGGGCTGGTCCTCAGAAACCGCAGGGGGTGGTGTAGGGGCAGCATTGCAAGGCATCTGGGCTGAGAAGTTAAACCAAGGAGCTTGAGAATCGGGGATGGATTCTGCCTCATCAGGCTCTGGCTCCTCCAAGGGCTGTGATGCGGTAGGGTCCAGTTTTCCAGGGCTGCTGTCAGGTGTGAGGACTGAGCTACTCAGCAGGGAGCCATGGCTCTGAGTCTGGCTCAGCCAAGACAGGAAGGCTGACTGGCTGAGGTCATGCTGGCTCTGACCCAGGGACAAGGGGGAACCTTCTGGCTCCAGGAACCCATTTTGGGACTGGGGATGGAGCTGAAGCTGGGGTTGGGGCTGGGGTTGAGCATGAGCCTGAAGCTGAGGATGGGGCTGAATCTCCGGCTGAAGCTGGGCATCAAGCTGTTCTGACCCCTGACCCCTGACCGGGGATTTAAGGTGCCTAGGTTGCATAGACCCAGGCTTAGTTTTCCGAGGTCGGCCTCGAGCCCGGGCAGGAGTACTGGCAGAGGTGCTGGAGCCGGCTAACTCCTTCTTCAGAGAGAAGGGGGCTGGGCTGGGAGCTGGATGGGCTGCCACTTTTAAGGAGTCAGTTTCTTGCTTTATCACATCCTCAGGAGCTGTAAAGAGAAGTGAAGAGCTTAAGATGCACACTGATACGTAAAGGAAAATAAAGAGAAGAAAACCCTGGATATACACTTTCTCTAGGACTTAACCCTCCTGCCCTGCCCCCTTCCCGGCTTGAGATTCAATTGGGAACAACTTGTTATGCCAATAAACAAAAGTATCTGGGAAAGAAACACTATTCTCCCAAGTAATCAGCAGCAATTGCAGTATAATCATAAGCTAACATTTATTAAGAAGATATGTAAAACACTATCCTAAGAATTAACTCATTCTAATCTTCTCGATAGCCCTATGTAGTGTACATGCTATTATTATCTTTGCTTTATAAATGAAGAAGCTGAAGCATAGAGCTAGCTGGTAAGTGGCAGAGCAAATAGGTAGAAGTCTTGCTCCAGAGCCTGTTCTCTTAACCATTATGCGACACTGATTCTCATAAAATGAAAAGAACCCAAAAAGACTAGACAGAAGAAAAGGTACTGGTTACCTTTGGTTAGACAGGCCTGGATTCAGGCTCCCATGAAACACCTACCTAAGCTCTCCTCTGTTCCTTCCACAAAGATACCAGCCAAATAGGGCAACACCCAATAGCGGCGTCTGTAGCGGTCTTGACCCAAGGAAACTGCCCGAAGCATCTGGGATGAGTGAAGCAGCTTTTTTCGAAAGAAGAGCTGACGCTGGGTAGGCAGCAGAGAAAAAGATGAATAAAGAACACATTTCCAAGAAGTGACTTTGTCCAACATATGGGAGAAGGGCAATGGCTCTCAGCTTCCCTATAAAATTTGATACCATCTGGGGCCCCATTCATAAAGTGATCAAACCTCTCGCAGCCCACATCTCTAGATCCTGGGAGGTTACAAGCACAGTACCTTGCTGAGTTTTTCTATCTGGCGCTCTAGCTCTGGGATGCTTGATGCTGTGGCATCAACCTGGAGAAAAAACAAATGGACAATGAGAGAAAGGGAATTATTAGAATCGAGAAAGAGAAATAATCAGTTTTCTAACTCCCACTGTCCTCAATGTGTGACTAGTACCTCTCCATCTCTTCGACCCCTACGGCCATGGAGAGTTGCTACAGTCTCCTCCTCTTCTTCTTCCTCCATGCCACTGGTCTCCTCCATGATTCGAGAACTGCGCCTCCGCCCCAGGCCCTCCTCTGGCCCTTGCATCTCTATCTCAGGCCGCCCAGTTCGCTTGGCCAGAGCAGTTTTCAGTCTTGAAACAGATGAAGGGAAGCTGTGGTGAGGAACTCAAGATTGCTACAAAAGGAACACCTGGAATCTAAGCTATATTGAGCCCTGGGGTAAGGTCCCAGCCCCAGGGGACAGCCCATATGAGTTCCAGACAAAAGGAAGGGAAGTCCAGACAAAAGGAAGGGAAGTCCTGGCCGTGCTTCACCCTTTCCCCCTTCTCTCCTCTCTGGTCTCTATTCTCTGTCCCGTGCCTACCTCCGGAGCCGGCCTTCAACAATCCACTTGTTTTTCCTGTAGCTGGACATACTCTCCAGAGTCTTGTCGATCTCACTGTAGGAGAAGAGGAAATGAGATTTTGAGGTAGAAATGGTAGCACAAACAAAAAAGAAGGGAGATCCAAGGGTGAAGGGGCTGTAGGTGAACAGAGTTTCATCCTAGAGGGGCACCTGGGTGGCTCAGTCAGTTAAGCTTCCACCTTCAGCTCAGGTCATGATCTCATGCTTCTTGAGTTTGAGCCCCACAGCGCGCTTGCTGCTATCAGCGCACAGAGCCTGCTTCTGATCCTCTGTCTTCCCCTTTCTCTAACTCTCCCCTATTTGGAGGCTCTCTCTCAAAAATAAAAATAAACATTAAAAAAAAAAAAAAAGAAAGAAAAAAAGGAGTTTCATCCTAGAGCCTTGGTTGGATAAATATCAGAGGAAGGCTTAGATTCTCCCTGAGAAGGTACTAAGATATAGTCCCAAGTTGCCCCAGCATCTCCAGAGCATGGCAGTGGACACACAACACCCAGGACTTCAGGATGGTTACACTCCCCCCCTTCCCATTCCGACCAAGGCATAAGGTAACTTCCCCACCCCAGCCCCTCACTTGATGATGAGGGTGGAGCCGTTGAGCTCATGCACAAGGAAAGCCAGGACAGCAGCCTTCTGCTGGGGTGGCTGGGCCTGAAAAGGCTGGGTGCGCAGGCTGTCACAGAGAGCTGGCTCCACTCCATAGGCCATGAGGAAGCAGCGCAGGATCTCAGACACATTGTCTCTTGTCAGTGGGATCTCAGATACCTTCTCTCCCAAGATCTTTAAAGACTATTTGGAAGAGAACAAAATAAGAGTTAAGAGAAAAAGTGAAACAAACACAAGTTGAAGGGAATCTGGAATAAGAAAATATACTAAGAGAGAACTATGGGGTGAAAAGAGGGAAAGAATGAAAGCTGCTAAGACCTGTTGAGAGAAGACAAGGGAAAGGTATAAAAGAAAAGGAATAAAAATAAAGGAAAATGAACAAAGTAAGCCGAGGGAAGTCAAGAGGAAAAACAGAAGGGAGGGGCTAAAAGAAAAAAAAAAAAACAGAAGGGAAAAATAGAAGAAAAACAGAAATACGAGGAAATTAGATCTCACTTCATTTGCCCTCATCACTTTAGGGAGGGGCTTTCATGTGTTTAACTAAAAGAGAAAACATAACTGAGACAAAGCCCTGTATCCCAGGCTCTCCCAACCCACCTGGGGAAGAAGGCCCTCACCTGACAGTAGGAGGGCAAGCCAGGATCATAGAGCGCAGCCTTCAGGAGCCGCACAAGCAGATCTTGCACCTCACCCAAGCTGTCGCCTTGACACAGGAGTCCCTCCTGCAGGACCCCCAGGCTGGGTACATCTTTGGCAGGGTCAAAACCCAGCACCTTGCCGAAGCTGTGCAGGAATTCCACGATAGTCAAGCAGTCTGAGAAGGCCCCACTGGGCAGGATCAGACCAGGGATGCGTGAAAAGTCAGGTAGAGGCTGTAAGGATAAAAGTGGTAGAGTTGTCAAACATAACTGAAAGCAACAGTCTGGATATCTAGGAGGTTCTTCCATGAATGGAAATGTCTGTACAACTGGCCCTTCCAGGACCCAGAAACCCAGGACCTGTTACTCTCCCCTCACTACCTGGTGGTCAGTCAGACACATATCCTCTGTAGGTTTCTTCATCTCCTCCAAGATCATCTGCTGCCTCTGCCGCTCCTCCAAGCGCCTCTGCATGGCCAACGTTTTTTCTGCTTTACAGGCTGACTTGCCTTTGGCCACTTCTTCCTTTTCCTTCAATTTTACCTTCTCTTTCTTCTCTCTCTTCACTTTTTCCTTCAGTTTTTCCTGCTTTGTCTTTACCTTCTCCTTCTCAGCCTACTCACCCAAGGGAGAGAGGAACCAAGAGTTCCATAAAAATTGCAGTCACCACCCTTCCCGGGTCCCCATTCTCCCCACCTCAGAGCCCACAAACATGGCTATAAAACAAGACCAACTCACACATGTCTTGCAAAATTAGTTTGGTGACTTCAAAGTTATACCTGTGTGTACATGCACCTACCTTGGGTTTCTTCTTAGCTTCCTTCTGCTTTAAGCTCTTGGTCTCTTGTTTCCGCTTGTTTCTGGCCTGTAAACCATAAGGGAAGTCATTTCTCCTCAAACTCTGAAAGCATCTCTGCTTGGGCTAGGATTCAAAAACAGAAAAGGGTGCTGGGGAGGAGAGGTGAGAGATGGGATGAGGGGTTGGCAATGGATCAATTCTCTCACCCTGGAGATACCCACATGATTCTTGAACAAGCCCAATTTTCTAAGTCAAGGCCCCCCAAAATTCCGGGTAATGAAGATTTGCTGCTACATGAGGTGGGGAGGTGGCAAATGAGGGAGAAGAGACAACGAAGCAGAATGCAGGAAAAACCAACCCACTGTGTAATGTCTCTGAGGTCCCTCACCTGCCCTTGGACAGTAGGCTGACAATCTCCTCGTTGTACCTTCTGCTTCATCTTCTTCTTGATTTTACTCATCTTTGCTTTATCCTCCTCATTCAGTGTTTCTGTGAGGGCAGAAAGAAAAATTAAGGGTGTGGCAGACTCATCTCTAGCATTCAGAGCAGCACATGCCTGTCACAAAGCTGGCTTCCCAAGCAGCTTCCTGAAAAATCTAAAGTTTGTTTTTTAGTACACATAATAAAATGTTGGGGGTGGGGGGAGGTAGAAGAGACATTGGCTGTGGGGTAGCATAAGAAAACTCAAATGGTATCTCCTGCCCAGAAGTCCCAGCCCCTGGAACAGATGGGACTACTTTAGAAGGGGTCCTAGAAGCCACAACAAGAGAGTAGCCTTGTAAGCTCTCTCTCTCCCAGGCTACCCAACAAGGGGAGCAACCCACAGACTGATTTTAGAGCAGAGAAAGAAAACAGAAAGCCAAACTGCCAAGGAAAGAGGGTCGTCTCCAAAGTCAGAGGCACCAATTAACAAAAAATGTGCCAGAAAGAAAAGGTTAAATTAATGGACACCTCAGTAGAAATGGATCAACAGGGACATAACTATTGCTTATGTTCAGCTCTTACGCCTTACTCTACAAAAAATATAAATTTATTTGTTTTTGGAAGGCTGAATATTGAAGTGGAATACTGCAAAGAATTGAATATTTTAGAATTGATGTTTTTGATAGGATAATACCTATTCTATTCTGTCATGGACACACTACCAGCACCATATATATATATATATATACAGCAACCCTCTAAATTAGATAGATACTTTCTGCAGATAAGCCAGCATACACCTCTAGTAAAATTAAGTGTCTTGCTCCAGGTCATATGGTCAGAATGTGGCAGAGCAGGAACTCTGAAGAGGAGTCAGAAGACATTTTTCAACATTAAAAAAAAAAAAAAAAAGCAGGGGGGTAGGGGAGCGCCTGGGTGGCTCAGTCGGTTAAGCGCCCGACTTTGGTCCAGGTCATGATCTTGCGGTTTGTGGGTTCGAGCCCTGCATCAAGCTCTGTGCTGACAGCCAGCTCGGAGCCTGGAGCCTACTTCGGATTCTGTATCTCCCTCTCTCTCTGACTCTCCCCTGCTCATGCTGAGTCTCTGTCTCTCTCAGAAATTTAAAAAAAAAAAAAAAGACGACGACGACTTGTTTCAAATTCTTCATTCTACAGCAGGGTAATATGCAGTATTTACTGCAAAATTACACATTTTCTACCCGTCTAACCACTAAAACAACCTTATCTTTGGATTCAGATGTAAATTTTAAAACTCTGTGATGGTGGCAAGAAGGTAAAAGTGTACAACCCAAACCAATAAGCCAAATAGCTAAAAGATGGCAGGAAAGGACATGGAAGCCCTCTCCTCTCCTATCAACATCTGGACTGCCCAAGGCTCCACTAGGGTGAGCAATTCAAGAAGAAACTGGTTGTTAAAAAGAGTACCACAAAAATGCTGGGACCCTGGTGCTGCTTTCCAGGGAGGAGGAGGAGAAGGTGATTCAGGTTCATTCTGTCCAGACAATTAATATCAGTCATGCTCCTGAGAAACCCAGGCATCAGCAAGTCCTTAACATTTCCAATACTTCACACAGCAAGCAGAATCCTAAAGTAAGAAACACCGTTGTACCTTGGGCCTCCAGTTTCTTTAGGAGGCGGTTATCTGTCTTATTCAACAGCTCGGTGATTTTGACCTTGGGTGGCCGACCTCGTCCCCGTTTCACCTTGGGGACTTCCTTAGTCTTGGCCTTCTCAGTATTTCGAGGTCGGCCCCGTTTCCCCGTAATTGCCTGAATCCTGGATGGGATCTCCTCTGCTGAGAGCTGTACCCACTGCAAGCCCTAAGGTAATGAAGAAACCTGTTACAATTGTGAGGGTGCAAGCCACCAGATCCTTGAATCATTCAATGCCCCAGAACCTCCAGACCCCACAAGAGGAAGCTGCAGCTTGTCCACCAACTCTTTCTCAGAGACAAAACTGTATTTAACCCCGCGGTGTGCACCTCTGGCGTGTCTCTCTCTTCAAAGAAATCTCCAACAGGCATACGAGGACTGAAACTGAAGTGCTCACGACGGACATTGTGTACCACATTGCGGCTCAGGTACTAAAAGGAAAAGGAAAAGTGGCATTAATGGAGTCACAGTTCTATCATGCCTTTGTCCAGCAACAGTGCAAGCAGAATAGACCAAAGAGCAGAAAATGCTAGCCTGTTGCCACTGGGCCCAAGAAAGGAGCCTGTGCTTCCCTTAAAATGCTCATGAAAGCTACATTACCTTGATCACTTCTGGAAACTGTTTCATCCTCTTCCCACAGGGGCCATAATACCAGGTCTCCCCCTGCCATCTGTGGCTACCCTTCTTGATGCGCACCTCTCTCCGCCACCTGCCAGAGAAGCACATGTGCCCTGTCGCCAGGTCACACCCCTACCCACACATAGTCAAGCCACCCCAGGAGCCAAGCCCACTGAGATGACCCTCCAGGCATCTGTCTTCGTTAGAACTGCATGTAGATACAAACAGCATGAGACACAAACTTGGCTGGAAGGCAGATCCACAAATCCCTCAGGGCCTTGGGGGAAAGTAACCCAAACTACGTATGTCCAGAAAGACCTCCACCCCTACCTTTACAAAGTCAGTGTAATAAGCAGCCAGGAACCCCCTCCCTGATGCCATTCATGGCAATGTCTGAGTTTTCAGCAAAGAGGAAGAAGATTTGAGGGCATAAAGGCAGAAAAGACAGGTGGGGAGGCAAGTAGAAGAGTAAACTTGCTGCTGACTCCATGAAATGCCATCATAGCCCAAGGCTTGGTGAGGAACTCTGTGTTCTGAGAAACAGATTATTCTAAGACTAAGCCCTATCTTTCTCTCAAAACTTTAAACAGAACTCTGGGGTGCCTAGGTGGCCCAGTCACTTGGGCTTCCAACTTCAGCTCAGGTCATGATCTCACGGTTTGAGATTAAGCCCTGTGTCCAGCTCTGTGCTGACAGCTAGAGCCTGGAGCCTGGAGCCTGCTTCCGATTCTGTGTCTCCCTCTCTCTCTGTCCTTCCCCTTCTCGCACTCTCTCTCTCTCTCAAAAATAAATATTAAAAAATAAAACAACCTTTAAGCAGAACTCAGACTTGGTCCACAAGTAGCCTAGAGGGGTGGAGGTGGGGAAGATCAGGAAGGCAGTTATCTTATAAGTTCCTGATGTCAACTGCCTTGCTCATTCTGATCACATACCGTTCCTCCCCTTACCTCTCCAAAGAGCATTAAAAAAAATAATCCCAATTCATCAGAACTCAGCCACTCCCCATTCACTACTATTCCTTCTCTAAGCATATAAAACAAGGCAGCTAATTTGGATATCTGAGTTCTAGGGTCAACAGCTGGGAAAAGATAACAGCTGCAGCCCCTGGAGCAAAAAAATGTAGCTACTAGATGAGGGAAGAATAGGTGAGGGGAGGCAGATACCGAGAAGAAGAAGAACAGCATAAGAATCTCAGGCATTATCATCGCAGATAAGTGTCCTTTAATCCATTCTTTTTTTTTTTTTTTTNTTTTTTAATTTTTTTTTTTAATGTTTTTTTTTTTTATTTATTTCTGAGAGAGACAGAGACAGCGTGAGCAGGGGAGGGTCAGAGAGAGAGAAAGACACAGAATCTATAGCAGGCTCCAGGCTCCGAGCTAGCTGTCAGCACAGAGCCCGATGCGGGGCTCGAACCCACGAACCGTGAGATCACGACCTGAGCCGAAGTCAGACGCTTAACCGACTGAGCCACCCAGGTGCCCCTCCTTTAATCCATTCTTGTCTAGCCCATTCCTCTCCATCTCAGAAGAGATGACCTCTCTTCCCTTCTTCCTAGAGTCATTCATTAAATTTGTTAAGGTCAACATATGGAGCAAACTAGAGCATTTACCCATGTTGGAGGGGAAGACGAACTTCTTCTGGGGTAGCAATACGTCTCCTCAGGACATCACCTTGGGAGGAAGACAGGAACCCAAGTTAAGAATTCAAACAAAACAGGGAAGGCCAGCAGGGAAGGGCTAAATACCACATGGGATAGAAACTTTTCTTGGAACTGGCTAAAAGTAGAACAGAATCTGGACACTCACCACTACCAGAAGTGGTGACTCCTTCTCCAGTGATTTCTTCCAGGTCAGCAGTGGTTTCAGGGAGGCTGCTGACATCTTTATCTGCTGGGGAGGCTGTTGGAAGGACAGCTGCTGGGGAAGCTGCAGGGGACACTTTTGGAGAGGTCACCGGGGAGGCCATCAAGGAGACTTCTGAGGAGACTGGTGGAAGGGCTGCTGAGGAAGTTGGAGAGACAGCTGGGAATGCTGCTGGAGAGAGGACTGGGGAAATTTCCGGGGAGACTGCTGGCGAAACTGCTGGGGAGACTTCTGGAGAGATTTCCAGGGAGGCTGCTGGCGAAACTGCCAGGGAGATTGGCGGGGAGGCTGTTGGTGGGACTGCTGGTGAAGTTGCCTGATGGAGCTGAATAGTGGATGACTGGTCAGGGGCTGACTGGGTCAGAGTCGGTGAGAAGTCGGAAGGCTGAGTCTCCATTTCTTCCTGTTCTGCATCACTACCATTGTTCAGGTCAAAGGTATTCTCTAGAAACCAAAGGGAAAGACAAGTAAGAAAAAAAAGTGTCCTACAAAGAAAGAGAATCTATCCAATCAAACCTAGACTAAGCTAAACAGAATTACTTCCAGCAGTTTCCCCTAGGGTTGGAAAAGGAGAAGTAGCCTCTGGCTATCCTCCCCAACCATTCATGAAAGTTAAAGGACAAAGCTGCTGCTGTCACTGTGTGTGGCCTCCTTTTTCCTCCTTTCCCACAAGTTCTTCTGGGCACAGGGCAGAAATCAGAGTGTAGCAGCCTATGCCTTCTTTAGTCCCACTACAGACTATCCCATAGTCCCCTCAGCTCCCAGCAGGGCGCCCACCCATAACTATGGAACTGGTTCTCTCACCTTTTCCCAGGCCAAAGACTCTCTGTCCTACCTCTCTTCACTTACCTTGCAGGACAGACTCCCCAAGGACAGGTGGAGAGGTGGGGCTGGCAAAGATAGAGGCTGAAGTTTGACTGTCATCTGCCAGGAGACTGAAGGCAGTGGCATTATTGAGGGAGGGGCAATCAAGGGCAGAAATCACAGGGCTGTCCTCAAGAGGCAGCTTGTCCTCTGTACCCATCAGCTCCGTGTCATCTATACCATAGAGTCCTCCACTCACTGGTTCTTCAAGAGGTGGAAAAATCAGAAAACAGGATTTAAGAAATTCTGGTCTCACTATATCCCAATTCTAGTTCCCATCTTCCTAATACTAAGGATGTTTCACAGCTCTCTCTCTGAAACAGTAAAGTCACCAGACTGTAGGGATTGTAAAAGCTTGGAAGTAGAAATGAAGGGAAAACCATTGGCTCTATATTAACCCACAGACCAACACAAAATTCTAGCATCCATCACAAAACAGGCCTTTCTTATATTTCAGTGGGGTAAAAGGTAATTGTTACTGGCAATAGTTTTCTTTCTAGTTACTAAGAACCCAAATAGCCCAACTGTGTGGTAATAAGTCCTTATCCAGTGAATTATTACAGCCCAAGGCTCTTGGCCAAAAGGAACATTGGGAGAGAACATGGGAAATGAACCAATTCAGCGCAGAGTGCAGCTGGCCCAGTCAGCCAGTGGCATGAACCTGTGGTTGGCCACAGGATTATCTAGAGGCCCCAATGCCCCAAATTCCTAAATACTTTCCCTGGTTTACTATCTCTTCTAGGTGACAGAATCTGACTACCTTCTGCATGGACATACTGAAGGGAGCTAGCTTCCAAGCCTACCTGGTGCCAGAGGGTTGAAGGGCTCCAGAGAGACTTCACTGAGGATTGGAGTGTCTTCCAGTTGATCAGGAAGATGTGAAGGATCATCTAAGCAGCTCACTGTGGGGTCAGGGACCAAGACTGAGACCTCTTGGTGTAATGATTCCACAGAAGGGACAGAGCCATTGTAGCCACACATCTTTAGTTCTAGGAAATCCCAGAAGAAGGCAAAAGTCAAAATCGGGGCCTTCAACTAGTTCATTCAGCTACAGCAGACAAGTCAGTCTTTGCTAGAGGGATGATCAGTAATTCTTTCAGTAATTAGGAGTACCAGCTCTATGTTGGACACCAATTATACCAAGACACTTTAGTGAACAGTGCTAGTAAAATCCTATCACAGGTAAAGCGAAGGGAAAGGAGAGTGGGGTCTGAGACAAGAACCCCATCCTGTTCTCAGCCATTTCCCCCATCCAGTGGAACAGGTGGTAAACAGAGAAAATATCCTGTGATTTTACAGGGTGGTCACCCTTATATTTGGAATCAATCGCAAACTAAGCATTTATCTATTTTGAGGAAAAAGAGGAGAGGGACTGTCACATGTACCAGTGCTAACAATAACAAACAACAACGGGAAACTGAATAAACAAGCAACTGTATGCTCTGCGTGCGTCTTCCCTTCTTCCGGTGTCAATCACTACTAGGGCTTGGCCCACTTTAGCAGCCCAGTCTGACTTTGTCATAGTCAAGTCAAAGTGGCCTCAATGCCCCCTGCTAAAGCCCCAATCCCTTCCTATATTTTGGAAGCCCTTCTTGATGCAGGGTGTCTGTTGGGGCTGTTTCAGGCTCGCCCACCTGCCCTCTCCAGGCCAGCAGCTCTGCATGAGCTTGAAATAATTTGCACTCCCACTCGCGAGCTGGTGCTGCTGCCACAAAAACACCAGCCACTTGGCTCTGCTAATCACCAACATGCAAATCAGCCTCCACTGCAGAGAGCTGGAAAGACAAGTTTTCCTCACCTCAAAAAGTCACTGACCCCCGTAGACCCTTTTTTCCTCTCCAAACCCAGCTCACAGACCCATAGTTATACCTGGCTGCTCTTCTTCCAGCTCCAGGCTGCCTACCAAGCCAGTGCCATTCTCTGCCACAACTGAAGTCAGCTCCTTTTCTGCCGCCTCATCAGGGTGGATACCACTGCCTACCTCCTGGGAGGGTGCAAAGGTCTGGATGCTGGATCCCAACATAGGAGAAGTCTGTGGGGAGGTGAAAAAACTAGGGGGTCCATTGGGCATCACCTCAAAATTCTGGTCAGGAAAGGAATCATACAGTTCCTGTGAGTCGAAGTTAAGCCCCATGGGACTCTGGGTACCGTTGGCCCAGAACTCTTGGCTCCCAGCCCGAAGGTTAGTGTTGTGACTTGGGGATGAAGGTTGCCGGCTGCCCCCAAGGATGCCGTTGAGTGGGTACTGTCCCCCCGAGAACTGGGAGAGAAGGGGTGGGTCCTTGAGGTTGCTGCCAGGATTGGCAGATGGGTATTGTGAGTAGTTCCAGAGACAGTCGTAGGCCACGCTGGGGTGATGGAGGTGTGAGGTGCTGGAGGAGTGGGGAGCAGAGTTCAAAATCCCTGAAGTAGTAGTGTGAGATACAGTAGATAAGCCATTAACATTCACATCCCCATTCAAACCTGGCAGAGAAAGAGGAAAAAGGGTCAGTTACAGACATGTATGCAAGTAACTCTACCACCTCTACCAAAAGAACAGCACTGACTAGAAAAAGGGAAGGTGAAGGGGAGGGGGATTCCCCCTCTGCTATATTTATAGCTTTTCAGTCTCCAGGGAACACCAAACCCAGATGCTCCTGGATGTAAGCTTAGCAACTGCTTCTGAGGCTGCTGAGTAGGGGGCTGGGGAGCTCTCCTGGCCTACCACAGGAGCGAATAGCAGAGAGCTGGCTGCTGCCTCTGCTCAGGGTTTTTTATTTTTTTAAATGAAGCTGCCTGCAGACTCCCTACAGTGACTTGCATTCTTCTCCACCCTCATTCCCTAGAGGAATTCTTCCCTTGGAGTGGCATGACTGAATTCTCCAGGCCCACCCCCACCCCTCCACCCCCAACTCCAGAGCCTGTTTGGCCCCACAGTGGCACCAGAAGGGACGGCCTCCACCTCACTGGCACATGCAGATCCAGCACTTTGCGCTGGGCTAAGAATAGAATCTGCAGTCACCACAGCAGCAAGATCCCAACTCAGAAGGCTGGGCTTGGCCCCTCCCCATTGGAACTGGAGGGTAATATTGCAGGGGGGAAAGAAAAAAAAAAATCACTGCATGACTAGTACTACAGACTTCAGTTCTCAACACCAATGGCCACCTCTGGACTGGAGGACAACTCAAGTAAAAGGAACCAGACACTAAAGAAGCTGAGGGGGAAGGGGGACCTTCCGGTGTAATAAAGGAGCTTCTATCTATCTACAATGCCCTTGTGGAGAACAGAAGGGAGAAGTGGTTAAGTATAAGCCTAGAGCAGCATTTTTCTGCTGCAAGGAAGGAGGGAAGCATCTGGGCTTCTCTCTGTTTCCAAGCATAAAGTACCTGAGACCCAGGCAAGATTAGAGAAGCACTTGACAGAGCTATGGTACAGAGCAACTGATAAGCCAAATCCAGGAAAAGACCTGATCTTGGCAGCAACACTTCTGTCTGGAATTATAGAGGTCTCTCTCTAGGGAACTAGGTAAGCATTAAAACTTCCTGTCCCTATCTTCTACTCTCAAGGCAGGGGTATCACAGACACTTCAAGCATCTGCCCTCTTCTCTGCTACACAAACTGCAAGGTAACTACATCCCAACCTTCACCTAATCCCTCCACCTCCAATCCTAGGGCTGGGTTCTCCAAGTTTTAAAAGCAGCTTCTCAGAGGGCTGGACCTTTACCTCTCTCATGGGCCCACAAGTAGTTATCAGAAGCAGTAGCCACCTCACCACTCCCTGGCAGTAGCCAGGGAACAGGGCTGACAGAAGAGTAGGCTAAGATGAAAAAGCCAGGATGTTTTTCTAACCCCTTCCAACTCTGAGTCAAGACTAAGAATATTACTTCCATAAACCCCTAGAACTTGTTCTTAGAAACCTGATTTCTCTCCAGCAGCTAAAGTTCTGAGGATTTACTTCCTCCCTCCCCACCAGAGCTGTTTTGAGGTAGGAGAGCCAAATCTTGTCCCATCAACCTGCTCTAAAGGAATGATGCCCACTCCCTCCCCAGGCCATGTGGCCCTCACACTCACTTTTCCCTTGCTGGGGGAAGTTCATGGGAGACCCGTTAGTGTAGAGGCCCTCCCCTGAGGAGGGAGAGGGTTTCAGTCCTGAGGCAGCAGGTGCAGGGGGAAGGCCAGTAAAGTTAAAATGGTCGTTTGCCTCCATTTCTGTAGGAGGGGAGAGAGAAGGGGAAAAAAAATACTGGCGGTTAAACAAGGTTATGTCACCTGGAATCTTCTAGAGGGAATGCCCCTTCCCCTCCATCTACTTACCCTTCTCCTACCTAAGTACTGGGGAGTGTGTAAGGGTACAGGTTCAAAGAAGGGGAGGAGGAAATATACCCTTAACTGGGGAATGACCGTATAGAAATAGTCTTTTAAAGTCAGCCTCACAGAGATAACAGAGTTAGTGAGAAAAACCAAGCTATAGGCCTGAAAGAATCTTCCCTTTGCGTAAACCCTACACTTCTTAAACTTCCAGTTTAGGTTATCCCTCTATGTTAGATATTAATCCTGTATTATAACATTTTAACCTTTTCCATCTTTTGTTTTCTTTCTCCTCAAGGTAAAGCCAGAGTCCCATTCCCAGGGACCACAGGAGGTTCTGGAAACCATCTTTTTGATAGGAAGCCATGGAGACAGGGGTTGTTGGCAAAAAAGCGTATGATACATTTGCTGCTTTATTATTATACTTGAGCTAAATAATCTCCATGTTATCCTATCCATAGCCCCCTTCCCCCCCCCCCCCGACATCAGAAGGAGATAGTATAGTACCTTAGCAAAGGAATATGGAAAGAATATATTTTAGGAAAGGGGACCATAATGGCAAAACTCAAATCATCCAGCAAACTTCTACTCCTTTTTAATGGTTTTCTAAGAACATAGCTCAGATAAATGTCAGGGGGTGGAAAACTGATTAAAGAAGAGGGTGTCCAAAGAGGGTATATAATATTAGTCTGTAATACCATTATGGTTACTTCCTAATATTTTAGTTTTGTGGCTTAAATGTAAAGGGTTATGGAGAGAATAGCTGGATATCTTGCATTTATAAAGGACAGTGGCTCACTAGGCGGCTAGTATGGTTAAAAAGCTCCTCACCTTGTCCTGAATATGAGGTGATATACTACTAGGAAAAAGAATAAGTGAAGCCCTTAGTCAGAATATATGTAACTTCAACAGAGCAAAGAGAAGGGGAAAGAAGAGAAGCAGAAGCCAGAATTATTGGTAATCAGATACCTGATTATCAGATATCTGATAATCAGATACCTATGATGTACTAGTGCATATTAATTTGATATGTAAGAAACAAGATCTGTCTTAATACAGAAAAAGTACTCCTTGGGTTACTATGTTGTTGTTTATTAACAGTTTATTTCTGAGACAGAGAGAGACAGAACATGAGTTGGGGAGGGTCAGAGAGAGAGGGAGATACAGAATCCGAAGTAGGCTCCAGCCTCTGAGCTAGCTGTCAGCACAGAGCCCAACGCCGGGCTCGAACCTACAAACTGCGAGATCATGAGCTGAGCCAAAGTCGGATGCTTAACCGACTGAGCCACCCAGGCGCCCCTGTTTTTAAAAAGGGCAGAAGAATCCAGGCAGAAAGATTTATTTATTTATACTTTTTTAATAATGTTTTTTAAAGTTTATTTTCAGAAGGAGAGAGAGCACAGGCACACACGTGAGCAGAGAAGGGGCAGAGAGACGGAGGGAGGGAGACAGAGAATCCCAAGCAGGCTACATGCTGGAACCCATGAACCGCCAAGATCATGACGAGAGCCAAAACCAAGAGTCAGACACTTAACCCACTGAGTTACCCAGGTGCCCCAAAGTAGAAAGATTTCTTTATCAAGCTCTCTAGAAGAGGCAATAAGCAGACCTAGAAGATGTTTTAAATAACCTCTTTTTTGGGGGCGCCTGGGTGGCTCAGTCGGTTAAGCATCCAACTTCGGCTCAGGTCATGATCTCAGTTTGTGGGTTCATTTAAAATAATGAGAAGTAAAGCTTTTTTTAAAGAATTAGGAACATATATGACCATATGACCACTGCCCAAGTTTTGGAAGAACTGGGTTCTTAAATATGCTAGGTAATGCAAATTAGACACCATTAGGTGTTCTGAGCACGAACTGTATTTATGACATGATAGCTATAAGATTTTCTAGGCTAAATACCTCTACCTTGGGCTCTGTGCTGACAGCTAGCTCAGAGCCTGGAGCCTGCTTCGGATTCTGTGTCTCCCTCTCTCTCTGACCCTCCCCTACTCATGCTGTCTCTCTCTCTCTCTCAAAAATAAATTTTAAAAAATTGTTTTTAATTTTTTTAAAAAGAAAGCAATCTAAATACCTCTACCTTTACCAATTTTAACTAAAGCTAAAAAAAAAATAAAAGAAAATAAAAGCAATTTGTATTTTGTTGACATAAGAGGAAAAAGGTTTTAGGATTGATTTGCTTCCTATCTTCACTCTAAAATAAGCAGCAGACCTAAACCTGCAATGTATCAAAGAAACTGAGACTTACAGAAAATGACCTCAGGATCCCCCAGGATTTCCCTACATTTAAAAAGGACCACTCCTCAGTAATGAGGGATGTGAAAAATAAGTATCATGAGATTAGTGATCTTCTGAAATGAAAGACATCAAGGGGCAAAGTTTATTCCCTAATCCTCTATGTTAGGTTCCTTCCAAAGCTTACATCACAGAGCAAAGAAGACATGCAGTAATTCATTTCAGAAGTCCTAGAAATGCTATTCCTGGAGAGCCAATCTGATCTGATCCCCAGTTTTTCCCTCCCCCAATTTTATGCAGAGCCACACTTCCCATGGTGTATGTGTGTGACATACACACACCTTCTCTCCTATGTGCACCCAAGTATATCCTTCCACTCAATGATAGGCCACAGTTCATTTTTCCATTTTCTATTTGAATCTGTGAGGAAACTAGTGACCTTCTCCTCTCTGCTACTCTGGGAAAACACAGCATTTCCGGTCTCATAAATTACATACCAATAAGAATAAATGGATGGCTTACAGAAATCAGATAAGTAAAAGGAATGGGAAGTTATCTAGTGCCTGAGGTCTGTTTCCCCACTAGCCTCTACTGAAGGATCATCAGGACCACAATCGCTTCATTTACAAGATTCCTAGAAATATAAAATACTCTCTGTGCTGTGCAGTGAAAACAGCACAACGCAGTGGGATCTACGTTCAAATCCCAGCTCTACTACTATTAGCTGTTTGATCTTGGGCAAGTTACTTAATGTTGCTGAGCTTTAGTTTCATGATTACTAAAAATTTTAGTACCTACCTCCATGGCTTGTGAGGATAAAAAGATAACCAGCCCCAAGAGACCAAAATATAAATATACTTTAAAATCATTACTGGTACTACGAAACTAAGGGTATTCCTTCCAGCCAGACTTCCTTACACTTGACTCTTGATTTCAGGTGTCACTTACCTATGGGATCACACTATGGGAATGCAAAAATGGGGACAGCAATAAAACCAGGGTTATTTCATTTTAACCTTCCTACCCATGATGCTTTTCACAATGCCTGAAAGTAAATTATGGCCTCCTATCTATACCCTCCCTCCTACTAAGGAGAACAGGTAAAGCAAAGGAGAGTGTCTGCCTTTGAACTGATAGGATTTTGGCCAAATGAAAAAAGAAAACAGCGCCCAACCCCCAGAATAGCAGACAGCTCTCATGACCAGGAAGTACAATCAGGCCAGCACCCAGCGCAGTCCCAGTAATATGTAAATGGATCTCTTAAGAGACTATGCTTCATTTTTCAGAATTAAGGGACATTGCTCCTTAAGCTTGAAGCAGTAAAGCCCTTGCCACATGGCCAAATAAGGCTGCTTTTCAACTGTTTTTCTCAGTCCCAATTCAAGAGCTACTTACCCTGTGGATCTGTGACATAGTTTTAAACAAAAAAGGCTGACAATGCACAAAGTGTTGAAATACATAAAGATTTCAACCCTGTTGCAGGTGCCCTGACCAACTCTAACACCCAGACCTCTGAGGCTACCCCCAAAAAGACAACACACAGCTCAGGTCATGATCTCATCCAGCCTTATACATGGGCAGTAGCTGCAGTTCTTTGGTTCATTCTTCCTACATAGTATACTAAAGTTCCAGAGAGGTTCCTACATTGGGGGTGCGGAGGGGCAGGGGTATGGGTAGGAGGGAAGAGATAGGAAGAGATTTCGAATGTTTCCTTTTTATTAAACAGGAAATGCAAACTTTACTGTATAGTAAATAAATCATACCGCTATGTTTTAGATCCATAATTGTGAATGTTATTAAGGATATCTGTCAACTCTATTCCTCTCTGGATTCACCTACCATACCCTAATACAGTGGTTCCTAATCAGGGGTGATGTTGCCTCTGGAGACATTTAGTAATGTTGAAAGGTGTATTCTACTGGCATTAAGTAGAAGCTAGGGATGCTTCTAATGCCTGCAATATACATAAGACACAGCCCACCACACAACAAAGAATCTTCCAGTTCAAAAGATCATTTATGCCAAGGGTGAAAAATCTTGCTCTAATACCAAAACTGCCCCATTCGTCAATTCCTATCCCACACCCTGAGGGATTACTTTTATATCTGAAAATCCCTTCCTTGGCTGAATTGTCTTCCTCCACTAATTCAGAGTGCGAAGTGCCAACTGATGCTGCCTTCTCTAGTAAAGGACAGCCCATTCTAACTGCCCTGGTAACAATCTTCCCTTGGAACTCTGACTCAGACTATAGCATGTACAGACTGAGGCTCGTTCTCTCAAAATGTGGTTTCTTTAACCCCTTTCATAGTCAGGGCAGTGAGGCAGGAGAATGATGAAAGAAGACTATATATATACTAAGGGGGGCTACTCAAAGACAATTGCCATGTCTAGGCTTCTCAGGAGAACAGAAAGATGACTGTTCTCTGTCCTTATTTCTTCCAAATTACATAGGTTGCACAGCATCAATCGGATATTATGTTTTACCATTGTATGTCCAGCACCTAATTTAGCGCTAAGTACATGAAAGAACCAAAAGAAATACTTGTTCAACGCAAATTACACAAATGAATGAATAAATCTATCTTTTCTGCCACTGCCAGCTTACTCATCCAATAAAGGTTGTGGTTTCTGTTCAGAGAACTAAAAAATTATTTCTTCACAGAGGTAACAATTTCTAGAAGAAAGGTCCCATATCTTAACATATTTTATACAGCTGTTCCCTACAGAAAATAAGGTCTAGAAACAGGGAAGTACTGAGAAAGACCAGAGGCAACAAATTTGAGCTCTAAATTAGTAAAATGTTTTGCTTGATTGAACTGAACACTCAAGTTACATAGTAGGTTTTAAAATATTTGTTGACTGAATAAAAGTAATATAATGATCTAGATAGGTTTTCTGCCACAATTCTCTCTGGTCACTTCACTGGAAATGTGTTTGAAATTGCAGGACAGTAAAAATCACATTCCAGAGGTTGTAACAAGGTTATTTCCCTCTTTCAGCCCTGAATGTTTCTCAGGATTTCAGCTCTAACAGTTAAGGACTCAGCCTTTTCCTTCAAGAAGACATCCCCTTCCCAAAAAAACCTGAGCTGAGCAGGCAGGTTAAGGATCCTGTTTAGTGGGATAGGTCATGAAGAATCTATTCACAGAAGACCAAAAGTAGTGAGACCACTTTTCAGTACTCTTATGTTTTAGTTTTTTGATGAACTTTTTTGTAAGTTACATTATCCTTTTAGTCCATAAAATGCCCTCTTAATTATTCCCTATAACTAGGAGAAGGACAAAGCACTGAGTAATATATAACACAATGCTACTTTTACTGCCAGTGACCCAATCTAAGAACCAACTCCAGAGCTCTTCAAAGACAGGTTTTCTGTGTTACAAAATTTTATAATTTCAAAATTATCCAGACTGACAAGCTGGCAAAAGAAAAAAAAAAAAAAAGAAAGTCCTTCTGGGGCACCTGGGTGGCTCAGTTAAGCGTTCAACCTCAGTTCAGGTCATGGTCTCCCAGTTCGTGGGTTCAAGTCCCATGTTGGGCTCTGTTCTGTGCTGATGGCTCGGAGCCTGGAGCTTGCTTTGGATTCTGTGTCTCCCTCTCTCTCTCTGACCACTCCCCTGCTCGTACGCACGCCTGCTCTCTCTCTCTCAAAATAAATAAATACTCTTTCTAACCCATGTGCAACAATGCTGATTACATGTTAATCTTGGGCTATGGGGTATATGAAGGCATCCATATCCCAAGAACAAATTAGGAAGATTATTTGCCCCAGGAAATACCTCCTGAGTTTTATACTTCACTCTAAGACATAAAAATCCTGGCATTATTGCCTTACTGTACACATCAGATACAAGGTCAAACATCATACCAGTTATTGGACTAACTCCTACACTATTTTAACAGTAAGAGAATATAATATAGCAGGGGCGCCTGGGTGGCTTAGTTGGTTAAGCGTCTGACTTCAGCTCAGGTCATGATCTCATGGTCCATGGGTTTGAGCAGCACCTTGAATTCTCTGCTGTGAGCACAGAGCCTGCTTCAGATCCTCTGTCCCCCCCTGAGCCCCTGCCCCTTCCCCACTCATTCTCTCTATAAATAAAGTTTAAAAAATATATAATACAGCAAACCTTTTCAAAGGTAATAAGAAAGGTCAACAGCAGCAAGACACAGTAACCCTAACAAGCTTTGCTTCTCTCTTGGCAACACCTGATTCCAGAACCACCAAGAGGGCAAGATGAGCCTCTCCAAGCATTCTAGATTTCTGACTGGCTTTGAGATCCACTCACACAGTTCTCTCTAAGCCTCAAATTTCCTTAGGAAGGGAATAAAAACAAGAAACAAACAGTCAATATTAAGAAATCCACAGAAAAATGCATCCATTTTACAAAAAGGACATGGAAAGGTTTGCTTCAGTCACTGATTAATTATATATCAAATGAATCAAAATCTACTATCTCCTTTAAAGACTCCAAAGAAAAAAAGGTGTCTTTTCCCTTCCTTCACTTTTTTAACCCCCAATGGGGAAAATCAATTTACTATTATTCTGTCAGGTCCCAACCTAGATAAACAAAGGTGAAGAAAGGGAACTAAAAATCAGCATCAAATGTACCCTATCTGAAAGCAGCTCAAAAGAACCAACCAGGCAAGCAGAGGGGCAAGAAAAAGGACAATGACACTGGACTTGCTTTTATTATTTACATAATATCAACTCCAAAAGCTCCACTGAAAGAAGCAATGATGCTACCTTTTTTTAAGTTTTTTTTTTAAATTCTTATATAGTTTTTATTTATTTTTGAGACAGAAAGAGCATGAGCGGGGGAGGGGGCAGAGAGAGAGGGAGACACAGAATCTGAAACAGGCTCCAGGCTCTGAGCTGCCAGCACAGAACCAGATGCAGGGCTCGAACCCACGAACCGTGAGATCATGACTTGAGCTGAAGTCAGACACTTAACCAACTGAGCCACCCAGGCACCCCTCAATGATGCTATCTTAACACTGATGCTGCTGCAGTCACATAATCATACATCCATCTATTCCTACCCTGGACCTTTAATCTAGGTACCTACAATTCAGGTGGGAGGTTTGTGACTGGAAATTGCTGAAAAGGTAATTTAAAAAAATTTTTTTTCTTAATGCTTATTTATTTTGAGAGAGAGAGAGAGAGAGAGAGAGAGAATCAAAACAGGGTCCAAGCTCTGAGCTATCAGCACAGAGCCCGACATGTGGCTCGAACTCAGGAACGATAAAATCATGACCTAGGCCGAAAACCACTGCCCAACCGACTGGTTGGGTTTTAAGCGGCGCCTGGATGGCTCAGTTGGTTAAGCATCCGACTTCGGCTCAGGTCATGATCTCACGGTTTGTGGGTTCCAGCCCTGCATCGGGCTCTGTGCTGATAGCCAGCTCAGAGCCTGGAGCCTGTTTCAGATTCTGTGTCTCCCTCTCTTCTCTGACCCTCCCCTGCTCATGCTGTCTCTCTCTCTCAGAAATAAATAAAACATTAAAAAAAATTATTTAAATTCCGGCTTTAAGCAGTTTTTAGGATAGTCCAAATGACTCTCTCTCAAAATCTAAAATCGTGTCATCAACTCCTCTCTAACCAAACCTAGTGTCTAACAAAGTACCTGAGGACACAGTATACACAATCCATCACTATATACTACAGTTGAAATCTTCTGCAGTTACCAGGTGGGACAAAGAGAAAAATCTGGACACATGATTTTGTGCAGAACAAAGGAAAAGCTTACCACTATCCAAGAAGTGAGACGATAAAAAATGTTTTTTTATGTACTGAAGATTAAGTCATAGGATAGCTAACTCTCGTTATTAGTTGGTTCTTGTTACAAGGTAAACCCTCCAGTACCGGACATCAACTGACAGACTTCCCATAGGGGCTTAGGCTAGAATCACCAGTGAGGAACAAACCCACCACCTTCACTGTGCAAATCAGTCCCTACCCCAACACAAATTCCATTCCCTCTTCTACTGCTCAGAGTCTACCCTTCTTCACCTCACAAGCTCTCTTGACAAGGTGCTCTGAAATACAGAAAGTTATACTTATGAATATATTAAGCAGGACCCTAAAAAGCCACTCTCATGCCACAAAAGATTCCAAATCTTCCTGGCAGCTCTCCATGCTGAGAGAATTTGCATCACTTGTATTGAAAGTGCAGCAGGGCTGGTGGATGACTAAGTTTGCTTCTCTATGACCTCTAGCTCAAGGAAAAAAAGAATCCAGACAGGGAGGCAGAGATGCTTCGGAGCGGGGACAGGGGTGTGGATGGGGATTCAATGAGTCAACTGCAGTGACTATACTTCCAGTTGACAAATTAAGTTTGGAAAAAAAAAAAGTCGAACGAAAGGACTCTAAGACCACATGGTTGGCAGGATCCAAGCTTGCCCAGAAGGCCTAAGAAAATGAAACCAAATCTGATTAAAATGGACATTTCAAAACAACGAGACGCAGCAGCAAGCAGCAAACGCACAGCTGCCATTTCCCGGCCACTTCCTGCGGGAGGCTTGGGGGAGGGGCTGTTTGTGTACAGATGGAGGTGGAAGCTACCCCCCCATCTCCCCCCAAAGGATGCAAATCTCGCACTCCAATAAATCCTACAAAGGATGTCTGCTAAAGGCATTGCCTTTTCTCTGAAAACTGGGAACATGAGGAAAGAAAGCGAGGTAACGGGGTCATCTTTTCTGCAACGGAAATGGGGATCCCCTTAGTGAGGGGATCCCCTTCCAAGAGGGATCCCTCTTTATTCTTCCCTTCAGCCCCTAAAAGCCGAGCTCAAATACCGACGTCTCAGCATCAGCCCTATGAAGCCCCATCCCTGGAGTGGGAGACTCCTGGGACTCGAGGGCCCCAAGCCAAACACAGCACCACTCCAGCAAGGCCCTCTCCTGCTCGCCACGCTCAAGACAATCCGCACCGCTCAGGGAGGAAGATACCCTGAGCCACTAGAACCCCCTTTTCCACCCTCCACTCGCTGCTGCCAAAACTCCCCAATCCCCACAGAGTGTTTAACCCGCCCAGGGAACCCCCTCACCCACCCTTCGCACTCGGGCAGTCCCCACCCCCACCCAAGGAGGTGGAGCCCCTCCCGGGGATTCCATCCGAGTCCCCCACAGGAGTCATCTCCACCAGCCAGGCGGCTTCTCCGCCTCCTCGTCGTCGTTGCCGCCGCCGCCACCGCCGGGAGCCTCCATAGCTCCTCCCGCCCCCACCCGGGTGTTCAGCAGCCCCAGCAAGCCCCCTTCTCCTCCCGGCCCCTTGGGCAGAGAGACCCCCCCCCCGCCCGGGGCTAGGTCCTAACTGGAAATAAGCTTGAGTCAGCTTCTCGCCCAAGGCGAGGCTCTAGGCAGCACTAGAGCCTCTCTTCCCTGAGGGAAGCCTCAGATAAAAGCGGGGCTCCCTCCCCTCAGCCCCCCAGACAGAGACCCAACAGACCTGAGGCGGCGGCGTCCAGCCTGGCTCGGGGCTTGTCTCTCCCCGGGGTACGGGCGGTTCACATGGCCGCGCTCCGGGCGCCAGGAGGGGAGGGGACCGCGGGGGAGGGGGTCTGGGGTCCGGGAGGGGGGAGGGGGACGCGGCTCAACCGCGGGGCCCAAACGGAGCCAACATGGCCGGCGGGGGAGGAGTGAGCCGAAGCCGGAGGGGGCGGGGAAGCGGCGACCGGGAGAGAGCCGCCCTCCTCAGCCTCCAACACCGGGTCCTAGCGCCGAGCACCCTTGCTCCCAGACCTGGATCTGGGTCCTAGCGCCGCGGTGTCTCCCTAGCCTACGAGCAGCTCCCTCTGCACCAAGTCTCCCCTCTGCACCAAGTCTCCTGGTGGTCCTGTTTCACGCTGAGCAAACTGAAAGGCATGCCAAGGTCCCAAAGATTAACCTAAAAGACTAGATCAAAATTTTAGGACCAAGGCATGTCCAGTCCCCAAACAGAGGTGGGGATGAAGGTGGAGGGGATTATTTCAATGGCAGTTATTTCCCAGGCTGTGTTGTGAAAAAGATGGAAGTGTAGAATGGTTAGTCAAGGAAGTTCAATCCTGATAAAGGGGTGGGGAAAGGAAAGAGCCTGCAGCATCTGCTGACCACTCACCTCTGTCCCTTGGGGGCAGTCTGGTCCTGCCTGGATCACCACTTTCCCCACGACATCTGCAGGGCTCTGGGGGTCAGGAAGATGCCTGTGCGTAGGAAAAGGAAGCATTGGCTCTGGAGCCAGACAAGAAGACCTGAGTCTAGCCTAAACCTGGTCAGAGGGGTAGGGGATTACCCGGAAAACTGACACAGCAATTAAGATGCCCCAAATGTCCACTCATTCTATAATCCCAGTATTTCTTTTTTTTCCTGATAGGGCTAGAGGACTGTATGAAACTCGAGAACAGAAAGAAAATATAGCAGGAAAGAAAAAATAGCAGAGGACTAGGGCTTGGCTCTCATCTACAACGTCTAATGCAGGGCTCCAGGATGGAGAACAGTGTCATATAATGGTAGAATTTACAGATTTTCTAGCTCAATATGCTCTTCTTTGGCAGATGAATTAAGGCCTGGAGAGGTTAACTGACTTGTTCAAGGTCAAACAGTAGATAAACTGTGACTAGAAACCAGGTTTCCTTTCCTTGTAACTCAACAGATTTTGCAGGCTTCAAAATAATTCCTATTCAGTGCAATGCAATGCAGTTCTATAAACAATTGCAAAAACTCGGGCTGAATATTCTGGAAGAGGAACAGAGTGTGGATAATGAAACTCTGGCAGGTTTAAGGGATCAACAAATAACCTTTCCCTCTGTGGGTCTGGGGAGGAAGAAAATCTGAAAACTGGATGGGGGCAAGGCAAAGCAGGGCCAAATACATCAGTCTAGACTTGATTTCCTTACTCCAGAGGAGTGGGCTCTTCCTCAGTTTTGGGAACAGACACTACTCCCCACTAAAATGGCTCAGAGGCTAATAAAAAAAGAGCGAACTTCAAAGTCTTAAAGTGTGTGGGCCACAGTGAGGAGGCTTAAGAGGGTTAAAAGGGTTTCTCTCCCTCTCCAGAGAAAAGCAGATTACCAGGAGTAGATAGGTAGAAATCAAAACCCTTCTCTCCTCCCTGACTAAATAACAGATTTTAATAGGTCACCTAAAAAAAAAAAAAAAGACCCCAATAGCCTGCCGACCTTAAGTATCTGAATTAAATAGGAGCCACACTAGGGGATAGAGGTGCTTCCTTCTGGAGAAAGCAGGGATCCAGTAAACTTCTGCTGAGGAATGGCCCACCTTCCCAAAATTAAACAGAAAAAAAAATAAAGGCAGATGAAAAAGAGAGCTAGGGTTTGTAAGTGGTTTCCTAAAGGGCCGGGGAAGAGAGCTAATTATCTTTTTTTTTTTTTTGTCTCTCTCTCTCTCTCCCCTTTTCCAGGATAGATGAGGGAGAATCTCCCTACCTCCCGCCCCCAATCATAGAGCAGGCCAGTCAGAGTCGGGAGGCAGGGGAGGAGCCTGTGCCAGTCTGACGGGTGTAGCCACGCCTCTTCCCCCACCACCACACACCCACACACACCCACCCGCTGGCTCCACTACGCTCCGGAAGAGCCGGTTACTCCTGTGCCCCACAGACTGCCCCCACCCCTTCCGAGCCCCAGGCCTAGTCTCCAGGGCAACCCCTAGGACTATCCCAGCCAGGAGCGGTAGGGAAGAGGGGTGTTTGGATAGGAGGGCCACCTGGGATTAGAAAAGAAAGTGGGGCAGGATCCACTCTTCCCATCTGGTGCAGAAGGACTTCAATTACCTTCCTCCCTAAATGAGACCCCTCCTCATGCCATCCTTACTTACAGAGACCTTCCTTACTCTTTGAGGAAGGATAGGGTGGGGTGTCAATATGCCCAACAGCTGGGTATTTACTTCTAGTCAGAAGCCACCCCAGGCAGCAGCTGTGCTTCTCCCCACCATTCAGACGACAGAGGGCAGACTGACCCCATATGTCCCCAAACATTCCTCAGTCCCATTAGATGTGGCCAATCACCCACCCCATCTCCCTTTAGGAAGCTACTAGAAAGGGGAAGGGGCAAATGGTCATCTTTTCAGCAACCTGTGAGAAGGGTATCTAGGGAATACTATGAACCTCTCTCAAGCCACACCAATGGGCGGGTAATGAAGAAAATGAGAAGAGAGAAATTAGCACCTGCTCCCCCTTTCTCACCCTCCCTGTGTTCCTGCTGAACCACCATGACTCTGGGGTCAGCTGCCACAGTGCCTGGCTCCACTGTGGAGCCAGATGGCTGGGGCTGGGAGGAGGAAGAAAAAGAAAGGGAGAAAGAAGAGAACTCGTTTACATCCCTCTACCCACCTCTTTTTGTCTCCCCCTCGATACCCCTGGAATTCAACCCCAACACCATTGCTGACCACCCTCTGCCCCCAGCTACCTCCCAGCCACCTCCCAGCCCATGGAATGTAATTCAGAGTCTAAAGCAAATCCAGCCAGACACCTTGACCCCTCACTCTGGATTGGGGGACAGTGTGGGAAGGATGAAAGCACGAGAAGGGGCAGAGCTAGGGGCACCACTGGACTTGGAGGCAGGGGGGAATTCCCCAGTAGAGATGAGGAAATTATTAAAGATTTCCCTTGCCCTCCCTGGCTGGCTGGTTTATAGTGTTAATATGGTCTAGCAGGGGAGAAAGCCCCCAACCCAATAACCATTCCAACTTGCTCCCCTCCCTCTCCAGGTTAATGCAAAACAGTCTCTTCCCCCTCTATATTTTGGGGAAGCTGGATTCTCTTATAGCCCATCAAAAAGACCATAAGCCCTTCTCCTCTTTTCTCCAAGTTTGTATGTGCCCCCTCAGATTCACCCACATACCTGTTTGGAACTCCCCAATGAGCTTCTCAATGGTGGTCTTGGAAGAGGATTTAGAAAGCCTGAACTTCCTTACGGTGGGGACCTTTGCATCTGAGCTGAGAAGGCTAACTAACATTCCCACACCTCTCCCAGCACCTTTAGAGGCTTAGTTCCTGCCCCTCACCCACTATCTTCCAACAGCCCCTTAAGCCCATAATCAGAAGATTCTGGGTGTGCCCTCTATGCCCGTCCCCCCCCCCCAACCCCCCACCCGCTTCCCTGACTCTGGAAGAGTTCCTAAACTGGACCAGCCCATCCCAGGCCCAAGAAGACCTTTCCCACCTGGACTGGTTGGCGGGTGCTGAGGTCGGACCTTCAAACTCCAGGAGGAGTGGGGTGGGATGAGAACTACAGAGAAGCTTTAGATGGGGCTTAGTTGAACTTGAAGGTCTAAGTGGAGCAGGGCCCGAAAGTGCCTATAGCCTAGGCTAACCCTCCAACCCTCACTTACTACGAGGAGGGGAGAGGAGTTGGGGTGGCGGTTATTCCCCCTCCCATTGGAGGTTAGGATGGCGTGGGAAAGCTCTGGATCCAGAGGGGAGGAGGCGAAACCCAGACCGCGGGAGATTTTTCTGGCGAGGAAGGCGCGGGGGAGGGGGAGATCCTGGGTGTAGAATAGGAAGGGTACCCGGGAGAGGTTGGCCGAGAAGCGTGAGAAGGCTTCGGATTCCGGTCGCAGAGGACAGGCGAGAAATGGGCGAGCAGATAGTGCGGAGGAGAGAGGAAGGGCAGCTCCCGTAGGGGGAGGGTCAGATCCTGAGTCCCGGGCAGCGGGGATCCCCGGGGCAGGAGACCGCAGGAGCGGCCTGCCCGGGGACTCTGGTACCGGATGGGGTTGCCGGGCCTCACCTGGAGCAGGGCCGGGCCGCGGGCGGCGGCGGCGCAGGTGGCCCGAGCCGGGTGGCGGCGGCGGCGCCTCCTCCCCCAGCCCTGGGCCGCCGGCGGTGTGTGGGGGGTGGGGGGGTAGCACTTAAAGGGGCAGGAACTACTGGGGTAAGGACAAGCGCTAGGGTAAGGCAGTAGCGAAGAATCCGCTGGGGGAGGGGGAAGCGGGTGGCGTCTCCTAGGGGCCAGAACCAGGAAGGATTCCAGATGGAGGAAGAGAAGAGATCCCAGGAAGAAGAGACAAACTTCTGTGGTGAAGTGGGGGATGGTGGTGGGTCTGAACTGGAGGACTTGGGAGAGCTCCGCCCGCGCTCTCCCGACTCTGGTAAAGATCTCTTCACAAAAGAGGGCCGGGAAGGCAGTGAGAGTCCCAAGGACGCCAAGGAGGAGTGGAGGTGCCGGAGAAGGAAGGCCGAGGCTGCTGGGGGTAACGCACAGCGGCAATGCTAGGTGAACAGGTTCCCTGTGTTTCAGCTCCACAGGGCCCCGTTCCCTACAGCTGTGGAAAGGCACAGTCTCCTTCCCCCAGCACTGCCCACGTTTAAAAGCCTATGGAATCAGGAAGCCACGAGGGCAAAGACCTCCTAGGCCTTTCAGCCTCAATCCTGCCTCTCGACTCTCTCGATGTTAGTGACTGGCGCTTGGGGGGCCGCCAGTAGCAGCCCTAGTGGGACTGCTGTGGGACCGTGAGAATCGGCTTTATTTCAGTTTTCCCCGAACCACCACCACCCTTGCAGCAACCTCTGGGGCAACAGGAAGCAGCTGCTCAGTGCAGCCCCCACCTGGTGGTGGGTCGCGGTGGGGGAGGAGAGAAGTCTGGGACTTAAAAGGCCTAGGAGAAAATAAGGGGAGGAGAGGCACCTTAAAAATTCTCCAACGCAACCAAAAGTGGGCTTTACTTGGGGGGGGGGAAGCGCAGCAGTGAATATTGTAAAATATTACTTGAATCTCAGCAGTTTAAATGGGGGAGGGGCAAGGGGCAGTCTGGGGGCGAAGGGGGACACAGTGAGGAGAGCCCCGACCTGAGTGGCACAGTCTCAGGCTCTTCCTGGGAACTGGAGCTTGCAAATGTTCATGATCCCTTGGTCGGCAGCCTCACTATCTAAGCCCTGTGCCCCTATAGTCCCATTTCCCCTCCTTCACCCCCCAAAAGAGCAAAGGTTAGGCCCCACCCCTGCTGAGTCAGCCAGGGAGGGAGGTAGGCATCCTTCAGGCCTTCCCCCGGGGCTGGTCCTCATACTTACCCATGTCCAGCTGGCAGGGCTCCAAGGCTGGGACCACCCAGCTCCTCACTGTCCTTGGTTCCCCCTTCACGTGAAGGCTGGTGTTAGATCCTCCTAAACTGTGAGCTGGGAACTAGCACGAATCAAAAAGCCAATGTATGCTTCCTGCGAACCACAGCCTGAACTGCTGTAGGGTGATGTCCCTGTGTGACAGACTGGGGTGGGGAGGGAGGAGGGAAGGGCGGGGCTTTCTCTGGGTGGAGAGGGAGGAGGAGGCGAGGACAGGGCAGAACCAGGAGAAATATGGAGGAAGGTTAGATCTGTGTTGACACTCCAGAGGCGTGGTAGAAGAGAGTGGTAAAGGGGGAAGGAAATAAGTAGTTGCAGCTAGTGAGGAGAAGGTTCTCGATGAATGCTGAGACACGTTAACGTGTGGAGGAGGGGATGAAGGGATACAAACGACCTTAAGGATCAGTTACCAGGTCTGCATTTGGGTAACAAGGAAAAACAAAGCAGAAAGGGCTGACCCATATCCTGGGGCATTTCTGCACCAGTTTCTTACCCACTTGAGTCAGGACCTAGAGGAAGTGCCCCCACCCCCATAACTCAGCATTTCCCCAAATCCAGGCTTTTCTGGGAGCAAACGACCAGGCACAGTCGGCTCAGGGGCTCCACCTTCTGTTCAAATCATGACACAAGAGAGACTAGTGCCAAGGACGTCATAGGCAGATGGGAGGAAACTTGCAGGCCCCTACTCCACCCCTGGCACCTTTCCCAAGGCCCCTCCCCAACCTTCAGCCCCCCGGGGCCTCTGAATTGGGATCTGTTTGTCCCCGCCCTGCTTCTGCCCAACTTGAATGCCTCAGGGGTGGAGCCTCTAGACACAGGCTCCTCCTCAGGACAAAAGCCCCAGCTGGTTTGTAAACAGTCATTAGCTAAGAACCACATCCCCGCAAATGGCCTTTATGGATTTCAAAATGGTGAGATCAGAGTTCTTGCAGCCTCCAGTCCTACCACCAGAGGGCAGTAGGAGATGGGCCCTGGCTCAGAAAAGAACACTTATGGGGCACCAATCTGACCTTGCACTTGTTTCACACTGAAACTTACTTTTGAGTACTCCCAACCCTGAGTTTTTAGTGGCTAAAATTAAAGGCAACTTATCTAATTCCATTATTTAGTTCAGAAGCCCAACCCCACCCCCACAAACCCAGGAAATTGGTATTCCTTTTAAGATTCAATCTCTCCCAACTTTCCTAAAGGATCTTAGCAGAGCTCAGGATTAGGCCTCATGGTTATTTTACACCATGCACTGCCTCAAGGAATCATACTCTAGGCTTGCCCAAAAAATAAATCAGCAAGCAATAGTCAGGATCACTTTCTGAAAAAAGGAAGGTGGGGGAGGGGAAGGAGCAAAGCAAAAGGAAAAAAAAAGCCTAAGTAAGACAGAGGGGGCCCTTTTAACTCGATTTTTACACAGTAGTTATTAATCCTTCAGAACACACATTTCCTAAAAATTCATTCATTGATTAACCCCTGTTCGGTCTACAACGGGTCCAGACTCGTTTTTCCACAATATATGCTCTTCTAAAAATATCCCTGTGCTTTTTAACCATGCAGGAATAAACTACATAGAATAATCAAGGAGCAAACAATCAATTTGCTTTGACAAATAACAAAAAGGCCAAAGCTGAGACCTGCTACTGAGATCACATCATCTATAGGGAACCCCTCATAAGACCCCACAGTTGTCCATGAAGACAATGGCTTTTCATTTTTGATGACCCCATTTCAAACATATGTGGTCTACTTTGTGCTGTTTCTTACAGCCACTCTAATATTCAGTGTTGGTTATGTTGTCAGGACCAAGAAAAACAGACCAATTTTGACGGGTGTACGTTTTATTGGAAACCTTAAATACTCTTCAGACAGAATACAATGTCTTCAATCAAGGCTCTGATGTGGCCTATGGAGCAAACTGAGATTTTTGGATTAGGGGCAAGAAGTACAGCACAGAGGACAAGCGCTTAGTTTGTCAAAAGGATTTCCTCACGAATGCTCTTCGGCCAGCTTATCAGCTTTTGCCACAGCTTCCTCAATGGGTCCCACCATATAGAAGGCCTGTTCTGGGAGATGGTCATAATCACCTATATGGGGAAAAAAATTCACTGGTCATAAGTGGAAAGATAAACTTTTTGTGGTATATACATACTTCACTTGGGGTCACCTGTCAGAATATCATGAGTTTGTGTCATCCAAGAAATCTTTTAACAGACTTCTGTCTTAAACCGAATTTACAACACAGGATACAGTATGGATTATGAATAAATAGTCCTGGCCACATAACCTGGATTCAATTTTTGTGCTCTACCTTGGCTGGATGGTATCAGGACCGGTTATTTTAAACTTTTTTGGGCTTCAAACTTCCTGATTTGTAAAAACAAGATATAATGCCTTCCTTATAAGGATCTATAATTCACGCCGAAGAGTAGCAGCCAAGACAGAAAGCACTCAGTAAGTGTTGGATGACAACAATCAATATAAGTTTTACTCTCAGAAGTAAAGACAGTATTTCCAAAGAACACTGACAGACAATAGTTTTGTTGTGTGTGGTTTTAACGAAAAAAATTCTACAACTAGGCACAATATACTTATATAATCCTTGATGACTGCTGGAATGGGAACATAGTGCAAAGAGTATTCAAGAGATTTCAGCTTCTCTGCTATTTTATGTTCAGCTTTACACAGGCAGTCTCACCTGCCAAAATCTGCTGGAAACCTTTGATGGTCTCCTTCAGAGGTACCAGCTTCCCCATATGACCTGTGAAAACCTCAGCAACCTGGAATGGCTGAGACAGGAAACGCTGTATTTTCCGTGCACGGGACACAGTCAACTTGTCTTCCTCAGAAAGTTCATCCATACCCAGGATAGCAATGATGTCCTGAAGAGATTTGTAGTCCTATGAGAAAACAGGAGGCCTGAATAAATATTCACATTCTTTTAAATTTGGACAAAAACCTAAGAATTAATACCAACTTGTTTCCACAACAAGCTCTGTACAAAGCATTTTAGCACATTACCTCACTTTGTAAGTGAAACAGTTAAGTAGTGAAATTATATACTTGGGAGGCTGAGGGCCCTCAGTGTCTAAGATCATGTCTTATTCTCCCTACTTTTGTCTAGTGCCATTAGAAAAAATAGATTCTAAATCTAAGTACCTGGAAACCCAAAAGAATTCATTAATACTTTTTTTAAAACTTAATCATTTAGAAAAAATTTTTTTTCTTAATGTTTATTTATTTTTGAGAGAGAAAGACACAGTGTGAACAGGGCAGGATCAGAGACACACAGAATCCGAAGCAGGCTCCAGGCTCTGAGCTGTCAGCACAGAGCCTGATGCAGGGCTCAAACCCACAACTGTGAGATCACGACCTGAGCTGAAGTTGGCCGCTTAGCCAACTGAGCAACCCAGGTGCCCCTTAATTTTTTTCATGTTGATTCATTTTTGAGTGAGAGACAGCACGAGAAGCAGAGGGGCAGAGAGAGGGAGACACAGAATCTGAAGCAGGCTCCAAGCTGAGCTGTCAGCACAGAGCCCAATGCAGGGCTCGAACTCACAGTGAGATCATGACCTGAGCTGAAGTTGGATGTTCAACCAACTGAGCCACCCAGGCGCCCCTCATTAATATTCTTTAATAGAAACCGCAGGTCTCCTCTTTCTTTGCTCCAAAGCAAATCACACAAGTCACCAGGAAGGATTTGGTCTTAATATTACACCCAAATACCCACTGTATGACTTTATGGACACTGGTCTCACCTGCAGTACTCACCTGTAGGATCTTTTGTACCCCACGGGCAACATCATAATGCTCATTTCCAACAATGTTGGGATCCATAATTCGAGAGGTGGAATCCAGAGGATCCACAGCTGGGTAGATGCCCAACTCAGCAATAGCACGGGACAACACAGTGGTAGCATCCAAATGGGCAAAGGTAGTGGCAGGGGCAGGGTCCGTCAAGTCATCGGCAGGCACATAGATAGCCTAGAGTGAGTCAAGAACCCATGAAGAGCAGCAGGAAGACAAATGATTCCATTTAAGGCACCCTCCTTTTCTGACCTCTCATCATTTCATTCCAACTTAACATTTAAGAGTTCACCTCAAAGAAGTCTTACCATCCCTAATACCTAGTGAGTGAGCTTATAGATGATCTGGTCCCTCCAAGCTGCGATGAAAAAATTTTCACTGTCATTCCTTTTGTTCTTCATCCTACATTTTAACCCTACTATAGTGATACCCACACTTTTAGTTAAAAACAAAAAAATTTGCATGATTGCAATGGTTCACTGAAAGTTACTACAATTTAGACACTTCAGATATTTTATTACTTAAACTATAGATGTCTGAAAACACACAGTGTAGCACATTAGTACACTGCATAATTAATGCCCAGTTTCCATGCATCTCAGACTCCCCAGGCTAGAAACCACTACTTTGTAATCTACATTCATATACATGCCGTCAACTACCTTAAATGAGCATTTCTTAACTTTTTGGGGTCTCTACACATAGAGTATCAGACATATTTCAGGGAGCTCATTAACCTTGTTAAAAACCTTGAGAGATCCATAACTAGGTTTTATACTTTGTGTGTGTGTATATATACATATATATATATATATATTTTTTTTTTTTTTTTTTTTTTTCCCCTAGGAGAGAGAGCGCGTGAGCAGAGGAGGGTCAGAGAGAGAGAGGGAGACAGACTCCAAAATAGGCTCCAAGCTCTGAGGTGGCAGTCAGCACAGAGCTCGACACGGGGCTCGAACCCACGAACCGCGAGATCATGACCTAAGCGAAAGTCGGACGCTTAACCGACTAAGCCACCCAGGCACCACATATATATATTTTTTTAACATTTATTTAGTTTTGAGAAACAGAGTGAGAGAGAGTGTGAGTGGAGGAGGGCCAGACAGAGAAAGAGACACAGAATCCGAAGCAGGCTCCAGGCTCTGAGCAAACATTCAGCACAGAAGAGCCTGATGCGGGACTCAAATCCACGAACCGTGAGATCATGACCTAAGGCAAAGTCAGACGCTTAACCGACTGAGCCACCCAGGCCCCCCATGTATATACTTTTATATAAATTAGACCTTCATCCATTTCACTGTTTTTTACCTGCACAGAGGTAATAGATCCCTTCTTGGTGGTGGTGATTCTTTCCTGCATGGTACCCATGTCGGTGGCCAGGGTAGGCTGATAGCCCACAGCAGAAGGGATTCTGCCCAATAAAGCAGACACCTATGGGGCGGGGCGGGGGGGGGGGAGGAGAGGAGAAAAAAGAAAATAAAGGGAATGAGAACACAGGTTTTAGGTGTCTACATCTTTAGCCTCATCATTCCATAGAAAGGTCAAATGAAACAAGTCCTCCCAAGCTTTCTCTTACCTCAGAGCCAGCCTGGGTGAAACGAAAGATGTTATCAATAAAGAGCAGTACATCTTGACCCTCTTGGTCTCTGAAGTATTCAGCAACAGTCAGTCCAGTCAGAGCTACCCGGGCGCGAGCACCAGGTGGTTCATTCATTTGACCGTACACTAGCGCTACCTGAAGTAATCACACACAATCAGAAAATATGGCAAAGGAATATGGAAGCCATACATCTAAGGTCCCCAAATCAGAGAAAGAACCAAAATAACCTTCATCAGAAAGTTTCAATATTATGATTATTGAAGCAAAATTCTTATTTTATGTTATTCTTAGGTTATTGAAGCAAAATTCCTGAAATAGGAAATAAAACTAAATGAAAGGCACAAAATAGGGCTATTTGAGATACCTGAATTAGCTCCAGCTCCCAAAATTAACCTCAAATGATGGGACTACCCTACTAAAAACAAAGTCTAGAAATGTAATGTAATGTCAAAGACGAAAAAAATGTGTTAGTGTATTAGTTGTGTATTAGTTAGTGTATTAGATGTGGGGGGAAAACACTGTCAAGAATTTCCTTTGTATGTCCTAAGACACTAAAATGAAATCATAACACATGGTTTCAGCTAGCAATGCAGTCAACTAAAATGGTTTCCTGGCACAACTATTATGCGAACATAAATCCGCCTACACCTCACCTTGGAGGTAGCATCTTTTAAGTTGATAACACCGGACTCAATCATTTCATGATATAAGTCATTGCCTTCACGGGTCCTCTCACCAACACCAGCAAATACAGAGTAACCACCATGGGCTTTGGCCACATTGTTGATTAACTCCATGATCAACACAGTCTTGCCGACGCCAGCACCACCAAAGAGCCCTGGAAGAGGTTGAAAAGAAGCAACATTTGAGTCCTGTGCTCCCAAATAAGCAAACTTCTAAAAACAAAAAATACCTATATTCTTTTCCCTTCTCAGGAATGGCATCTGGCTTCAGCAAACTCAGAAGAACGAAAGTCAGAAGCTACTCATCAGTGAGGGATAGATCTTAGTACCCACTCATTTACATGGTAAGATTTTTTTTCTTCCCACATTAGGTTTGGAAACTATGTACCACCAATAACATACCAATTTTGCCACCCTTGGCATAGGGAGCCAGCAGGTCCACAACCTTGATACCAGTAACCAGAATTTCCTGCTCAACACTCATCTCCATGAACTCAGGAGCCTCAGCATGAATAGCTGCAAATCTGTAACAGTTGGAAAAGAGGAACAGGCTCTATTCATCAGGTTGAAGGGTTCCTCTCAATTCTAACCCTTTACTCATAGTCTCACCTCTTATATAACAATTCAGACAAGTTGTCATGTGGCACCTAGCCTAACAGTCTGAAATAAAGGGGTTTCCAATACCTCACAAAGCAATAATCCCATTTCTTAACATTTTAAAAAAATTTTAATGTTTATTTTTGAGAGGGCACGTGAGCCCGTGCAAGCAGGGGAGGGGCGGAGAGAGAGGGAGACTTAGAATCTGAAGGATCCAGGCTCCGACCTGTCAGCACAGAGCCTGAAGAGGGGCTTGAACTCACAAACTGCAATTATCATGAACTGAGCTGAAGTTAGACGCTTAACAGGCTGAGGCAACCAGCACCCCAACCATTTCCTAACATTTTTCAAAAAATATTTGAGGGGCGCCTGGGTGGCTTAGTTGGTTAAGCGTCCGACTTTCGCTTAGGTCATGATCTCGCAGTTCGTGGGTTCGAGCCCTGCATCGGGCTCTGTGCTGACTGCCAGCTCAGAGCCTGGAGCCTATTTCGGAGTCTGTGTCTGTCTCTCTCTCTGACCCTCACCTGCTCACGCTTTCTCTCTCTCTCCTAGAAATAAATAAAAATATTAAAAAAATATATATTTGAGAAAGCAAGCAAGAGAGCATAAGCATGAGCACGGTAGGAGCAGAGTGAGGGAGAGAATCCCAAGCAGGCTCTACACTGTCACTGCAAAGCCTGACACAGGGCTTGATCCCATGAACTGTGAGATCATGACCTGCGCCGCGATCAGACACTGACCTACCCAGGTCTCTGCCCCCATTTCCTAACAACTTTAATTGTCATAAAGATTTTCCTTTTAATAAGCCCTAACCTAACAGCACTTGTTCATATATCATCAGGGAATAGGAAGACTTGTCACTTCTGGAAACCCCACAGCCTAAGCCATTGGTATTAAAACTCACATAAATCATCAATTTGAGTCCTAAAGGAGGAGCAAGTTTTCTAAAATCAGAACTTCTGCATCCTCAATTTTCTTCAGAAAGAAAACTACATTTGTGGTTTTAACAACAGTATCACCATTTTAAATATTCTCTGCAGGAAAAATGGCTCACTAGGTGTTGCCTTTATGTACAAAACTGCAAAAGGGGTGCCTGGCTCAGTCAGTGGAGCATGTGACTCTAGAGTTCAAGCCCCAGGTTTGGTGTAGAACTTACTTAAAACAAAACAAACAAAAACAGAAACACCTACAGAGAAAGCAATTCCTTTGCACTGTAGACACAGGAGGAAGTATACTTACTGTTTGGTTTTGATGGGACCTCTCTCATCAATAGGTTCTCCAATGACATTCATGATTCTGCCCAAGGTCTCAGGACCAACAGGAATTTTGATTGGTGCGCCAGAATCCAGGACTTTCTGACCTCTAACCAAGCCTTCTGTACCATCCATTGCAATAGTCCTCACCGTGCTCTCACCTGTTAAAGGCATTGCAGGGTTATACCCAAGGACAAGTTAGCTTCATATTTAATAAAGTCCATCTGGCCTAAGTCAACCAAGGCTCCTTCTCAGTACCTAAAATGTGGCTTCAGCATACTCAGAAGAACGAAAGTCATTTTGATAAAATCATCATAGAAGGAAGACTGGTTTGGGGGGAATATTTGAACTAAAGCTCTTTCCTACTTCTAACAAATTCTACTTACCCAAATGCTGGGCCACCTCCAAAACCAGCCTGGTCTCCCTGCCTTGCACTTCCAGGGCATTTAGGATGGGTGGTAGTCCTTCATCAAACTGGACATCCACCACGGCACCGATGACTGCCACGATGCGCCCAGTGGCAGCTCCTGCCTTCGGCGAAGGCGATGTTTGGGCGGCATAGTCTCTAGCTAACAAACAAAAAAAATGTAAAGAAAACGGGGTCAAGGCAGTTAATGGTCATTGGAAGACCCGTATTAACCCACAAGAACTGGTAAATTCGGCCCACGACCGGCCTCCTCTCGCTTGCAAAAGGAGTCCGGAGGGAAGGCCACGCAAGAACCGAGAATGCGCCTGCACAATTTTCCCATGCACAAAACCCCACGATTCGAGAGCTCCGTGCCCTCATTCACAGGAAGGTCAGGACACCTGCCCGCACTTTTCCGTCACGGATAACTCCTTTTACAAAATGACACGAATTAGGTCGAAGAAAGGTCCCATGGGCATCCTATTCTGGTTCTCCCGCCATTAGAGGGCTGGTCGCTCACCCTGACGTCCTTCTAACATCAGAAATACCTTAGGCCCGAGTGAAAATCTGCCCCTGGCTCAAGGTCATGGGGCGGCAGAAACAAACCCACCTCCTAGAGGAAGGCACTTACCAGGCTGGAACACTGCCGGGGTGGCCCGCAATAAGACCTGGACTTGGGGTAGCGGTGCTGAAGGGCCGAGTCCCCGCAAGGCCCCGGAGGCCGAGGTGGCGGCCACACGGCCCACAAGACCCAACATGGCGGAGCTCGGGTGGAGACTGAGCGCTGCAGTGGTCGGAGCCGCCAACTGCCCCGCCGTTGGGGAGAGGCCAACTCTGCAGTAAGCAAGTCCATTGGATAAATTTGCTGAATATCATTCTCAGTGCTGCTCCTATAGGTTAATAATCTCTGATCTTTTCAGCCATTGGTCAATATTGGTGCCAATCTGAAGTCCTTCTTTTTTATTGGACATTGTCAGGTTAAGGGCAACCCTCGGAGACTCGAAATGTAATTGGACAATAGGGATGTCAATTGGAGAGAGTTCTTGCCGGAACTACGTTTAAGAAAGGGGCAGAGTTCCTGTTGTGAAGCACGTGGGCTGTCTTTGCCTGTCCTTGTGCTCTCACCTTAGATAGAACTTCGAACTAGGTTGACAGTCTCAGGGGCGGGGGCTGGGGAAGTAGTAGCCTGGGGAAGCACCACTGACGGTGACCTTGGGAAAGTCAGGAGCCTTCTTTAGACTCAGAACTTGGTTTTTCTTTTGCAGTCGTGCGATTGGAAGCTTCCAGGCCGTTCAGCGTGTCAAGGATCCGGACAATCTAGTTCACTTTAAACCGTACAATGAAAGAAGCTAATGAACCAGGGCACTTAACAGATGTGTGCCAGGCATTGAGGAAACAAAAATAATTAAGACCTTTCAAAAACAGAAAACAACGCACTAAAATGTGATAGTTCCTGATTAGTACTGGGTAAAGTGGGTGCACGAAGGAGGGGATAAACTTGGGTCACCTAGAGATGTAGGGGAATTGCCTCAAAGTGGAGGAGATGGATATACCTGTTGTGAAACCGGGTAGAAATTCCTAGGGTGAAGTAGAAAGACTATTCCAAGCACACGTTTGCATGAAATCTTATGCTCCTTTTGTTTAACTGCAGGTCAGGAAGGTTAGAGGTGAAGAAAAAAAGGGAAGGGGTAGTAAAGAGATTAGCAGGAGCCAGCTCTCAGGGCTTTGGATGGAAGTGGAGACTGGCAGAGGTAGGTGTGTGGAAGTATTTCTGGAGTATGGAAAATCAGAAACAGGGCATCCTTTTCTGTATTTGGGGGCAAGGTTGGAGACCCTTAATCTGTTGGAACAAACCTGGCTATATAGAGTTCATCACGGCACTATCGAACTTCTTCCCACCAGCTCCCATTGGTTCTTGTCTTTCTGAATGATAGTGAAAAAGTTTCCTGTTTGGCAGGTAGAGCTACTAAAGAATTTAAAAGAGAAAACAGGGGGCGCCTGGGTGGCTTAGTCGGTTAAGCGTCCGACTTTCGCTTAGGTCATGATCTCGCGGTTCGTGGGTTCGAGCCCGCGTCGGGCCCTGTGCTGACTGCCAGCTCGGAGCCTGGAGCCTGTTTCAGAGTCTGTGACTCCCTCTCTCTCTGACCCTCCCCTGCTCACGCTGTCTCTCTCTCTCTCTTAGAAATAAATAAAACATTAAAAAATTAAAAAAAAAAAAGAGAGAAAACAGGAAGAGAATGTTAAATTTGGGTAATCTTGTCTGGTAAAAAAGAAAGAACCCTCTAAAACAGCAACATGTATGGAACAGGTAGAGAAAAACAGCAAAGGAAGCGGCAAAGGACCAAAACCATGTTCCGTGTTAAGAATCAGGAAAGAGAATGTTAAGGAAAAAGTGGTCAATAGCATCAATCACATAAACACCTATATAGGGATGAAATAGAACCAATTAGGCTTGAAAACTAGGGATTCATTTCCTGGTGAAGTGGGGTCAAAGATAATTTCAATGGGTTGCACCATAAGACATAATCCTCATTTTTGATTTGTGATCCATGTGCTTTCCATTAGTCTGAGCACAGCATCCCAGTTAATAGGGTCCTATGTATTTTACTATTAGAGCTTAAGTTTCTATAGCTAAGCTAGGATATTCCTTATTGTCACTGAAGCCAGACTGTCTAGGTTAAAATCTTGCTTTTGCTACTTAATAGATGTCATTAGGCAAATTAAATTCTCTGAGCATTAGTTTCCTCATCTAAAAAGCAATAATGAAATGGGAATAATCTCATAGGGCTGTTCTGAGACTTAACGATTAAAAATGAAAGCACATTTAGGACAATGCATGGCACATAATTAACACTGTATTTATGTCAGCTAGTATACTAGTATACAATATTGTATACTAGTATACAATAGCTTACTATTGACTTGTGTTAAGATCCGTTGGTCTTGTATCACCAATTTTGGCCTTGGCCAAAATTTTATTAATCATCAAACACATTTATCCTGACGCTTCACTAAACCCAGGTATCAGATTTTCATAAATCTCCAGATAACTGAAACTCATTACTTTTTCAAATGTGTCACATATTTCTTTGTCCTCAGCAGATAATCAAGTAATTTAACTTTTTCTTGGATATTTGGGTTATAACTAACGTCTTTGACTCATATTGCAATGCTAAAAACTTTCAATGTTACTAAGGTCAAGATCTAAGAGATGTTTCTCCATTTTCCTTAAGTTTGTGAACTTAAAAATATTTTTTAATGTTTATGTTTGAGAGAGAGAGAGGGAGAGAGAGGGACGGGGGGAGGAGAGAGAGAGAGAGAGAAAGAGAGAGAGAGAGAGAATGCAATGGGGGAAGGGCAGAGAGAGGGAGACAAAGGATCTGAAGCAGGCTCAAGTCTCTGACCTATCAGCACAGAACCCAGGGTGGGGCTCAAACTCATGAACCGTGAGATCATGATCTGAGCTGAAGTTGGACACTTAACAGAGACACCAGGGCCCCAAGTTTGTGAACTTTTTTAAGTTTACTTACTTTGAGAGAAAGAGCTCTTGTGCACAAGCAGGGGAGGGGCAGAGAGAGAGAGAGAGAGAGAGAGAGAGAACCCCAAGCAGGCTCTGAGATGTCAGTGCAGAGCCTGATTCAGGACTTAACCTCACGAACAATGAGATCACGACCTGAACTGAAACCAAACTGGACTCTTAACCAACTGAGCCACCCAGGCACCCCTTAAGTTTGTGAACTTATTTTTGCTACCAATGTTTGCCCTCAGCAACTTTAGGTCCTGTTCTGAAATTAGAAAAGCTGCTAAATTTGTAAATACTGTCTAAAATAAGACATATTGAGATAGGCTTTTCTGAACAAGTTGTGTCATTTAAAAAAAAATTTTCTTAAATGTTTTATTTCTGAGAGAGAGAGGCAGTGTGAGCAGGGGAGGGTCAGAGAGAGAGGGAGACAAAGAATATGAAGCAGCTCCAGGCTCTGAGCTAGCTGCCAGCACAGAGCCCAACACAGGGCTTGAACCCACAACCGTGAGATCATGACCTGAGCGTAGGTCAGACGCTTAACCAACTGGGCCACCCAGGCGTCCCCAAATTGTGTCATTTAGAAATCTGGTATGTTTTGGTCCTACTTTGTGTTTCTTGATTCCCAGAGAGCCCAAGGTAATATTTTATGTGAAATAGAAGCTACTTATGAGACAATAGGAACCACATAGTCCTAATCTGGCTTCTTACCTGAAGTTAATTCCAAATGACTGCATAATATATGACCGAAAAACTTACCAATTTTATTTGGTCATACCACACATTCTTCTAGTACCCTAGAAGAATTCTTCTAGAATGTTTTTGTCTCTACATTTTTTACTATCACTTGGGGTGATTTCAAATTCATGAAAACAATCCATTCAAATATTCTGGCTTCAGAGTTCTTTAACCTCTGAATTCTAATTAATTTCACACTTCACGTAAGCATTTTAACTCCTCAGTCATTCCCAAATTTTATCCTTAAAAGTTCTACCTCAGAGGGGCGCCTGGGGGGCTCCTTGATTAAGCGACCAACTCTTGATTTCGGCTTAGGTCATGATCTCAAGGATTGAGATTTCAAGCCCCGCAGGGAGCTCTGCACTGAGTATGGAGCCTGCTCCCAAGCAGGTTCTCTCTCTGACCCTCCCCCACTTGCACTGTCTCTGTCTTAAAAAAAAAAAATAGTTCTACCTCAGAAATTGAACATTCTCTTCAATTCAAAACCACAGTTTTGGTTTCTGGTTTTTTTCTTTACACAAGTAATACATGACCATATTCTTGATACACAGGAAATAAATCCTTTCAAGAGTACAATTACCCCCAAAATCTCACTCCCCCTTTCCTACTAAAAGTTTTGCGTGTACCCCATTTACTTTCTGTCCATTGCTTATACATAGAACATACATACCCCCCCAACCCTTGCCTCTTTTTAAACCTCACTCTTTTTAAACCTCTGCAGTGGAAGCACACTGCAGAAAACTTTTATTTAGTAATTTTTAAAAAAAAGATTTTAAGTAATCTTCACACACAAAATGTGGGGCTTGAACTCACAACCCTAAAATCAAGAGTCACAAGCTCTTCTGACTGAGCCAGCTAGGAGCCCCTTTTTCAGTAATCTCTACACCCAATGTGGGGCTCAAACTTACAACCCTGAGATCAAGAGCTGTATATTCTACTGACTTAGCCAGCCAGGTGCCCCCAGAAAAATTAAGTTTTATGATTTTTGTTTTGGAGAACCTTGTGTCAGTACGTTTACTTTTTTCTTTTTTAAATATTTTAAGTCAATCTCTGTGACCAACTTGGGGCTCAAACTCACAACCCCAAGATCAAGAGTCACTGGCTATACCAACTGAGCCAGCCAGAGGCTCCAATACATTTATTGTCTGTACATTATGCCCTTAGAATGTGTAATGATTTATTTTATCCCACTAATGGTCATTTGGACTGTTTCAGAGTCCTATTACATGCAATAATGGAAATCTTGTACACATAGTGTGCACTAATATTTCTTTCATTGGCTTAAATTATGTTCTTAAAAAATTTTTTTTCTTGGGGCACCTGGGTGACTCAGTCGGTTAAGCGTCTGACTTCGGCTCAGGTCATGATCTCACGGTTCCTGGGTTTGAGCCCCGTGTCAGGCTCTGTGCTGACAGCTAGCTCAGAGCCTAAAGCCTGCTTCAGATCCTGTATCTCCCTTGCTCTCTCCCCCTCCCCTGCTTGCTCTCTGACTCTGTCTCTCAAAATACACAAAAAAATTTTTTTTTTAAGATTTNTTAATGATCTGTTTATAAATGTTGGCTGTTCCAAAAAAGATCTCCATTTTGCAAAAAATTGAGTCTTTGTCCTGTTACTGTTCATACTTTTTTTTTCTATTTTTTTTTTATTTATTTCTAGAGAGAGAGAGTGAGCAGGGGAGGGTCAGAGAGAGAGGGAGTCACAGACTGAAACAGGCTCCAGGCTCTGAGCTGGCAGTCAGCACAGAGCCCGACGCGGGGCTCGAACCCATGAACCATGAGATCATGACCTAAGCGAAAGTCAGACGCTTAACTGACTAAGCCACCCAGGCGCCCCCAAAATTTTTTTTAAAATAATTTTTAACATTTATTCATTTTTGAGAGACAAAGACAGAGAACAAGCAGAGAGAATGGGAGACACAGGATCCAAAGCAGGTTCCAGGCTGAGCTGTCAGCATAGAGCCGGTTGCGGGGCTCAAACCCACAAACCACGAGATCATGACTTGAGCCAAAGTTGGATGGTCAACTGACTGACCCACCCAGGTGCCCCTTAAATTATGTACTTTTAAATGAGATTCTGCTAAGTGGCCTTCTAAAACCATCTTGCTAATTTACCAGGTTTCAAGAATGCCTGCCAAAACTTTAAAGTGTAGCTAATATTACATGAATGAAATTACTGAATGAACATATTACATGAATGAATTATTTCCCTAATTCTTGCTAAGTTGGAATACTTTCATGTTTATTGGCCAGTTGTATTTCTTCAGATTACCTGTTCCTATGTTTTGCCCATAATTTTTCCTTCTGGCTTATCATGGTTAAGTGCTCTTCAAATGTAAAGGTTAAATATTTTCTAGTACATCACTCATCATTTAACCTAATAGCTTTTGACCTATGCTTTTTTTTAAAGATTTTAAGTAATCTCTATACCCAATTTGGGGATCAAACTTACAACCCTGAGATCAAGAGTTGCATGCTCTACCAATTGAGCCAGCCAGATGCTCCAACCTGTAAATCTTTATTGTCAGATTTGTTAACTTTTCCTTTGTTACCTTTTAGATTTTACATCATGCTTAGAAGGATTTCCCCATAACATTTGGTAAGAATTTGATTAATGAATTGTTTTAATGAGTGGGCCAGGAACCACCAGCATCAGAATCACCAAAACTACACTACCCACTATAACCATATGGGGTTAAATTCACTAAAACTAAATAAAAAAAAATCAGTTTGTCAGTCACACTAGCCACATTTCAGATTATCAGTAACTATGTGGCTAGTAGCTACTCCATCACACTAAATATAGAAGTCTCACATAACAGGGGCGCCCGGGTGGCGTAGTTGGTTAAGCGTCCGACTTTCGCTTGGGTCATGATCTCGCAGTTCGTGGGTTCGAGCCCCGCATCGGGCTCTGTGCTGACTGCCAGCTCAGAGCCTGGAGCCTGTTTCAGAGTCTGTGACTCCCTCTCTCTCTGACCCTCCCCTGCTCACGCTGTCTCTCTCTCTCTCCTAGAAATAAATAAAACATAAAAAAAAAAAAAAAAAGAAGTCTCACATAACAGGGCTGATATACCTGCAGCATAAACTGATTCAGAATCTGCATTTTATTTTTTAAATGTTTATTTTTTATTGAGAGAGCATAAGGAGAGGAGGTGCAGAGGGGGATAAAGGATCCAAAGTGGGCTCTGTGCTGACAGCAGTGAGCCCGATGTGGGACCCGAACTCATTAACCATGAGATCATGACCTGAGCCACAGTCGGATGCTCAACCGGGTGAGCCACTCCATCTCAACAGCCAGTGTTAGATCTACAAATGCAGATTCTGGGGGCACCTGGGTCGCTCAGTTGGTTAAGTGCCTGACTTTGGCTCAGGTCATGATCTCAGTTCATGAGTTTTGAGTCCTGTACTGGGCTCTATGCTGACAGCTTGAAGCCTGCTTCAGATTCTCTCTCTCTCTGCCCTCCCCCACTCTCTCTCTCTCACACACACACACACCTACCTCTCTCAAAAAAACAGTATTTTAAGAATTGAAAACAGTGGTTGTCAAATTTTGGCACAGGTCACCTAGATAACTTAAGATGACTGGCCTCTATCCTGTTTCTGACTCAGAGGCCCAGAATTAACTTTTCTAAAAAGTTCTTAGGGAACACTCATGCTAAGTCCAGGGATCCCAGTTCAAAAATCACAGATCTCAAGTGTCAGCTAAAGTGCAAATTCCTGGCCCCGACGTGGACCTACTAAAGCCTATCTAGCATTAGGACCTAGGAATCCATATTATCACAAAGCCCCATGATTTTGGTATGTTGAGAACCACTGGGTTCAAGATGAACCACAGAGAAATAGAAGGATTGAACTCAATTGAGTGGTGAGGCTTATTAATAGTGAGAACAAAGACCAATGCTTAAGGGACAAGGCAGTTACACTTGTAGTGGAAGCAGCTTTGGAATTCTCTCACTCCTGAACTTGTGATCATTACTCCATACAGCCAGGAAAACAGGTTGCTAGATAGGAGTATGGAAGTGAAGGTCAGTGGATATAGGCTAAAATATTTAGGCTACATTTATGAACAGGTTCTTCACATAAACAATTTAGACAAAACAATAAAACTCTGAGTGACAGGATTTGGTTTTCACTTTAGAAAAGACTGCTGAGGGGAGCCAGTCTGGCTCACTTGGCCTGAGCATCTGACTTTGGCTCAGGTTATGATCTCAGTTCATGGGTGGAAGCCCCTGAGACTCTGTACTGAGAGCTCAGAGCCCAGAGTCTGGTTCAGATTGTGTCTCCCTCTCTCTCTGCCCCTCCCTTGCTCATGCTTGACCTGCAGGCGCAAACCCTGCATTCGGCTTCACGTTGAGCATGGAGCCTACTTAGGATTCTCTCCCTCCCTCCTCTACCCCGCTCCCTGACTTGCACTCTCTGAAAATAATGGAAGAAAAAAAAAAAAAAAGGAGGGACACCTGGGTGGCTCAAGTTGGTTAAGTGTCTGACCCAGCTCTGGTCATGATCTCATGGTTCTTGGATTTGAGCCCCATGTCGGACTCTGAGCTGACAGCTTGGAGCTTGTTTCATACGGTGTCTCCCTCTCTGTTCCTCCCCAACTCACACTCTTTTATCTCAAAAATGAATAAAAGATTAAAAAAAAAAGGAAAAAGGAAAACTTCTCACCAAACATTAGAAATTAAAACTAGCCCAAACTAAATTGGTAGATAAAAACTTCATGCAATTAAGCAATTACTTTTCTTCCCTTCCTGGGAGGTTTAGAAAGTTGAGGGGTGCCTGGGTGGCTAAGTCGGTTAAGTGTCCGACTTTGGCTCAGGTCATGGCCTCAAGGTTCAGGAGTTCGAGCCCCACATCAGGCTCTGTGCTGAGAGCTGAGAGCCTGGAGCTTGCCTCAGGTTCTGGATTCTGTGTCTCCCTCTCTCTGCCCCTCCCCTGCTCGTGCTGCCTCTCTCTCAAAAATCAGTGGATAAAAAACAATTTTGTTTTTTAGAAAGCTGAATATAAGCACGTTTATCACATGTCAAAATGGACGAACTTTGGGAACAGATGCCATTCAAAAACTTACTCAAGTGATCCTCTCCCCAGTAATTCTCTTTAAAGCAATACTAACTACAATTCAGGTTTCAGATAACAAATTATTTCTCAATTTTTGATCTACTGATTGACCTTTCAGCAAGAAACCACTGGAGTTAGAAGGACCAGATGCCATCCATAAGGCTTGGTACCTGATTGAGCAATAAGGATTAACGAAACACTGGAACAGGTTCAGGTGTTTGAACACTAAATAAATTTAATTAAATTTAGAAATTCTTAGGAGACAGGAAACCCATCAAGCTACCATCTTTTCTTTTTTTTTTTAATGTTTTATTTCTGAGAGACAGAGACAGCGTGAGCAGAGGAAGAAGGTCAGAGAGAGAGGGAGATAACAGAATCTGAAGCCGACTCCAGGCTCTGAGCTAGCTGTCAGCACAGAGCCCGACGTGGGGCCTGAACCCACGAGCCGTGGGATCATGACCTGAGCTGAAGTCGGACGCCCAGCCGACTGAGCCACTCAGGTGCCCCTATACTTTCTTATTTCTAAAGCTCAGATAATAAAACCACCAGAACCCTTAATGAATCTAAAAACTGACAGACAAAATTAGTGTTGCAAGAGAACTACACTAAAACTAGAAGGGTTTAACCAAAAAAAAAAAAAAAAAAAAAATTTTTTTCCCCCTGAAGCTAAGAAATACACTCCTGGGGCACTTGGGTGGCTTAGTCGGTTAAGCGTCTGACTTTCGCTTAGGTCATGATCTCGCGGTTCGTGGGTTCAGGCCCCGCGTCGGGCTCTGTGCTGACTGCCAGCTGAGAACCTGGAGCCTGTTTCAGTCTGTGACTCCCTCTCTCTCTGACCCTCCCCTGCTGACGCGGTCTCTCTCTCCTAGAAATAAAAACATTTAAAAAAAAATTTTTTTTAAATAAATACACTCTACTTACCAATCATACTAATACCTTTGGCATACTCCAGACAAAGGAGACCAAGTTTAAAACAATTTAAAAGGACCAGAGGCTAGTTGGCTCAGTCCATTAAGCATTTGACTCAGTCTCAGGGCTGTGAGTTCAAGTCTCATGTTGGGCTCCACACTGGGCATAGAGTCTACTTAAAAATAATAAAAACTGCATTCCCTTAACAGGACCAGAACCCATGTTATATACCTCTGTAACATAAAACAGTTGAATTTCAAGTGTTCTGCCCAGGGCTCCTGGGAAGTAGGAAGATTTTCTAGCTGTAACATTTCAAGAAAATGGTTTTGACTATCACTCTGAAGTCATATGAGGGGAAGGAAAAAAATGTTGTTTTCCCTTCTTAATCACTATAATGTCCCATGCAAACCTATTATGGCACATTTCTTCCCCTTTATCAAGTTTTTGTTTAGTGTTTGTGCTCCTGGCTAGCCTGACTCCTTGAGCACAGCAAGTTCTTGAAGGATTATCTTTGTATCCCCAACACTTAATACTGCCTTTAACAGAGGTCCTTAACGTAAGACATAGAGTATTGAAATAGGAAGCATTTCTATGCTATGACAAATACACAGAAATTAGAGGGAATAAAAACTGCAAAAATGCAGAAGCTCAAAGACTTACAGGAGGACAACACATTTAGTTTTATTTCAATCAAATCACAACACTTTCTTTTCCAACTGCTGCAAAGTGCATCTACAATTTGCTATTACAGATCCACTTTTTAAAAAGGTTTCCTGCAACATTACAGCAAGCCTCTTTATTTCCAAACAGAGGAATATTCTCAAATTCTTCCTCAAGTAAAAATAAAAACTCCATTCCAGTAAATGGTAATACATGAAATTACAGTAAACCAGACACTTAAAAGGACAGCCAAAAAGTCTTCCAACAGTTTATTAGAAAGAATGTAGACATTAAAAAAAAATCCCCACTGTCATGAACATAAATTGAGGTTTTCAGCCTGGGACAAGCTGAATCAAAAAAAGAAATAAAAAATCCAATAGTGTATTGACATTTTTTTTCCACTCATTTGCCATACTGACAGTGCAAATACAATTTGGTCTAAATGTACAGACTCTCAAGCAACAATGTACAGCCTTTCTTCGTCCTCCATGCTAAGAGATGTAAAAGTTTAAGGGTCAAACAATACCAAATGTACAGGCTTCAAAACCATCTAAGTTAGGGCATTCACTAGTTTTAGCTAAGATACATCTGGAACACTGATGAGTGATCACTTACAATAATGTGAAGTAAATTTTTTGAAAAATAAAACTTTAGTGGAATAATCCTGGAGGATATACCAGAAGAACAAGTTACCAGTTTAAGGGTATCAACCAATTTGTTTCATCAGCCACTTTTGAGTCCATGTTCTAAAATCTAAAATTTAGTTCTTTCTTCTAAGCCAAGAGCTTCTTATCATGTCAGTATCTATGTTATGAAGTAAAGGAGACTGAGGTGAAATGTTTTTATCACAACTGCTGTATCAATTGCCTAGGACCTCAACAGCATCATGGAAGTCTGGGAAAAGTTCATGCATAAGGTTATTGCCTTAGCTGACTTAAAAAATTGCCCCATACAATGGTACATATCAACCCTTAGTGAAGCCTTTAAAAAAACAAACAGGTTGAAAAATGGGTTAAAGGAGGCAAATACAGCATCTGCCTTTAGAGCTATCAACTCAGGAATTCTCTCAATTATGAAATCTTGCAGAGAAGTTATTTTTCTTTCTCAAAATCCGGTGATGACAACATTCCTTACTCCAGATCTGGCATTTCTGAAAGATTTTAAAAAGATTAGTATGAAGTACAAGGGAACAATCAACTTCAAAGTCTTATTTTTAAAAAAATAAATAAAGGCAGTCAACAATAGAGTTAATAGTTTCCTAGGGAACTGTCTTTATTATTTTTTGTCTTTTTTAAATGTAAATCTCAAATCATTCAAAATTTCTGCTTTGGCTATTTTATTATAGGCCATAAAGAAATAATTTCTTCTCTCAGGAATTATAAAGAAGTTAATGTCTATTTTCAGAGTTTGGTCTTTGATGTGAAATATCACTATAAAACATACTTTTTACAAAGATACTTACTTTCATCATCACTGTCTTGCGAATCCTGCAGAAGAAGAATTTTAAAAGTTACCGGCTTGATCAAACATTTCTCTGCTAACTGAACAGTTTGCCTTAAAAAGCTGAAGCACTGTACTTTTACTAAAGTAGCAAAGATTAAGTGGTTATATCAAGCTTGTGAATTTAGTCACTGGACTTAACAGGTTTACTTAAGATGAACAGACGTACAGCTGAGGATCTATCTTCCTGTAAGATGTGTGCCTTTTGGTGGGAATTGGTGCTCAACCTTTAAATTCCTTCCTATTGTCTAGACTAAATCTTAGTATAAAATGGGTTTCACTTCTCTCTTGGCATTCAGTGTAACAGGAAAATGGGTCACTGCAAAGACCAGTGGACTGATAGAAGACAATGAACTCCAACCCTACCTTTTGAATGGTCTAAATATTTTTCAGACTACACCCAACAACCTTCTTGAAGATGTTAGCAGGATGCCAGAGCGGGGAATGTTGAGAAGAGTGATCCAGTTTATCCTTCTTATAGATTCACAGTGTCTATTTCCTCTAGTTTTTGACCAATCCTGCTGCAAAACCTGTTTAACTCTGTCAAAATAATCCCTAAACTGATTCCTAACTGAATAAAGCATACGATGCAATGATTCTCTTGAAGTGTGGTCCCTTAAGAATGGCCCATGGGACACCAGTTTCCTAATAAGTAACTATCCTTCAAAAATGAGCACATTTTAAAATCTGCTTTCCCCTAGATTTCTTAGGGAAAAAAAAAACAACAAGAAGTGGCAAAAAAGCAATCCTAAATCTATATAAAACAACCTATAAATACATTGTTTCTTACTATTTAAGTAAACAGAGAAAAGAATTTATAGACTTACATCATCTGCTCCATCTACTTCTGGTAAATCTACATCCTCATCACCACCCATGTTGTTCATCATCTATTTGAAGTGTAAAAATTAGTTTTAAAAATGATGTTAAATTAAGCCCTAATTATTAGGTTGCAAACTCCAGAATAAACCTTAAGTCTGTCATAGATTTCCACCAATAAAAAAAAGCAAAATAAATGTTAAGTACCTTCCTGTCTGGATAAGGTAGATTAGATTATAAAATCCTGACAACCTGTAGGGAAGTTAAGACTAAGTTCTCACTGAAGAAAAGTGAAGTTATTGAAACGTATCCAGCAAGATACTTATATATGATATAGAATTTAAACACCGAAATCCTAAATAGTGCTTACCTCTGGTGCCTAAGGAAAAGAATGGGATTCATTTGTAGTTGTAAAGCTTTGTATCTTAAGCAAAGTGACATGTGTAATATAGTATTCTCACTACAGTTTTAAATATTGTGAAGAACCAATAAATGATTTAAAATAAAGTCCTTCAGGATGATATGGTTGTATAAAAGACCTAACACCAGGGGCGCCTGGGTGGCTTAGTCGGTTAAGCGTCCGACTTTCACTTAGGTCATGATCTCGCAGTTCGTGGGTTCGAGCCCCGCTTCGGGCTCTGTGCTGACTGCCTGCTCAGAGCCTGGAGCCTGTTTCAGTCTGTGACTCCCTCTCTCTCTGACCCTCCCCTGCTCACGCTGTCTCTCTCTCTCTTAGAAATAAAACATTAAAAAAAAAAATTTAAAAAGACCTAACACTGAATCAAAGACCAAACAGCAATAAATATTAAAAACAGAAAATAAAACATGATTCTTGAAATAAAAGGTATATACTATGAAAAAAATACACTTGTATATATGGTAAATACTCTTGTATATTTACAAAACATTGGGACTAATAACAGAGCATACTTACATGAAGTACTAATTTCCTATTTTTAGTTGTTTCGGATCATAAAGTAAGCAGCATATTATTTAAAGAGATACCTATAACCCAAAACTAAACTATTAATAGATAGGGAGGGACTTATCTTCCCACTCTACAACTTTTCTATAAATTTCCTAAAATTAAAAAATTCAAATAACCATATACAACTTTATACACAAAAATTTGAAACTTCTAAAATCTACGCTTACCTGCACTTTACAGTTAAAAGGGGCCTTTAAAAGATCCCCAATCACCAAATTGCTCAGTATAAAGTTTTGGGCAATCTAGTTTTGAATAATATGAATAACTAGTAAAGAGTTTCCCTACCTCTGACAGCACTGTTGAACACTTTGGTTAAGTTTCTTTGAGCAGGAAAAGTGCTCAAAATGTGCCAAGCACAACACTAGGTGTTGATGATACACTGGCAATAGAAATAGAATGAACTGAATAGATTCATGAGCTATTTGGGAAGTTTAAAAAAAAAAAAAAAGATGGCTGTTAACGTTATACTGGATAGAGACAGTAAAAGAACACAGTGTTAAGCTGTGACATGAACACGTGGGTAAAATGGCAGCACCAATTACTACAGGTAAGGAATAGGAATAGCACAGCTGAAAAGAATTGCCCTATCTTCTTTTTCCATTATTTAACTTGAAATCAAGGTGCCAGAACCATGTGAGATGTTGAGTAAGTAGCTGCAAACATAACACTAGATATTATACTTCCATTTTAAGCTCTTAGTTTTCAAAGAAATAGAAACAAAATCTAGTCACTTAAAACCTCAAATTGCCATGAGAAAGAATTTCATCTTCAACTTACAACCTAACGTTATTTTTCTAATCAGCTTTAGTGCAATACCATTTATTTCATAAGGTTTGTTCTGTCCAAAGGGAAATCAATGATTTTACCCCTTTGGCCATTGGCAGTATGTATTTAAATTATTTCCTTGATTTTGCTAACTGAAACATCTTTACGTACCACTCATCATGCACATCTCAAAAGGTTTATATTCTTATATAGCTCTAAAACCAATCCATCCTCCAAAAAAATCAGTTTCAATGCTGGAATAGAAACTAGCTATATTGTGTGGATTGTACAGTTTATTTTCTGTCTTTATACATCAACTTTAGAAATTACCACTAATTTTTAAAAAAACTATAAAAGAATATTAAACTTCAGGAATAAATGCCCACTATTAAGATCTTAGTTGGTTTTGCTACAGAATGACCTTCAAAGTAAAATAATGCAGCTCTTAAATACCACTAGGTGCTTTAAAACCAAATTAAATTCACATACAAATGTACAGAGAGGGAGATGGAAAAATCCATTTATAAGAACTTACCTCAGAGAAACGATCAAAATTAGACATGTCTTCATCTGAATCATCCTCCCAGTCTTTCCAATTATTGAAGTCCACACTAAGCCAGTTAAGCTACAGAGCAATACAAACGTCACCCTATGATTAGGTTAATTTATACTTATCAAGTCCAATGTAGTCAATAGCAAAGATAGTTTCACAAAGCTGCATTCACAGCTGTTCAACAATTCTCTTTTTTAGAAACAAAAACAAAACTCATTGGTAGAAACTATTCTCAGGTACAATGGACTTTTTTTTGTAGCATCAAATATGCTCCTGTGTGATATGTAACTTATAAAGGCTTAGAGTCTAAGCAAAACCTGCCTCTTGAATTCAGCAAAAGTTCTGCCCAACTAGTGACCTCCTAACCATACTCGGTTTTAAGTTAAAACTGATAAAACCTAAGGAAAAAAACTTGTAAGAACACAATACTTTAGTACCACTTAACTATGAAACAAAAACATTATATTCCTCATGGAAAACAAATGTGTCTTTTATTACTTAAAAATGTTACCCCCCCCGGCCCCCCCAAGAAACATACCTTTGCCCTTTCTTTTGTTAACCTTGGCCATGACTGGCCAGATTCACCTTTTCGTAAACAACATAAAATTGATCGGTCCGTTCTTTTATGCTTGGAATCCTAAAAACAAAAACAAAAAGGTATTATCACACCATTTCTCTCTCCAGTATCGCTGAAGAATAAAAGTAGCTGGTCATTCCTCAACTCTTTTTAATTTCTTTCCCTACATTTTTTTTAAACTCAAAGAAACATCCCCTAGCTTACTAAACATTTCATTAGCTATCCAAATTGCAAACAACTTTTCCCTCCCTGCACAAGGTGAATAAAGCCATAAAAAATTTCAACTAAAAATTGACTAAATATGGTACAATTATAGAATAGTTTAAAAATTAAGATTAGATTAAGACAAGTATAAAGGACAGTGTAGCAAGAACAAAAGGAGCCTGCAGAAAAGTAGTTCAAAGGGGAAAATATTGTGAAAATATAAATATGCCTAGTTAGCCTCTGAACTGTTAAGAAACAATTACTGGTTATTTCTAAAAAGAGTACTTGATGTATGTCCATTCCCTCACAATTTAAACTGGAATTAAAGCATTAAGATTACTTACATTTGGATCAATACAGTGAAAAAGATCAATTTCATTTAAATGTTTAAAATTATCACTTCCTCCAAGACAACTGTGTAAAAAAAAAAAAAGGAAAAAATGAACCTCTTCAAAGAGGTGAAGATTAGTAATAACTTCAGTGAAAACAAGCAAGCCAAAGTTATTCAGTTGTCCGAGATAAGCTTCTTACCCAATGATGTAAAATGGTAATTTACCTGAATGTAAGTTTGGATTTTTCAAAATTTACATTAACATCTTTACTGTCTTCAACACAAAATTCAATGAAGACGTAGTCCCTTCGATCGTACCATTTTGCAGAAGCAGGCTGCCTACAAAGAGATAAAATTAGACAAAGTTAAGTTGGAATTCATTAACTGAGTATTTACATAACCTCCAAATTTTGAGTAACATTCCACTTTTCCATTAAAACAGATTATTTTGAAACAGTTTATTATAATTTCAAAAAGAAACTACATCTTTAGGGGTGCTTGGGTAGCTCAGTTAGTTAAGCATCTGACTTTGGCTCAGGTAATGATCTGATCTCATGGTTCCTAAGCTCGAGCCCAGAATCATAAGACTGCACTGACAGCATGGAGCTGCCTGGGATTCCTTTTCCCTCTCTGGCCCTCTCCCACTTGTACAAGGGCTCATGCTCTCTCTCAAAACAAACTTTAAAAAAACTTGTATCTTAAAAAAAAATTAATTAATTTAAAAACTTGTATCTTTATTCTTAACAACTGCATTCCAAATCAAAACACAATTAACGGATTTCACAATATGAAGGAATTAAAAAATGAATCAGTGCTCAATAGGGTTAACCATTAGGTAGCCCTGTCAAAATTTATGTGCCACTCCTTTAGAGCCCTGCTACTAAATGTCAAGGTCATAGAATTAAAAAATCAAACAGAAAGGATCCACCTTTTTTTTTTTTTTTATGTTTTTATTTATTTCTAGGAGAGAGAGAGAGAGACAGCGTGAGCAGGGGAGGGTCAGAGAGAGAGGGAGTCACAGACTGAAACAGGCTCCAGCCTCCGAGCTGGCAGTCAGCACAGAGCCCGACGCGGGGCTCGAACCCACAAACCGCGAGATCATGACTTAAGTCATGACTTAAGTCGGACGCTTAACCGACTAAGCCACCCAGGCGCCCCAGAAAGGATCCACCTTTAATTGAAATACTGTATTCAACATTTCTACTTATAATGTTACAATGCCAGGAATTTGAGTGGGGGGATAGGGGATGGGGTAAAATTGATAGTGTTTGTCTCCAGAAAAGTTCTCATCTGTAGCTTATTTCTGACTATATTAAGCAACCATTTTTCTGCCCGACAGATTTTCCTAACCAACTTTTATGATTCTAAATAATGATACTTAAGAATTAAGCTTCTTTACAGCCTCATCGTCTACTCTACCTACACATGTATTTGATATATACTATACTAGAAGAAACCTGGAGTACTTGCCATCTCCTTATTATTCTTCTGTTCCTGTATCCTGTACTATAACTGTCCTCTTCATTGTGTCAGCTGCCTAGAGCTCTATCCATCCATTAAAATTATGTTTTAGGGGCGCCTGGGTGGCTTAGTCGGTTAAGCGTCCGACTTTCACTTAGGTCATGATCTCGCGGTTCGTGGGTTCGAGCCCCGCGTCGGGCTCTGTGCTGACTGCCAGCTCAGAGTCTGGAGCCTGTTTCAGTCTGTGACTCCCTCTCTCTCTGACCCTCCCCTGCTCATGCTGTCTCTCTCTCTCTCCTAGAAATAAATAAAACATCAAAAAAAAAAAATTAAAAAAAATAAAATAAAATTATGTTTTAGAATACAGTTAAAAAACTGCTAGCAGCAAATGCAGTCAAATATAGTTGATTAATAGGAGATAAAGATTTTATGTAGTAAATACTTTTCTTTAATATTGTTCTTTGATGGGGTACTTGGATGGGTGGTTTGGTTGGTTAGGTATCCCAACTCTTTAGTTTTGGCTCAGGTCATGATCTCACCATTCATCCATCTGAACCCCATGTTAGAGTCTGCGTGGACAGTGAGGAGCTTGCTTGGGATTCTCTCTTTCCCCCTCTGCCCTTCCCCTACTCGTGTTCACGGTCTCAAAGTAAATCAAACTTTAAAATGTTAAATAAATATTTTTTTAAATATTTTTATTTCTAGGAGAGAGAGAGAGAGAGAGAGCGTGAGCAGGGGAGGGTCAGAGAGAGAGGGAGACACAGACTCTGAAACAGGCTCCAGGCTCTGAGCTGGCAGTCAGCACAGAGCCCGACGCGGGGCTCAAACCCACAAACTGCGAGATCATGACCTAAGCGAAAGTCGGTTGCTTAACCGACTAAAAAAATAAAAATAAATAATAAAATATTAAATAAATAGAATTTTAAATAGGATGCAACTCTTGATCTTAGGGTTGTAGGGTAGAGATTAAAAATCTTTAAGAAAAAATATTCTTGGGGGGAAAGAGTTGTTCTTTGTAATCTTTAGACAAATATCCTTATAAGCATAAAAATTCCTAGAAGAATTCACACACATGGACCCCACCCAACAATATTTGCCTCTCCAGAAAGAACCAGAAAGACAATGAGGGAAAGGAAGCAGAACATCATTCTCAATGGTTTCACTTATTTTCTAAAAATAAGCATGCTCTGCTCATCTAAAAATTGAAGTATTTGGCTATACCAGAATTCTATTTTTTTGAACTGTTCTATAAACCTAAGATACAAGTTAAAAACTATTAATTAACATTATGTTCAAACACTACTCATAAATCAACTCAAATGAAACGTATTGTTTTCTTCCAAGCCCTGAATTTCCCAACCCTAAGGAGTAGCAGTTTAAAGTCCCTCCTATAAATAAAAAGTTGCAACCAACTGCTCATCAACATTTTACACAACTGTTAAACCTGACTAGTCATGTTCCATTCTGGGATATTGATACCACATCAGAAGTAGGTTATGGTTATTATGAATGGCAGTTTTCAAAGTCTAAATACCAGCAAATCAGCAAGGGTAAAGCTATTTCTTTAGGCATCTACTAATAGATTAAAAACAGGGTTGCCTTGGGGCGCCTGGGTGGCTTAGTCGGTTAAGCGTCCGACTTTCGCTTAGGTCATGATCTCGCGGTTCGTGGGTTCGAGCCCCGCGTCGGGCTCTGTGCTGACTGCCAGCTCAGAGCCTGGAGCCTATTTCACAGTCTGTGTCTCCCTCACTCTCTGACCCTCCCCTGCTCACGCTGTCTCTCTCTCTCTCCTAGAAATAAAAATTAAAAAAAAAAAACAAAAAACCAGGGTTGCCTGGGTGGCTCAGTTGGTTAAGCATCTAGCTTTGGCTCAGGTCATGATCTCGTGGTTCATGGCTCTGTGCTGACAGCTAGCTCAGAGCCTGGAGCCTGCTTCTGATTCTGTGTCTCCCTCTCTCTATGACCCTCCCCTGCTCATGCTGTCTCTCTCTCTCAGAAATAAATAAAACACTAAAAACTGTTTAAAAAAAAAGATTAAAAACAAAAACCAGATTTTTACAGGCCTTGGGAGAAATGTCTAACTATAACCTTCTGTTGGACTAAGGAATCACAACTTTTAATATTATGTTAATATGGCTAACAAATTAAAAGTTTTATTAATAGTGACAATAGACCACACATTAGCTTTAGCTCATTTTCTTGCCAAAACAGTGTTCTCAACATGTGGTAACATTTAAAAAAAAATATGTTTATATTGGGGCACGTGGGTGGTTGGTTGAGCATCCGACTTCGGCTCAGGTCATGATCTCATGGTTAGTGAGTTCAAGCCCCGCGTAGGGCTCTATGTTGACAGCTCAGAGTCTGGAGCCTGCTTCTGATTGTGTCTCCTCTCTCTGCCCCTCCCCTGCTCATGCTCTTTCTCTCACAAAAGTAAAATAAACATTAAAATTTAAAAAAAATATATATATATACACACATATGTATTTATATCGACTGTGAGCAGGGGAGGTGGGGGGGGCAGACAGAGGATCTGAAGCAGGCTCTGGGAGGACAGCAGAGAGTTGATGTGGGGCTCCAACTCATGAACCATGAGATCATGACACAAGAGCTAAAGTCAGACAATCAACTAACTGAGCCATCCAGGTGCCCCAACATGCTGTCTTTAACTGAAAATATTTGCTAACTTATACATAAAATGATTAGGATCACAGATTTTATTAAATAATCTCTACACCCAACATGGGGCTGAAATTTATAACCCGAGATCAAGAGTTGCACACTCTACCAACTGAGCCAGCCAGGAACCCCTAAATTCACAGATTTTCAAACTGAAGCGACCCATCTGGTCAGTACGTTTAAAAAGTGCTAATGAAAACCATCATCCGGAGCAATGAACACCACAGTGCCAAAACACGATTTCAAACAAAAGTAAACAAATTTCCTATACAGAAATGACTGACCTCAGGTGTAAGGTGGGATGAGGCTGGGACATTTTGTGCAAATGAAACTATTAAAAACTATGAGGTCAGTTATGGGGCACCTGGGTGGTTCCATCAGTTGAGCATCAACTCTTGATTTTGGCTCAGGTCATGACCTTGTACTTCCTGGGATCAAGCCCTGAATCAAGCTGACAGCATGGAGCCTGTTTGCGTTTCTCTCTATGCCCCTCCACACCACTCAGTTTCGTGCTCTCTCAAACTTTAAAAAAAAAAAAAAAAAAAAAAAGGGCAAAACAAAACTATGAGGACAGTCAGAACCAGTGGCAAGAAGGGTCTCCCTGCATTGGCCAACAATTCTAGACCACCAGAAGATGCTATGGATACAACTCTCTACAAATTGGCTGTTAAAGTTAAAAAGAATTAGGCATTTTTTGTTCTTTCTCTTTATGAAACTTTTCAGTTATTCACGGTAACTGGACAGAAAGATCAGTTCACGGAAGAAAACTACTTTACAGAAATTCATCTTTGGGGTGAAATAAAACTGCAAGGAGGGACACGCATGTCACCATTTTGCAACCTTTAAACTGATCTGGTGGTGATCATCAATGGATGAAACCATTAAAATGATTAGATTAGGGATGCCTGAGTGGTTCAGTTGGTTGAGTGTCTTCAGTCCAGGTCATGGTCTCAAGGTGAGTGGGAGCTCCTTGCAGGCTCTGTGCTGACAGCTCAGAGCCTGGAACATGCTTTGGATTCTGTGCCTCCCTCACTCTGCCCCTCCCCCACTCACACTCTGTCTCAAAAAGAAAAACATTGAAAAAAATTTTTTTAAAGATTAGAGTGATAATAAAGAATTTATGATCAATAGTTAATACTTCGTAATTAATAGTAAAGAATTTAACATCACTAAAAGTGGGACAACCAGACCTATAACCTCTTTCTTAATCTGATACAACATGATATATACCCCACAGAAAACTTAATTCCAGTCTACAAGAAATAGAAGGGGCGCCTGGGTGGCTCAGTTGGTTGAGCATCCAACTTCAGCTCAGGTGATGATCTCACGGTTCATGGGTTCGAGCCCTGCATCAGGCTCTGTGCTGACAGCTAGCTCAGGGCCTGGAGCCTGCTTTGGGTTCTGTGTCTCCCTCTTTCTCTGACCTTCCCCTGCTCATGCTATCTCTCTCAGAAATAAATAAAACATTAAAAAAATTTTTTTTTTAATTTTTTAAAATTATTTAAAATTTTTAAATTTTTTTTAAAGAAATAGCGGCGCCTGGGTGGCTTAGTCAGTTAAGCGTCCGACTTTCGCTTAGGTCATGATCTCGCGGTTCGTGCGTTCGAGCCCCGCATCAGGCTCTGTGCTGACTGCCAGCTCAGAGCCTGGAGCCTGTTTCAGTCTGTGATTCCCTCTCTCTCTGACCCTCCCCTGCTCACGCTGTCTCTCTCTCTCTCCTAGAAATAAATAAAACATTAAAAAAATTAAAAAAAAAATTGAGAAAAAAATTTTAATGATACCATGAGGAAGTGACCAATCCAGAATAAATACAGAATACAGTTAAATCAATGCTATAAAGAAGAGAAGGAACTGCTTTAGATGAAAAGAAACCTAAGGGTTATGAAACCTGTAAAAGAACACCTGAGTGGTTCAGCCGGTTGTTAAGCGTGACTCGATCTCGGTTCAAGTCATGCATGATCTCACAGTTCATGAGATGGAACCCCAAATTGGGCTCTGTGCTAACAGTGAGAAGCTTGGGATTCTCGCTCTCCCCCTCCCTGACTTGTTCTCTCTCTCTCAAAAAGAAATAAACATTAAACAAAACATATCCAGTTTGTGAACCTGGTCTGCATCTCCCATCTGGATCTAAACATAAAAACAGATCACTGAAACTGTAACCATGTGACTATGGGCAGGATATTAGATAATATGAAATACATCGTTCGTTTTCTTAGGCATGAAAGACACTTTTTATGAAGAAGAAAAAAAGAAAAATCTATTCAAGATGAAAACTTAAGAATATGTGCTTTGCTTTAAAAGACTTCAGGAGGGTCAGCTGTGTGGATCAGTTGATTGAGCATCACCTCACCATTTCTAGGAGATCTGTGTGTGGCTCCATAAGGTCAGTGTGGAGCCTGCTTGGGATTCTCCGTCTTCCTCTCTTTTTGCCTCTCCCCCACTCATGCGGTCTCTCTCTCTCTCAAAAATAAACTTGAAAGCAAGAAAAGACTCCAGGAAAAGAAAAAAAGAATAAAGCAATGTGGCAAAGGCCTGCTAATCACTGAATCTGGATGACCAGTAAATGGGGATTATATTCATTATACTTTAAAAAAAATTTTTTTTGAATGTTTTTATTTATTCTTGAGGCAGAAAGAGACAGAGCATGAGCTGTGGAGGGGCAGAGTGAGAGGGAGATACAGAATCTGAAACAGGCTCCAGGCTCTGAGCTAGATGCTTAACCAACTAAGCCACCCAGGCACCCCTCATTATACTTTTTTAAAAAATGTTATTAAATATTGGGGCACCCGGGTGGCTTAGTTGGTTAATCGTCCGACTTTCACTTAGGTCATGATCTCGCGGTTCATGGGTTCGAGCCCCGCATCGGGCTCTGTGCCGACTGCCAGCTCAGAGCCTGGAGCCTGTTTCAGTCTGTGACTCCCTCTCTCTCTGACCCTCCCCTGCTCACGCTGTCTCTCTCTCTCTCTCCTAGAAATAAATAAAACATTAAAAAAAAATGTTATTAAACAATTCTAGTGGGGAATACTTTCTTCCCTTAGTGTAGCCCAGTCTAACTTTGAAACTGTTACACTTGTTTAATGGGGGTATTCTTTTCCCAATACATTTTCACAAATATTTCAATAAACTCTAGTATATGCTTTAAAAACAAATTTTAAAACATCTGAAGATTATACTTACCTCATAAAAGTATTAAGACCTATAGGACATATTAGACATATAGGACATATTAAGACCTATAGGAATAGACAAGCACACTAATGGTGACATAGTTATTACAAAGGCTGTATAAAAAAATATATTACCCTTCAATTTGTTCATATTAAGGACACTGGAGCCAGAGATCTTTTCTTTTCCTCATATTCACATTAAGTAATCTACAGCTGTATCATTGTTGTGGGCTGAACTGTACCCCTCCACAAATTCTTATGTTGAAATCCTAAACCCTCCAGACTTCAAAATGTAAATAATGTATTTGGAGAGAGAATCTTTAAAATGAAATCTTGAGGTGGGCTATAAATTTAACATGACTGGCGTCCTTACAAAAGATTAGGACACACAAGAAAGACCCTGTGAAGACACAAAAGAGGTCCAGTCACCCCATTTCTGGTACTTTGTTATGGCAGCCCTAGCAAGCTAATACAATCATTTTCCAAATAACAAAATTAAATGATGATTTACACCAGGGGTTGACACAGGAGCCAAAAGTATTTTTATTTTTAAAAAGTTATAAAAACAAGCATGTAGGACAGATATTTATGGCCTGCAAAGCTTAGCACTACTACTAGGTAATCCTGATTTCAACCATCAAAAATACAGAGGGGACCCTATACTTAACCTAAATCAGTAGTAAACACATATATTCACTCATCTGGAAGAGAACTTGATTGTGAAATCCTGCTTGTCTTTTGTGAGACTCACATTCCTTTTTTTCTATTAACCAAAAAAGGGGCAGGTTTAGCTTGAACACTAGCTCATAAACTAACTATGTTGGATTTCTCTCTAGCCTTATACTTACAGTGACAAAATTTGTAACCACTGTAGAAATCAGTTCACCTTAAATAGTAAATACCTATAGATGTAAAAATTTGTTTTCACCTCTGCATATGCTATGTAAATAATCCGCTACTTGAAGCAAAACAAACCCAACTCCCCCAACACACCCCCAGCATGTGGGACATTCCTCAAGGTTCCTGCATTTGAGGCCCCCTATCGGGCTATCTGCTGTCCTGTCTTCCTCTCTCTCTGCCCCTACCCCACTTGCATGCTTTCAAAAATAAACATAAAAAAATTTTTTTTTGATTAAAACATACAGACAAATGGGGGCACCTGGGTGGCTCAGTTGGTTGAGCCTCCGACTTCGGCTCAGGTCATGATCTCGCGGTTCGTGGGTTCGGACCCCGCGTCAGGTTCTGTACTGACAGCTAGCTCAGAGCCTGGAGCCTGCTTTGGATTCTGTGTGTGTCTCTCTCTCTGACCCTCCCCTGCTCATACTGTCTGTTTCAGAAATAAAAACATTTAAAGAAGAAAAAAAAATCCCCAAACATACAAACGTACCTGAGAAAATAGCAATAATGACCATTAAAAAAAAATGTTCTACTTCTGTAAAAGTATTTAAGGGACTGAAAAATGTGATAAAGATGTTAATTAACAATAACCTTTATGATAAAACAGGCAAATATATTTTTAGACAGAGAGCGCACGTGAGCATATTTTTAGAGAGCACGTGAGCAAGTGGGCGTGTAAGCCAGTAGGCATGTGCACGAGGGAGGAGCTCAAAGAGAAGGGGACAGAGGATCTGAAGCTGGCTCTGTGCTGAGAGCAGAGTGCCCAGTGCAGGGCTCAAACTCATGAACCAGAAGATCATGACCCGAGCCAAAATCATACATTTAACTAACTGAGCCACCCAGATGCCCCCACAGGCAAAAGTATTTTTAAAACTGTTTTATTTTCTTTAATTGATGGCCTCATTAAGAAATTAATCACACACGGGGCGCCTGGGTGGCTTAGTCGGTTAAGCGTCCGACTTTCGCTTAGGTCATGATCTCGCGGTTCGTGGGTTCGAGCCCCGCGTCGGGCTCTGTGCTGACTGCCAGCTCAGAGCCTGGAGCCTATTTCAGAGTCTGTGACTCCCTCTCTCTCTGACCCTCCCCTGCTCACGCTGTCTCTCTCTCTCTCCTAGAAATAAATAAAAAAAAAAAAAAAAAAAAGAAATTAATCATACAGTGGTGCCTATCAGCTCAGAGCCAGCATAGGATTCTCTTCCTGCCCCTCAAAATAAACTAACTTATTTTTAAAAATTATTGGGGAGGGGGAGGACAAATCAGTTAAAGGAGTACCTATGACAATTACCCAGTTAAGACAGACAGTGTATCCAAAACATAACCAATAAACTATTCCCAAAATAGGGGCGCCTAGGTGGCTCAGTCAGTTAAGCGTCCGACTTCAGCTCAGGTCATGCTCTTGCAGTTTGTGGGTTCAAGCCCCGCAACAGGCTCTGTGCTGACAGCTCAGAGCCTGGAGCCTGCTTTGGATACTGTGTCTCCCTATCTCTCTGCCCTTCCCCTGCCCATGCTCTCTTTCTGTTTCTCAATAATAAATAAATGTTAAAAAAAAATTCCCAAAATAAATATTCCCCAAATAAAGGACTCATAAGTCAAATGTGCTTGGAGAGTATATACTGATTTAGTAGTACTTCTTTTCCAGATTTCCCAAAATACAGCAAATCCTCAATTAACAGAATATAAAATCAGTTTTTTTTTTATAAATGGCTCTCATCAACTTTATCCTTCAACATACTAACCACTGATCTACTTTCTAATCTATAGGAAAGTAAAAAAAAAATAATAATAATCTATAGAAGATCTAGTTGAATTTGACTGAAATGTGATAGAGAACACAGGACTAATAGTAAAAGACACCTCTTATGCTCAACTCTCACCATCAATCACCTCATGTAGCACCCCTACATGCTACATGAGGTGCTTGATGGTGAAGGCTGGGCCTGAGAGAGACTGCCTGGGATTCTCTCTCCTCTGCCCCTCCCCACTTGTGCAGGAGGGGAGCTTCTCCCTTGACATTAAAAAAAAAAAACATCGTCTCATGTAGACCAGCTTAACAGCTAAAATACATTTAGAATTGGAATGTTATTCAACAAATATTTACTAAGCACGGGGCCAGGAACTGTTCTGGAGATGGTGCAATGGACAAAATAGACAAAGCTTACATTCAAGTTAGATGAAATTTAGTCCAAAAATCTCCTAGGAAATATGGGAGTAAAGGGATTAGATCCAGTACTAGCAGCTTATCTTTCTTAATGTGTAAATAGACAACAGATCATAAGACACGTTCTAAAAAAAAACAAACAAAAAAGATAACGTTCTCTGGTTATCAGTACAGCTGAACCTTGAACAAAGGAGTAGGGACCCTCTACACAGTTAAAAATCCAAGCAGAACTTATGATTCCCCTAAAACTTAGCTACTAATAAATAGCCCACTGTTGATCAGACCCTCACCAATAACACATACTTTACATGTTATATATGTTATACACTGTATTCTTACAATGAAGCTAGAGAAAAGACAATGTTAAGAAAAATCACAAGAAAAATATATTTAGGGGCACCTGGGGTGGCTCAGTCGGTTAAGTGTCCGACTTCGGCTCAGGTCATGATCTCACCATTAGTGACTTCCAGCCCTGCGTCAGGCTGTGTGCTGACAGCTCAGAGCCTGGAGCCTGCTTCAGATCTCTCTCTCTCTCCCCCCCGATCATACTCTGTCTCTCTCAAAAATAAACATTTAAAAAATATATATGTATATATACATACACATACAATATAATACACATATTTATGGGGTACCTGTGTGGCTCAATGGGTTAAGTGTCTGACTCTTGATTTCAGCGCAGGTCATCTCACAGTTCATGAGATTGAGCACAGCACTGTCAGCATAGAGCCTGCTTGGGATTCTCTCACCCCTCTCTTGCCTGTATTTTCTCTCAAAATAAATAAACTTTAAAAAAATACATTTACAGCACTGTACTTATAAAAAAAATCTACTTAAGTGGACCCACAGAGTTCAAACCATTGTTATTCAAGGATCAACTGTACTTAATTGAGTTTCCTTACAAGTTTATTCTTTTTTCCCTTTTAAATTTATTGTTAATGGAGCACGATTATTTGTTTAAATTAACAGATCACTTTGAACTCTAAGATAAACAATAGTAATTGGATGACTAGCTTTGTACTAGAGCTTAATAATGAAGCTCCTTATTCTAGATTTAGGAATAAACATTTCTATTAAGAAGGAAGTTCTAAAAGACTAGATTCACTAACTTTTTACACATCTCAGAGTATCTTTAAATATCAAGTACGATTACAGACTAAAACATTAAAGTCAAGAAAAAAGTCAGCAGTAAAAAGATGTTATAAAATTCAGAATTACTGTTTTTTTAAAACTAAGTTTTAAACAGTTTAAACTGGTCTATCATTTGCAAAAGGGAATCAAGACAGGGTAAATCTTTTTCACTTTGTACTAAGTGAGGAATGATATGGAAACATGAAATTCTGCTTTAGAAAGGGAAATAGTTGTTCCAGGTTCACAGACTGAACATTTTTTCCTTCAGCAAAAGCTCTGTCTACAAATGTCTAAAACCAAACGCTTTCTTACACACATATTCTTTCCTCGAAAAAACCCCAAGATCTGCTTCTCATAATCCTTCCAGATCATCTGTACATCAGTTGTACTACCATGTAAAACTTTCTGGAAAGGTGATCTGAGTACACACGCTAGCCCTGTGGGTTCCAAATTATGCGCCAAGGTGCATCAGGGCACCGTGAGAAACTTACAGGGCTGCTGCAAGGTATTTTAAATTTGAGAAAAATTTAGTCATACTCAACCTCATTCAAGACACCAAGTAGTTCAGTTTTGTTTGTTTTTTTTTTAAGTTTATTTATTTTTGAGAAACAGAGACAGGGCGTGAGCAGGGGAAGGACAGAGAGAGAAGGAAACACAGAATCTGATGCAGGTCCCAAGCTCTGAGCTGTCAATACAGACCCCAACGCGGGGCTGGAACTCACAAACCATGAGATCATGACCTGAGCCGAAGTCGGCTGCTTAAACAACTGAGACACCCAGGTGCCCCCCAAATGGTTTAGTTCTAAAGACTGTACTATACCCCTCTCTATTAACCTATATCTTTGCAAAGCTGTATTTTTTGTGGCTTGTTAAAATTAAAAAAGGGGGAGCCTACAAAAAAAATCAGTGTGGAAGAGAAACTGAGATGGAAGTATCCAATCTGACTTTAAGGTATAAGGAGTTATATATACAGTGCCAGGGCATCTGGGCGGCTCAATCGATTGAGCATCGACTTCAACTCAAGGCATAATCTCAAGGTTTGTGAGTTAGAGCCCCACATCAGGCTTGCTGCTGTCAATGCACAAAGCCTGCTTCCAATCCTCTGTCCCCCTCTTTCTGACCCTCCTTGGCTCATGCGGTCTCAAAAACAGACATGGGAGGGGGGGGAGTTACATAGTGCCCAAAACACACACATATTCCATTACTAAATGGTAGTTAAAAAAGAAACTACATTTTTCTTTCAACTTTTGTGTATTAGTTTTTCAGAGACTACTAACTTGGCTGTTTATACAAATTAAGTTGTTTGGAGTCAGCTACCTAATAAACAGAACTGCTAGGTTACTCCTTTTGGCCAGCAACACCATAAAAAAAAAAAGCACACAACATAAAAAAACACAAACAAAAACATTAAAAAAACATAAAAACAATCTAAGACAAAAAGGGGGCAAAACAAGAACACTTGCAAACCTCTGTACTAGTTCTTTTATTTGGTAATTCCTACTCTAAAACAAAAAAAGTGAGGGGTGGCTCAAGTGGGTTAAGAGTCCGACTCGTTTGATATCGACTCAGGTCATGATCTCACAGTTCTTGAGTTTGAGCATGTTGTGCTCTGCGCTGAGTGTGGAGCCCACTGGGCATTCTCTCTCTCAAAAAATAAACTTGGGGTGCCTGGGTGGCTCAGTCAGTTAAGTGTCCGACTTCGGATCAGGTCATGATCTCACAGTTCTGAGTTCAAGCCCTGCATGGGCTCTGTGCTGACAGCTCAGAGCCTGGAGCCTGCTTCAAATTCTGTGTCTCCCTCTCTCTCTCCTCCTCCCCAGATCACTCTCTTGTCTCCCTCTTTATCAAAAAATAAGTATTAAAAAATTAAGTAAAAATAAATTAAAAATTTAAAATTAAAACAAAATGGAAAGCTGTTCTTAAAGACAGTTCCCCCTCTTCCATAAACTCAGTGCCTTTCTTCCATCCAACTCCACCCTTCCTACATTCCCACTTCTGTGCACACATCGCTTTAAACATCCCCAAAGCAAACACGACAATTTTTCTTTATACATATAAGATTCAAACAAGGTCAATGTCTCACTGCCTCCATTACAGACAAATTTCAGAGCCTTGGAGCTCCTTTACCATATGTCAAGAAGTGGCACAAGTTTAACAGAAACAATTTAGATAGTATTATTAACTACAGAGCCATAGTTATTTCTTTGGAAATAAAAGTTTCACCTGGAAAAGTAATCTCCCTTTTTGTAAAGTGGAAAAAATAAACGTGTCAGAAATCATGAGTTCCAAATCCTATTTGGGACAATTAGCACTGTGTGAATTGGTATTTGAAAAACTAGATCCTGGAACTTAATAATACATAAAAAAAATTTTTAAGAACACCTGTCTGTGACTTAGATCCTTTCAGTACACAAAGATAATTAAAATGCTGAGTTGGAAAGGGCCCAAAGAAAACAAAGCAATAAAGTATGACAACATGTGAGGATCAACTACTGCACAGAAAAATCCCCAACAGCATTATTTTGGCTTTGGAATATAATATGAAGGAGGACATACTACTGCTCAAGGTAATATTTAAAGTAATTGACATTTTCCTGAAAAACCGAAACTTCAAAGGTGTCCTGGGGAAGCAGAGAAGTCAGCCTTAATTTAAAATCTATCAGTGCCAATCTACACAGTAAATACAAAATTTACTACAAAACACATTGCATTTCTATAATAAAATACACTAGACGCAACAATTTTCAATTTAAGAACTGATAAAACATCGTAAAAATTTAAGAGCTAGAGACTAATTCTTAACAGTTCATATCACAAATTTTTTCGTGAAAAGTGACAATCACTACCACCTAAGACCCCAAAATGATACAGCTTCAAGATTTTAAAACAGAAAATACAATTAAACACTGGAATCTTAATTAACAGCACATACTGGCCTGCACTGATTTATCCCTTCCAATTCCTAATGCTTTCTAGTTAAAGTCTAACTAAGCATAAAAAAAAGAAAAAGAAAATCCAGTTGCTAGGTTACAATGGTTAAGAAATCAACACTGAACAAAAAACCATCATCAGTTACTCTTCGTTAACTTCCAGAAATTAACCATATACCATATGCTATTACAATTTGTTTTGGAGGCTGAAGAAAGACAAAGACTGATGATTTTATTTTGGGGACTCAATTCTATGAAGCTGAATGATAGCAAAGTATTCAAGATTTCAACCAACGTTAGAGATAGTCACAGTATGTTTCTGGACAATTTTTATTAATTCAAGTACAGTATCACTAAAAGAATGACTTCAAATAGCTCAAAACTGAATAAAACAGGGGCACTTGGTAGGCTCAGTTGGAGGAGTATGGGACTCTGATCTCTGAATCATGAGTTCGAGCCCCACATTTGGTGTAGAGATTACTAAAAAAGAAAAACAAAAAAGCGTAAAAACAAAAACCTCTCCTTTAAAGAACATTTTATGGGGCGCCTGGGTACCTCAGGCAACAGGCATCAGACTTTGGCTCAGGTCATGATCTCACATTCATGGGTTCGAGCCCTATGTTGGCTCTGTGCTGACCGCTCAGAGCCTGGAGCCTGCTTCAGATTGCATGTCTCCTTGTCTCTGCCCCTCCCCCTCTCGTGCTCTCTCTGTCTCAAAAATAAATAAAACATTAAAAAATTAAAAATTAAACACATTTTATTTTCTATGTTTACTAAGTTCAAGTTAGAATTAGAACCAACTACAGAGGAAAAAAAAAAAAAAAAGAACCAACTACAGGGCCTCCTGGGTGGCTCAGTCAGTTAAGCGTTGGACTTCAGCTCAGATCATGACCTTGCGGTTAGTGGATTTGAGCCCCTCATCGGGTTCTGTGCTGACAGCTAGCTCAGAGCCTAGAGGCAGTCTTCGGATTCTGTGACTCTCTCTGACCCTCCCCTGCTCACGCTGTCTCTCTCTCTCAAAAAAATAAAACATTAAAATTTAGAATTAGAATCAACTACAATAACTAAAAAAACATACAAAAACTAATTAGCACACCTCCCTTCTCCCTGACCCTGAGGTGAAGGAGAGGTCCTAAAATCCCAACCTTCTCCAAAATGAGATTGAGTTTTTATGCAAACTGTTAGACAAAACTTTAAAAAAACCTGATCGAAAGAAATGTACCTCAAAAGTCACTACGAAGTAGTATTCAAATGAGGAAAAAACAGATCTTAAAACTTTTTTTTTAAATTTTATTTATTTCTAGGAGAGAGAGAAAGAGAGAGAGTGGGAGCATGGGAGGGTCAGAGAGAGAGGGAGATACAGACTGAAATAGGCTCCAGGCTCTGAGCTGGCAGTCAGCACGGAGCCCGACGCAGGGCCAAACCTACCAACCGCGACCTAAGCAAAAGTCGGACGCTTAACCGACTAAGCCACCCAGGCGCCCCCTTAAAACTCTTAAAATACCCAGACATAAATGTCTCTCTCCACATCTAAAATAATGTGTATATCATGTTCAAAGAGCATGCAAATAACTTTTGATCTCAGGGTGGTGAGTTCAGACCCTACACTGGGGGGTAGAGATTAAAGAAATATATTACCTGAAAAAAATTTTTTAACGTTTATAGCACACTTCAACAAAATGAGTCCTTATCAATAAGCCAGTTCAACAAAATGGGTCCTTATCAATAAGCCAGGTTATTCCCAGGACTGAATGAACTATTTAACTGTTTTTTCCTAACTCAAATAACTCACTCACAATATTCATCTTAAAAACAGTTTAGTTCAAAAATTTGCAAGATGGGGTGGGGGGCGCCAGGGTGGCTCAGTCGGTTAAGCCTCTGACTTCGGCTCAGGTCCTGATCTCAGGTTCCTGAGTTCAAGCCCCGCGTCAGGCTCTGTGCTGACAGCTCAGAGCCTGGAGCCTGCTTTGGATTCTGTGTCTCCCTCTCTCTCTGCCCCTCCCCCTCTCATGCTCTGTCTCTGTCTCAAGAATAAATAAAATACATTAAAAATATTAAAAAAAAAAAAAAGATGGGGAGCATCTTTAAATAAAATTTGCAAGATGGCATTTATTTTTAAAAGATTTTTCTGGACTCTTCAAAATACTCAAATTGAAAACATTCTTGTAACTGAGACTGCTCTTTGGAATATTGTTACACATTTCATTTGAGTTTTTAATCTATTCACTTAACATTTCTAACTATTTCATGTGGCTTCCCAAAAGTATATTCCAAATCATTTTAAACATATTTCTTAGTGAAAAGATATTTTGTTTGGCTACATTAGTCTATTAACAGTTGGTAGCTTATCTGAGCATTTATTTCCTCCTAGACTTTCAAAATAAAAAAGAAATTTTAAGACTGACAATCCTGCTACATTTTTTGGAATAAAGATTTTCCAGGGAAAAACAAAAACTACTTTACAGAGATTAAAATATTATATTGAATACCACTAGGCTGGGGGGTCTTCTAGATGTTCCCTTTATACAGTAATACCGTGTTCCAAAGGCTTGCTCTCCCCATTAACCTACAGCAGTGTACCCTTTGGCCCAACATACTTACCATCAATATCGTTACTTTATTAAGTAACCCTTTGAAAGTGCGTTACTTTTCATAGGAATTAAACTTGTTACCCTTCAATTACTCTCTGTAGAGATCTTTCAGGGAGCAGTTAGTACCAAAAAAAATTCCTATAAAACCGATAGTTCTCACGTCTGAAGACAGAGCTTTTCCTAAGAATATTAAGCCTGGAGAGTGGGAGTGCCAAAAATTTTTATTAGATTAAAAAAAAAATCACAAAGGTTTTTCTTTACCATAATCAAATTGAGTTTAAAAAAAAACAAACCTTGTCACCTCAACGTAAACAAATTTAAGCTCTTAATGGCAACAAAAAGGCAACTACATGCCTATTTCAACCTTAATTAAAATAGGATAATGCAACCTCGCCTCAAGTTTACTGGAAAACACTGAAAACGTCCACAAGTATCTTTTGACTCGACACGTGCGGAACGACCTGCTCAAGGCTAACTCCTCGCGGCCCTGGACAAGGGTGAGTTTTGTTAAGCTTCACCCCTTTCAAGAGACTGGAGTCAGAAGGCCTGGAAAGGTCCCTACCCAAGAAATCACGACCCCGGAGAAGGAAGTTAAGTTGTGGGGACGGTATGACCTCCCTGCAGTTGCCTAGCAGTACTGTCGCTCACGGCGGAAGGCCGCGTGGTGCTCTGCGGGGAGCATCGCCAGCCTTCTGGTAGCACCCACCACAGGTGCACTTGGCCCAGGGCCCGGTCCCAACATCACAGAGGAGCAGAACCAGACTGCCCCAAAAGCGAAGAGGCGATCCAAAAGGCCACGCGCCTTCAGGACGCCCGCACGGCAGGGAAACTCAACAGAAGAGTAAGGCCTAAGGCTAAGTTACGGAGTTAGAGTAACCGGGACTGGCAAAGGGGGAAAAGTGGGATTTCCGGCGCGGGGAAGCCTAGGAACCTTTCAGAGATGGGGAAAGCGGACATCTGGAGGAAAAATGTCCTCCACCCGCCAACGGTAACCGGAACAACGATACTGGACCTCCCACCACAAGAAAGAACGACTGCCGCCACGGAAGGGAGAAAGCCGAGGGGGTCAGAAGCGAGGCAGGAGGGGGGCGCTTCCCGGCAACCCCCTGCGCGGCCTCGGCCTCCCTCCGGGACGACCTTCCCTCGGCGGGGTGTCGCACTCACATCGTGAACGGGGCAGGGGGGGACGGGCGAACGGGTGGGCGGGCCTCTCCGGCGGCAGCTGCTGGGCAGTCGACTCTTCTCCGGTGGCGACTCCGGCGTTTTCTTCCCGGTCGCGGCCTCTTCTCGCTTCCCTCAAGCGACGGCGGCGGCGGACTCGACCTGGGTCCCCAGAATGCACCGCGCGGAGAGAGCGGCTCCTCCGATCGGGGAGAAGAGGAAAGTGTAGGAAAAGGGGCGCGAGGACGGAAAATGAACGTGCGTGCGTGAGAGCGAGGGGTGGTGAGGCCGGGCGGCGGCTGGTGACGCAGCAAAATGCCCGGGCCCTGCCGCCGCGCGTGCGCACTCTTTGTTTTCGGGCTCCTGCGCGGTTTTCTAGAGATATCTACGGAAAGGGCGGGGCCTCCCAGCTTCTTCGCGATCCTTCCTGGCCCTGGCCCCGCCCTGCGTCGGCTCCCTCGGGTCCGGCTCGTTCCCGCCTCTCCTCCCGCGCTCCCCCCTCGCGTTAGAAAACCGTTGGCCGCCTAACCGCCCGGCCACGCGCGTTGGGCTATCTCCCCCAAGAAACGGCTGTGACAGCAGGAGGAAGGCTGAAGCGTATGGAGGCAGAATCAGGAGGCTTGAAAAGTAAACAGATTGGTTACTGTTGAGGGAGTAAGCCAGTACACTGAGGAAACATTCTCTCGCAGAAAGATATGAAAAGCGTGTGCTGGTGATACTTACGCAAAGAGGCTAACTTAAGAATCGAGGGCCTGCGTGTAACTGGCTATTTTTCTGAAGGTTGGAGACTTTTGTCCAGGGGCAGCAGAAATTTGACGTCTTTGGTTGAAGAGAAACGTTTGCACTTTGAGGAGGGCATTTGCCCCTGCTTTGAGATAATTAGGGCTATAGGTGAGACAAGGAGGTTATGTAAGCGGAGGGTCGAAGTTTGTGGGAATGGGGAGACCAGGACACTCCCTGTCGGCAGGCACATCAGTTGGGGGAGGATGTTACCCATGTGTTTTCAGCCATTATCTTTCGACCTGCTGCTTTGTCCCTTGTATGTGGTTGGGCTCTAATAAGGGATAGAAACCAAGAGAATGAAAACAGTACTACCTACTCTAATTTTTTTTTAATGTTTTATTTATTTCTAAGAGAGAGAGACAGACAGACAGCGTGAGCAGGGGAGGGTCAGACAGAGAGGGAGTCACAGATTGAAACAGGCTCCAGGCTCTGAGCTGGCATTGAGCACAGAGCCCGACGCGGGGCTCGAACCCACGAACCGCGAGATCATGACCTAAGCGAAAGTCGGACGCTCAACCGACTAAGCCACCCAGGCGCCCCCAGTACTACCTACTCTAGAAGGCCTTAACAGTGGAGTAAAGGACAATTACACCAGCGCACCACTAGTTGGAATACAAAGGAAAGTTCAGTGTCCTAAGACATTTTGGAAAGTATTGGCTTCCTAGCATTAAGGATTCAATGGGGCACCTGGGTGGCTCAGTCAAACATCTGACTTCGGCTCAGGTCATGATCTCACGGTTCGTGGGTTCGAGCCCCGCGTCGGGCTCTGTGCTGACAGATTCTGCCTGCTTCGGATTCTGTCTCCCTCTCTGACCCTCCCTCGCTCGCTCTCTCAGAAATAAAAAAAAAAAAAAAAAAAAAAAAACATTTAAAAAACAACCAAAGATTCAATGGTCTATGCTGTACATGGCAGATTTGGGGAACTATGAACATTGGACACTATGCTCAAATCTCAAATTTCAGACCTCCTTTAAAAGGGATGTTAAATCCCAGCTCTCACGTTTTTAAGGAGTCAACTGCCTGTGGTGAAAAGATTATTGAGCACTATAATGGAAGTACAAAAAGTAATGGGAGCATAAAAGGAGGAGAGGTCGATATTGACTGGAAGTAATTAGGACAGGCCTTGTTAAGAAAAAATCCCAGAGGCACCTGGGTGGCTCAGTTGGATGAGCATCAGACTTCGGCTCATCTTTGGTTTGTGAGTTCAAGCCCTGCATGGAGCTCGCTGCTGTCAGCACAGACCCTGCTTAGGATCCTCTGTCCCCCTCGCTCTCTGCTCCTCCTCCGCCCATGCTTACTCTCTCAAGAATGAATTAATAAATAAAAGAAAAATTAATCCCAAACATGGAAATAAAGCAAGGATTGGGGGATGACCTTTCAGTTCATACCAGGACATGGATTAATCTCCATCTCCAAGGATTGTTCTCTAGGAGGAGAAGGTGCCTGTGTTTGACTTTGGTTAGAACTCAAATATTGTAATCTGTTAAACTGTTGATTTCTGACTGATAGAAAAGCTAACCCCCAAATTACAATTATAACACTGTTCAGTTTTGTTTAACCTGCAACCTTATTCTCTTTTTATTTGTATGCCTAGAAGTACCTTGTTCTTTAAATGCTCCTGAAACCAGTTTTACCATCTTACTAATTGCATCAATGCGTTAAATAAATGTTTGGCTCATGTTAATTTTATATTTGTGAGAGAATTATGTTTTTAAATTTTTTGAAAACTGCTTTAACAATTTCATAGAGGTGACAGCAGGAATGAGTGGTAGGAGTACATCGCAGGAAAGAATCTTGATAGTTAGGAGACAGAGAAGAATTTCTAGGTCAGGGATTGGCAAAGTTTCTGTAAAGGGTAAAGTAAGGTTAGAAGGTCATAAGGCCTTCTGAGCTCTGCTGTTGGAGCATGAAAGCAACCATACAAAATGTATAAACAAATGAGAGTTGCTGTGTTAAAAAGAAAGAAAGAAAGAAAGAAAAACTAAGAATGCTGAAATCTGAATTTCTTATATTCACACGGCACAAGTTATTCTTTTCCAACGTTTTGAGAATGTAAAAATCTTTTTTACCTTGAAAGCCGTCCAGAAATTGGTAGTTTGCTGGATTTGGTCTGCAGGCTATGGTTTGCCAACCCCTGGTCTGGGTTATCCTAGAATACAGGAAAATAATTCAAGATAAGGTTTAGGAGGTAGGTCACAACCAAAAATGATGGTACTGGGGCACCTGGGTGGTCCACCTAGTTAAGCAGCCAACTCTTGATTTCGGCTCAGGTCTCTTACAGTTCTCTTTATAGTTCTCTTATAGACCTCTATAGGTCTCTAATAGTTCATGAGATCAAGCCCTACATCTGGCTCTGCGTTAAGAGTGTGATGCTTGCTTGGGATTCTCTCTCCCTCCCTCTCTGCCCCTACCCCACTAGAGTTCTCTCTCTCCCTCAAAAATAAACAAAAATGATTGTATTGAATATCATATTGTTTTCATCTTATTTCTCTGACAATGGGAAGTGTTGAAGTTTTTTTTGGAGGGGCATAACACTCTTGTGTCCAGGATAGATTACTTTGGTAACCTACAAGGTGAAGTGAAAATAGTAGAACTAAGTTGAAGATAGCATTTAGAAGACTGCAACCCCAAATAATTGACAATGTCCCGTATCAAAAGTGCAATGGGAAAAACTGCCTTTCACACACACGAAAGAATTTTTTGATGTTTATTGGGGCGGGGGGGCAGAGAGACAGGGAGACCCAGAATCCACAGCTGAAGTCAGATGCCTAACCAACTGAACCACCCAGGTGCCCCTAGGTTTCTTTTTCAAATTCACTAACAAAATCTAAATTCAAACATGTATAGTTACAGTGTCAGGGCTTTGGGGAGAGAAATCTGCAACTCAAAAGGACAGAAACTAGAAAATACTTGGCAAGTATTAGATCCCATTTCTCTAAGTTTAATCCTAACAACCTCCTAAGAGACAAATTCCCAGGACAATTTAAAAATTAGTAAAAGCAATATGGAAACAATGTGTGTGTCAGTTGTAATTGTAGCACATATCTTCTCCCTGGTATTTTATTTTCAAAATATTTTAAGTTATCTCCACACCCAACGTGGGGCTCAAATTCACAAGAGTCAGTTGCTCTGAGACAGCCAAGCACCCCTCCCTGATATTTTTCTGAGGACTGTGGGTCCACAGACACTAATACCAAAAAAGAACTTTATAAATTGATGTGAGCAATTAAAAAAATATTGTAACGGATGGGAACAGTTTTGTGAGGGGATTTTCAAATAAGAAAAGCACTTAGGTTGTTAATTTTGTATTTGTAAGGCAAAGGGAAGGAGGCAAAGTAGTAATCTGTTCTAGGTATGGGGAATAAGAAATTGAGTCAAAGTTTAAGGGAGACATCATCGCTTAGCTAAAATCACATACAGCAACTTAAACTACTTCATGTTATCTGATGCCATCATCTTCCCACAGTTTGGAATCATACCCTATCAGTCTGGTTTGGCAATAATGAGAAGGGTTGAAAACACTGTGTCTCATGTTGAGCTTTATCTTACTCTGAGTTTTGCTACCGGTCTTAACTGTAATCTGACAAAAGCATGAATAGCTCTAGGAGAAGGAAGAGGCCTGGGGCGCCTGGGTGGCTCAGTCAGTTAAGCATACGGACTTCGGCTCAGGTCATGATCTTATGGTTCGTGGGTTAGAGCCCCATGTCGGGCTCTGTGCTGACAGCCAGCTCAGAGCCTGGAGCCTGCTTCGGATTCTGTATCTCCCTCTCTCTCCGACCCTCCCCTGCTCACGCTGCTTCTCTCTCTCTCTCTCTCTCTCTCTCTCTCTCAGAAATAAATAAAACATAAAAAAAAAAAGGGGGGGGCGCGTCTGGGTGGCTCAGTTGGTTAAGTCCAACTTCGGCTCAGGTCATGATCTTGAGATTTGTGGGTTCGAGCCCTGCGTCAGGCTCTGTGCTGACAGCTAGCTCAGAGCCTGGAGCCTCTTTCAGATTCTGTCTCCCTCTCTCTCTGACCCTTCCCTGCTCACGCTGTCTCTCTCTCTCCCAGAAATAAATAAAACATTAAAAAATTAAAAATAATAAAAATAATAAAAAAATAAAAGAAGGAAGAGGCTTTTAAAAGCCAATCTACAGGGGTGCCTGGGTGGCTCAGTCGGTTAAGTGTCTGACTTTGGCTCAAGTCATGATCTCACAGTTCTTGAGTCTGAGCCCTGCATCAGGCTTTGTGCTGAATGTTTGCTCAGAGCCTGGAGCCTGCTTCGGATTCGGTGTCTCCTTTCCCTCTGCCTCTCCTCCACTCATGCTCTGTCTTACTCTGTCTCTCAAAAATAAATAAATGTAAAAAAAATTTTTTAATGCCAATCTACATTTTTAAATGAAATAAATTTAAAAAAATAAAAATAAAATGAGATACAATTCTTTTTAAAAATTATATTTAAATTTTCTTTTAAAAAAATTTTTAATGTTTTTTATTTATTTCTGAGAGAGACAGAGACAGCATGAGCAGGGGAGGGTCAGAGAGAGAGGGAGACATAGAATCCGAAGCAGACTCCAGGCTCTGAGCTAGCTGTCAGCACAGAGCCCGATGCAGGGCTTGAACCCAAAAACCGTGAGATCATGACCTGAGCTGAAGTCGAACGCTTAACCGACTGAGCCATCCAGGCACCCCATATTTAAATTTTCTAAAAACAGTATTCTAGGGGCACCTGGGTAGCACAGTTGGTTAAGAGATCCACACTTGATTTGGCTTAGGTCATGATCTCACAGTTGTGAGATCCATCCCCAAGTTGGACTCTGATGGGCTTAAGATTCTCTCTCTCCCTTTCCATCTGCCCCTACTCCGCTCTCTTGCTTTCTTTCTCAAAATAAAAATATTTAAAAAAAATTTTTAAACCTAAGGTCTTTTAAACTAGTATATAAACATTCTAAACTCCTTCACACATAGAAAAACTCAAGGCTTCACTTATAAGAAGGATGGATCTCTTGTATAGACTATATAGCTGGAACTATTTTGGTTACTCTAATCATGGAATATACAGTTTTAGATGTGTGCAATGGAATGAATGTTTATATATTCCCCAAATTCATATATTGAAATCCTAACCCCAATGTGGTAGGATTAGGAGATGGGGCCTTTGGGGGCGCCTGGGTGGCTTAGTCGGTTAAGCGTCCGACTTTTGCTTAGGTCATGATCTCGCGGTTCGTGGGTTCGAGCCCCACATCGGGCTCTGTGCTGACAGCCAGCTCAGAGCCTGGAGCCTGTTTCAGAGTCTGTCACTCCCTCTCTCTCTGACCCTCCCCTGCTGACGCTCTCTCTCTCTCTCTCTCTCTCCTAGAAATAAATTAAAAAAACATTTAAAAAAAAAAAAGGAGATGGGGCCTTTGGGAGGTAAATTGGTCATGAGGATGGATGGAGCTCTCTATAATGGTATTAGTACCCTTAGAGAAGAGACCTCAGAGAATTCTCTTTCTCTCTCTTTCCACTGCAAAGATATAGCAAAGAGTTGGCAGTCTGCAACCTGGAAAAGGGTCCTCAGCAGAGCCCAACCACATGGGTACCTTGATCTCAGACTTCCAACCTCCAGAACTGTGAGAAATTTCTACTGTTAATAAACCATATAGTTTATGGTACTTTGTCAAGCTTACTAAGACAATTTGCCAAAAATGATCTGGTGTATGTTAGAGTGAGTATTTGATACAGATCCAATCACCTTCGTATAAAATTAATGATAACCAGTAACAGGAACAGTGTATTCCTGATAAGAGTCCTGACACAGACTTAATACTTACTACTAAAACTATATAATGTTCTATGTCAATTATATCTCAATTTAAAAAAGAATACTTTGTAATCTAAACAGTAAAGTTTTGTCATTTAAGTATTTTTATTTTTACTATAGAATTATAGGTTCTATGAAGTCAGGGGTTTTGTTGCGTCTGTTGTATCCCTATGACCTGACCTATAATAGTTATTTCATTCATTTATTCAACAGATATTTATTGAGCACCTGCTATGACCTAGGCATTATAGATGTTGAAGATATAACTGAACAAAACAAAAATTCTTGCTCTCATAAGAGCTTACATTTTGATGAAGGATACAGAAAACAATCAAGAAATATGCTGAGACACATTATTCAACGTATTGTACAAAAATATTTAAGAAATGGGGCACCTGGCTGCCTCAGTTGGTAGAGCATGTGACTCTTTTAAAATATTTTAAAAACTTTTTAACTTTTATTTATTAAATATTTTTAAAAATTTATTTATTTTGAGAGAGAGAGAGAGAATGAGCAGGGGAGGGGCAGAAAGAGAGAGACAGAGAGAGAGAAACAATCCTAAACAGGCTCCTCGCTGGTAGTACAGAGCCTGATGCAGCACTTGAACCCTTGAACTGTGAGATCATGACCTGAGCCAAAACCAAGAGCTGGGCGCATAACCAACTGAGCCACCCAGGTGCCCCTAATTTTTTTGTTTGTTTGTTTGTTTGTTTTTTGAGAGAGGAGCACCTGGGTGGTTCAATCAGTTTGGCATCCAAATTTTTTGGTGCAGGTCATGATCTCACTGTCCGTGAGTTTAAGCCCCATGTCGTGCTCTGTGCTGACAGCTCGGAGCCTGGAGCCTGCTTCTGTTTGTGTCTCCTTCTCTCTCTGCCCCTTCCCCACTCACACTCTGTCTCTCTCTGTCTCAAAAATAAATATTTAAAAAGTTTTTTAAGAGAGCGCAAGCAGAGGGGAGAAAAAGACAGTGGAAGAAGGGTAATAGCAGAGAGAGGGGAACAGAGGATCCAAAGCAGGCTTTGTGCTGACAAGCATGAGTCTGATGTGGGGCTTGAACTCTCAAACCGTGAGATCATGACCTGAGCTGAAGTTGGACACTCAACAGACTAAGTCATCCGGGTACTCTGAGCATTTGACTCTTGATTTTAAGGTTGTAAATTTGGCCCCATGTTGGGTGTAGAGATTATTTAAGAATAAATTCTTGGGGTGCATGAGTGGCTTAGTCAAGTGTCTAACTTCAGCTCAGGTCATGATCTCACAGTTTGTGGATTCAAGCCCCTTGTGGGGGTCTGTACTGACAGCTCAGAGCCTGGAGCCTGCTTCAGATTCTGTGTCTCCCTCTCTCTCTCTGTCCCTCCTCTGCTTGCACTCTCTCTCTCAAAAATAAATAAAAGCATTTTTAAAAAAGAATAACATCTTAAACATGTAAGTTGTAATTACCTCCAAATTATTTAATCTATATTAAAATTACACATCTTTGGGGCATCTGGCTGGCTCAGTCATTAGAGCATGCGACTTTTTTTATTTCTGAGAGAGAGAAGCAGTGTGAGCAGGGGAGGGTCAGAGAGAGAGGGAGACACAGAATCTGAAACAGGCTTCAGGCTCTGAGCTAGCTTTCAGCACAGAGCCCAAAGCGGGGCTCGAACCCATGAACCGTGAGATCATGACCTGAGCTGAAGTCAGACGTTCAATCTACTGAGCCACCCAGGTACCCCGAGGATGTGACTCTTGATCTCAGGGTCATGAGTTTGAGCCCCAAGTTGGATGTGGAGCCTACTTAATTAATAAAATTACATGCCTTCAAGTATGTGGCCAAAAAAGTTTGCAAGAAAATGAAATGGATAAGTTGCATTTATTGGTTATGACAAGGTCAGATTTATGGCCATTGAAATGAATGGCTCAGATATGATGAAGGACAATATCATTGGAGGAGAAGAGGTCAAGGAACTTAAAGTGAAGGTATTGAAGGAATATTGAAATCACCAAGAATTCTGATAGTTGTCCCTGGAGAGATATTCAGGACCAAAAATCCTAAAGGAATGAGTGAAAGTAATGTAGGAAAAGAAGAATAAATTACAAAAAGGGCTAGTGTGTGGTATAATCTGATAACATATGATTTAAAGGGACACTTAGCTCATAATTTAAGTGATACAATCTAGGACCAATTGTATCAAAAGGCATAGGAGAAATAACTACCTTCAAGAGGGCTGCAGGAGAAACATTGCCATAAAAGGAGAGCCAGGTTGCCTTTAAAACAGGAAGGTGAAGGAAATGTTCAGAGAGGAGATTGAAGATATAAAGGATTTTGTTAATATTTGACCGTAATTGTGAAAGGATTTCAAGAGATGGAAAGAGACATAAAACGGAGTTAAAAGTAGTGATATATAGATTGTAAGAATATTAGGGCTGCCTGGCTGACTCAGTAGAGTATGTGACTCCTAATCTGAGGGTCATGAGTTCAAGCCCCACTTTAGGCATGGAGCCTACTTAAAATTTAAAAAATAAGAAAAATTGTAGGAATATTAGAGTCCAGTATATAAACCATGACTAGGGAATCTGGATTCTAGTGATAACTGGCCTGAACAGGGGTAAATCCCACGATGATCTCAAAGGGGATGGTGGTAGAAAAGCTTTGAGTATTGAGAAGAGTGGGCAGTTTTTCCAGGACATGCAGAGTTCCAGTGGTTCCCACTTGACCTCTACTGAGGAAATCATGCAGAGGGTCTGTTCTTACCCTGAAGATACTGACTTCCTCTTTTTTTTTTTTTTAATTTTATTTTAAGAATTTGTATTAAAGTGGAGAAATCTCAGTCCCTCTTGACTTCTCAGGACCCTCCAGTTTCTAGAGAAGAAATGTTAATTCCTACCCTATGGGCTATTCTCTTGACCCCTGCAGATGCCAACAATGGTCTTCAGAAGACTGGTTTTATTCCTAGTAGTTTTATCTTGATTGTTGCTCAATATATAACTTGTTGAATGAATGCATGAGGTGTCAGGTCCATGAGGGAAATAATTTTTTACCTCAAAAGGCCTCACTCAGATCACTTGAGTTCTGTGTTTCCAGGTTTGTTAGGTACTGCAACATGGAAATATCTAACTTCCACATAGTATCTCACATCTATTTCTATATAGGTGACTTTAAGGGCTATGAAATCCTCAGGAAAATGTCAAAGAAGTCCTTATGTTTTTAGATCCTCTGTTTAGCATGTATGGCTTATTGCCTGATGTTCATGAATAGAAAACTGATTAAGTACTAACAGGAAAGTTTATTAACTTTCATCCATATGAGGAAAGGGCAGGGGATAAATGTGGTAATTGGTAAATTATTTCTATATCTAGATTTATTGTTTGTTATAATTTCATAACCAGCTATATTCCCATCCGGGCTTCTATCTGTTTAATTCCACACTTCTGGGAAATGGTCCTGAGGTAATATTTAACTCCCATCTATTTCTGTTTTGTTTTTTTTTTAACTTATATATAGAGAGACACACACAGCATGAATGGGGGAGGAGCAGAAAGAGAGGGAGAAAGAGAGGATCCCAAACAGACGCCGAGCTGCCAGCACAGAGACAGACATGGGGCTTAAACCCACAAAATCGCGAGATCATTCCCTGAACTACAACCAAGAGTCAGAGGCTCAACTAACTGAGCCACCCAGGTGCCTCCTGTCTGTGTTCTTAACCTCTTTGTCTTCTGCCTTTTCCAGGACTATGCATTTTCAGCTTGTTCCTTTAATCTTCATTCTGCCTGCAGACATGGTTACGTCTCCCATCTTTTTTTTTTTAATTTTTAAAAATGTTTTTATTTATTTTTCAAAGGGAGAGAGAGACAGAGCACAAGCAGGGGAAGGGCAGAGAGAGAGGGAGACATAGAATTTGAAGCAGGCTTCAGGCTCTGAGCTGTCAGCACAGAGCCCCTTGCGGGGCTTGAATTCATGAACTGCAAGATCATGACCTGAGCTGAAGTTGGACACTTAACCAACTGAGCCACCCAGGTGCCCCTAGATCTTTCCATATTAAAAATCAAGACAACAACAAAAAAAAAAAAAAAAATCAAGACAACAAAGGGGCGCCTGGGTGGCTCAGTCGGTTAAGCGTCTGCCTTCGGCTCAGGTCATGATCTCATGGTTCATGGCTTCGAGCCCCCTGTCGGGCTCTGTGCTGCCAGCTGGCTCAGAGCCTGGAGCCTGTTTTGGATTCTGCGTCTCCCTCTCTTTCTGACCCTCCCCTGCTCATCCTGTCTCTCTCTTAGAAATAAATTTAAAAAAATTAAAAAATTTAAAAAATAAATAAAAAACCAAGACAACAGGGACGCCTGGGTGTCACAGCTGGTTAAGCATCAGGTTTGTGAGATCGAGCCCCACATCGGGCTAACAGTATGAATCCTGCTTGGGATTCTCTCTCTCTTCTCCTCTCTCTCTGCCCCTCCTCTGTTCACTCTTTCCTTCTCATAATAAATAAACATTTTTTAAAAAACTGTAAAATTTTAAAAATGCAAAAACTGTGTCGTCATAAAAAACATGTTTATAGTATGAGAATTGAAACAAGATAAGTGTTCAGCAGCTGGGGACATGCACATCAGGCAACTCAGGTTTTTCCTGCTCTCTGTGTGTCTGTGGATGATCACGAATTCACAGATGTGGAATTTATGAATAACAAAGATCAACTATATATGTATATGTATATTTACAAATTAAAACTTCATACTACCAGTTATTGTTATTAACATACTTGTCTTATGTACCTGCCTTTCTCCAAAAACAACAACAATAACAACAACAACAACAAAGCCTTGAATTCCTTGAGGCAGGGATACAAACTTATCTTTATATCTCTATCCCAGCAGTACACTATTGAGGTTTTAAGGGTACTCTCATCCATGCCTGTTGTATATAATCCAAAGTTTCCTGAAAAGATGTAACAGCAGGGACCTACAAGTCAAATAAATGCACAATATTTTTGAAAGAATAAATCCTGATTTCCTTTCCTACCCCAATGAGCTGGGTTGACTATATAGAAAACGTCAACCACCTTTGCCTCATTTCTCAAATTCTAGAGAAAAATCTTCCTAAGGAGTCAGTTCCCTAGTCACTCTTCGCTGGGCCCTACCCAGAGTTCTTCATCGAAGCCCAGAAGCCTCCAAGAAATGTGAAGATCCAAAGCTCCTCTGTTGTTCCTACTCTAGCAATCTTATCTCTTCATAGTTTTGTTTTTTTTAATTTTTAATTTTGAGAGAGAGAATGTGTGTGAGTAGGCAGAGAGAAAGAGGAGAGAGAATCTCAAGCAGGGTCTGAGCTATCAGCACCAAGCCCAATGCAGAGCTCAGTCTCACAAACCATGAGATCATGACCTGAGCCAAAATCAAGAGTCTGACACTCAACCACCTACTGAGCTGCCTAGGCACTCCTCCTCATAGTTTCTTGAAGGTAAAATTAATCTCTCTCTGTCCAGGTAAGAGAATATGGGTGTGTATGGGAGGGGCAGAGGATGGGAAGTATTGTTTTACTTCCCATTGTAAATTACATTCTAACAATAGTTGTTTTCTGCATTTCTGTGGTAGTTTTACAGACTATATTGTATAATCTGTAATACAGACTATACTGTAGTTCCTGGGTGGTTATCATGGTCCCTCCCAGTATTTCTCAATGGGAGAACTACTTCACAACTTCAACATTTGATTAAATTTTTGTTTTCAGGGGGGAAGAGAAGGTATAGCAGAAAGAGGAGCTTTGGGGGTCTTTAGGGGTAGAGGTTTGTATGAATCCCAAGCTACTTCATTTCTAGGTCCTCTTTTTATGGCTTTCTCAAGGTCCCCTATCCTGCAAATACCTGTGACAGCATGGGTGTGTCTAGGTGTTTAGTATTTAATTTTTCTCACTGCTTGGGATGAGAGTGGGATCGAAGAAATATATATATCTCTATATATATATAGATATATAGAGATATATATTTTTAAATGAAGGGTAAAAATGATTGCTCAGTCTGGCTAGGATATCTTCTGGGTAGAGAAACAGTTGTACCCAATTAAAGTAATCCCCATTTTAATGGATCATTTCCCAGCATTGTGGTTTCTCCTTGCAATTTTGGTGGAGGCTTTCCTGAACTACTTGAGCAAACAAAAATAACCAGAAATGCTCAGTGGGGAAGTCAAGAGTTTTTATTATTAGGTCCCAAGTGACTGTTGTTGCTGGAAACACAGTTATTGTGAATTGATAACCATTGTCCCTGTCTTTATTTAAAATAACAAAAGATGAAATTTCTTTGTTCCCTGACACAGCTATCCATCATGCGGTTGGCCAAGAGCAGTTAGCAAGTTTTATCCTTAATTTGTGTCCCCTGGGAGTTTCCACTTTCCCACTCAAGGTTGCCAACTGGATCTAGGCAGTGGCTGCCTCTTTATTTATTTTTAAAAAAATTTTTTAATGTTTTATTTATTTCTGAGAGAGAGAAACAGCATAAGCAGAGGACGGTCAAAGAGAGAGGGAGACACAGAATCTGAAGCAGGCTCCAGGCTCTGAGCTAGCAGTCAGCACAGAGCCCGATGCGGGGCTCGAACCCACGAACCATGAGATCATGACCTGAGCCGAAGTCGGACGCTTAACTGACCGAGCCACTCAGGTGCCCCAGTGGCTGCCTCTTTAAACCAAAATTATACCAAAATGGAGAGGTGGAAAAGATCTGACTTGTTGATTTCTAAGAACTGGATCAATTAATTGGTAGGACTGCACAGGCAGCGCTCCAGACAGAGGTCAGGAATCTTTGTGTTCAATTCAGAAATCAAAAACCTGTGGATCAAAATTTTCATGTTTGGGGTGCCTGGGTAGCTCAGTTGCTTCAGCGTCGGACTCTTGATCTTGGCTCAGGTCATGAGCTCACAGTTCTTGATTCAAGCCCTGAGTTAGGCTTTGCGCTGACAGAGCAGAACCTGTTTGGGGCCCTCCGTCTCCCTCTTTCTCTGCCCCTCCCCAACTCCTGCTGCTTCTCTCTCTCTCTCTCAAAATAAATAAATAAGCTTCAAAAAAGTGACATGGGGTGTATTCCTGGGTGGTTCAGTCAGTTAAGAGTCCAACGCTTGATCTAGGTTCAGGTTATGATCTCAGGTTCATGAATTCGAGCCGTGCGTTAGCCTCTGTGCTGACAGCAGAACCTATTTGGGATTCTCTCTCTCTCCTTCTATCTCTTCTCTCCCCTGACTCATCCTCTCCTTCTCTCGCTCTCTCAAAATAAATAAATAAACTTTAAAAAATGACATGGAGGAGTTCCTGGTTAGTTTAGTCGGTTAAGCACCCAACTCTTGATTTTGGCTCAGGTCACGATCTCAGGATCCCTGAAATTGAGCCCTGTATAGGGCTCCACACAGCACAGAGTCTGCTTGTGATTTTCTCTCTCCTTCTCTTTCTGCAGCTTCTTGGCTCTTTTTAGTTTTTTCTTTTCCTGTGTATGATAGATTGTCTGCAAAGATGACGACTAATACAGTTCCTTTCATTTATATATATGTGCATGCTGCTCTCCGTATCAAAAGGTGGCATTTTACTGGCCTTGCTACTTGCTTTAACCATGAGAATGTGGTGCAAATAAAGCTGTGACAGTTTGAGAGTCAGGTTCAAGAGACTTGGTAGCTTTTACTTTTCACTTTCTTGGAGCCTTGTAGAGCCTTGCAGAGAAGTCCAACTATCCTGGTAGAGAGATTATGTGGAGAGAAAAATTCCAGCCAACAGCAGACATCTACTGACCAATGTGTGAGGCTATCTTAGACCACTCAAGACTTAGTTGAGCCTCTAGATGACTGTCACATGAGTGAACCCAGCTGATATCACATGAAGTTGAAAAGCCACACAGCTGTGACCAGCCAACACACAAATATTAAGAAATAATAAATTTTTGTTTAAAGCTACTTTGTGGGGGCACCTGGATGGCTTAGTCGGTTGGGCGTCCAAATTCAGGTCAGGTCATGATCTAGTGGTTTGTGAATTTGAGCTCCACATCAGGCTCTGTGCTGTTAGCCTGCTTTGGATTCTGTGTCTCATTCACTCTCTGACCCTCCCCCACTTGTGCTCTGTCTCTCAAAAATAAATGTAAAAAATTTAAAAAAAAACAAAGCTACTCTGTGGTTATGTAACAAAGGCTACTTAACTGCAATATGATGGGCTAGAAACATTTAGATAGAAGGGCCAGTCACATCCTTGGGAAATGTCTTCTGTTAAAGAGATGACTGTTTTTGTGTCATCTACAAAAGAGTTTGAAACAATAAAGTAATATATGTGGCTGATTGGGGTTTGTGTTATTCAAGTCTAGATCAAGAAGTAGCATAGGGGTACCTGGGTGGCTCAGTTGGTTGAACAGCAGACTCTTGACTTCAGCTCAGATCATGATCCCAGGGTTATATGATGAGGTTTTGGGGTGATGGGGGGTTGTGGGGTTCAGAGCTGATGGCCAAGCAAGAATTCTTGAAGATGCCTTTGGTGCAAAAAGGTTATTTTATTAAAGTATGGGGACAGGACCTGTGAACAGAAAGAGCTGCATTGGGGCACCTGGGTGGCTCAGTTGGTTAAGCTTCCGACTTCGGCTCAAGTCATGATCCCATGGCCCATGGGATAGATCCCTGGATCAGGCTTTGTGCTGACAGCTCAGAGCCTGGAGCCTGCTTCTGATTCTGTGTCTCCCTCTCTCTCTCTATTCTCTATTCTCTCTCCCCCATTCATGCTCTGTCTCTCTCTGTCTCTCAAAAATAAATAAACATTAAAAAAAAAAGAAAAAAAAAGAAAGAGCTGCTGTGCAAATTGGGGGGGTGACCATTTTATGGAGTAGGGGGAGATATCTTCAAGAGGGAGTTCCTAAAGAGATGTTCATATGCTAAAGGCTCACAGATTACTGGAGGCCTAGCTATTGTCAAGCTTATTTTTCCTTCTAGCAAAGGGTTAACACTAAGACAGTAGGGAGTTCTGGACTTTAGGCCATAGATGAGATTGCTTTTTTCTTGTAAACTGATGGAGATTCTTATCAGTTTAGCCATTTTTTTTTTTTTTTTTTGTCCTTACCTGGTTTCGGCTAGCCAGAAGTGTCCAAGTAATATCACACTTATCCCACTGTTGTGGGGGGAGTATGGCTAGCTTATTCTTTGCCCTCAGCCTGCTTTATACTCCCTCATCAACAGGATCAAGCCCGTCCTCTGGCTCTGCACTGAGCGTGGAGCCTGCGTGGGTTTTTCTCTCCCTTTCTCTCTGCCCTTCCCTTGCTCTTGCACTTTCTCTCTCAAAATAAATAAACTTTAAAAAAACTTTAGGCATTGATGGGGCGCCTGGGTGGCTTAGTCGGTTAAGCGTCCGACTTTCGCTTAGGTCATGATCTCGCGGTTCGTGGGTTCGAGCCCCGCATGGAGCCTGTTTCAGTCTGTGACTCCCTCTCTCTCTGACCCTCCTCTGCTCACGCTCTCTCTCTCTCTCTCTCCTAGAAATAAATAAAAAATATTTAAAAAAAAAAGTTAAAAAAAAAAAGTTTAGGCATTGAGTAGACAGTGCCAGCTTGACAAAATCAAGGCACAAAATTCCTCTCCCCAACCCCATCCACAATTACTACAGGGAGAAGGGGAAACTGAGAGTTGCTTCTCACAAAATAGAGGAAAAGAGGCTGAAAGAAAAGCCCAAAGGTGACCTTTAAATACAAAGGAGAAACATCAGGGCCCTTGGGTGGCTCAATCAGTTGAGCATTGGACTTCAACTCAGGTAATGATCTCAGGGTTCAAGGTTGGGCTCCTCTGACAGCGCAGAGCCTGCTTCTGATTCTCTGTCTCCCTCTCACAAAAACATTTTTAGGGGCACTTGGGTGGCTCAGTTGGTTGGGTGTCCAACTTCGGCTCAGGTCATGATCTCACAGCTCGTGGGTTTGAGCCCCGCATTGGGTTCTGTGCTGACAGCTAGCTCAGAGCCTAGAGCCTGCTTCAGATTCTGTGTCTCCCTCTCTCTCTGACCCTCCCCTGCTCACACTGTCTCTTTCTGTCTCTCAGAAATAAATAAAACATTAAATTTTTTTTAAATTTTAAATAATTTTTATTTATTTTATTTTAGAGAGAGTAAGAGAGCAGGAGAGGGGTGAGGGGAGGAACAGAGGATCCAAACCATGCTCTATGCTGACAGCAGACAGCCTGATATGAGGCATGAACTCACCAACTGAGATCATGACCTGAGCCAAAGTTGGACGCTTAACTGATGAAACACCCAGGTGCCACCCTCCCAAATTTTTTTAAATTAAAATAAAGGGGTGCCTCAGTGACTTAGTTGGTTAAGTGTCTAACCAACTCTTAGTTTGGGCTCAAGTTATGATCTCATAATTCATGGGTTCGAGCCTCACATTAGGCTCCACGTTGACAGTGCAGAACCTGCTTGGGATTCTCTCTCTCTCTCTCTCTGCCTCTCCCCTCCTTGTGCTCTCTCTCTCTCTCTCTCTCAAAATAAATAAACTAAAAAGGAAACAAACAAAAAAACAGGAGAGGTATCAACCTTGTTTCCAAAGACAGAGGGTGTAGGGGAGAAACAGTGATTGAAGTAAGTAAATTTAAGGGTTCTTTTTGAGAAATGGATTCTCACTTCTGTGAGGAAGTTAAAGTAGGCATAGAAAAATGTGTGAGATTACTTTCTTGATTTTTTCATGTGTAAGAATTGTTTTATATATATATATATATATATAATATGAACATTTTCACACATAAAGTAGATTAGTACAATGAATACCTATATTCCTTTCCAGAATCAACAATTAATATTTAGCCATATTTGGAATGCCTGTGGCTCATTCGGTTAAGCATCTGACTTAGGCTCAGGTCATGATCTCATGGTTCATGGGTTCGAGCCCTGCATCAGGCTCTGTGCTGACAGGTAGCTCAGAGCCTGGAGCCTGTCTTCAGAATCTTTATCTCCCTCCCTCTCTGACCCTCCCCTGCTCACGCTGTCTTGCTCTGACTCTCAAAAATAAATTTAAAAAAATTTTTAAAAATTAAAAAAAGATTTGGCCATATTTGTCTATTTGCTAAACAACTTGAATGAAAATTACAGATGTCATGTTGATGAGGGAGCATAATGCAGGCTGAGGACAAAGTATAAGCTAGCACATACCAGCCCCCGACCCAAAGTGGGATGTGTGTGATATTCCTCAGGTACTCCTGGCTGCTCAAAAACAAAGGAAAGGAAAGAAGACAAATGATTAGCTAATAGAGATCACAGTCATACAGGACGTGAGTCTCCATCAATTTACAAACGTCTTAGTAAATTACAAGAAAAAGGCAACCTTATCAATAGCCTAATCTCCACAAACCTGTAGACTCAGTTTCCTGGAGCCCCAACATCACGCCTCCATAGTGATATGGGGAACAAAAGCAAGAAGGAAATGGCAGGTAAAATTAAATTTTCGTATAACCTGCAGTCCATTGACAGATACTTGAGACTGGCAGAGTAAAATATTTCTCCAGGAACTCCCTATTGTCTTAATGTTAATGCTTTGCTAGAGAGAAATAACTTGACAAATAGCTAGGCCTCCAGTAATCTGTGCTTCTTTTGCATATGAAAGCCTCCTTGGAAACTCCCCTTTTGACTTTACCTCCCCCAAGTCCATGGTATATAACCAGTTGCCCCTCAAAACCCCAGTGCAACTTTTCCTGCCCACAGGTCCTGTCCCAGTAATTCAATAAAATAACCTCTTTGGGACAACTGGGTGGCTCAGTCAGTTAAGCATCCGACTTCAGCTTAAGTCATGATCTCATGGTTTGTGGGTTCGACCCCCACGTTGGGCTCTGCGCTAACAGCTCAGAGCCTGCAGTCTGCTTTGGATTCTGTGTCTCCCTTTCTCTCTCTCTCTCTGCACCGCCCCCTCTTGTGCTGTCTCTCTTTCACAAAGAAATAAATATTAAAAAAAAAAAAAAAAAAAAAAAAGACTGCCTGGGTGGCTTAGTCAGTTGGGAGGCCAAGTTCTGCTCAGCTCATGATCTCACCATTCATGAGTTTGAGCCCTATGTTTGAACCTGCTTCAAATTCCATGTCTCCCTCTTTCTCTGCTCTTCCCCCATTCATGCTCTGTCGTGTGCTCTCTCTCTCTCAAGAATACATGAACGTTAAAAAAAATTTTTTTAAAGAATAAAATCTTAAAAAAAGATGTAAGTAATAATTACCTCCAAATTGTTTAACATGTATTAAAATTAAACATCTTTGGAGCATCTGGTTGTCTCAGTCATTAGAGCATGTGACTCTTGATCTCAAGGACATGAGTTTGAGCCCCAGGTTGGATGTGAGCCTACTTAATTAATAAAATTACAGATTTTCAAGTATGTGGCCAAAAAAGTTTGCAAGAAAATGAAATTATGGATAAGTTGCATTTATTGGTCATGACAAGGTCAAAGGTATGGCTATTGAAATGAGTGGCTCAGATATGATGAAGGACAATATTGTTGGAGGAGAAGAGGTCAAGGAACTTAAAGTGAAGGTATTGAAGGAATATTGAAATCACCAAGAATTCTGATAGTGTCCCTGGAGAGATATTCAGAACCAAAAATCCTAAAGGAATGAGTAAAAGTAACCTAGGAGAGAGGCACCTGAGTGGCTCAGTTGGTTGAGTGTCCGACTTCAGCTCATGTCATGATCTCACAGTTTGTGAGTTTAATCCTCAAGTCCGGCTCTGTGCTGACAGCTCAGAACCTGGAGCCTGCTTTGGATTCTGTGTCTCTGTCTCTTCCCCCATTCCCCTGCACTATGTCTCTCTCAAAAATAAACATTGAAGAGGAAAAATTTTTTTTTAAAAATCACCTTGTTACACCAAAGACATCTTCAAGAATTCTTTCCTGGCCATCAGCTCCGAACCCCATGAACCCCACCATCACCCCAAAATCTCATCAATAGCATTTCCACCTTCATCAGCATGCATCTCTAAAAATTTTTTTTTCTTTTAAAAGACTGTAATACCACTATTGCACCTAACAAAATTAATAATTCAGTAATGATTGAATACAAAATCTATGTTCAGAATTCCCCAATGTAATTTTTTAAAGTTTATTTATTTATTTTGAGAGCAACTGTGTGTGTATAGTTAATATTCTTGAATTTCCCCAGGAAAACCAGCTGAATGTATAAATAAATGAATACATTTATTCTTAGTAAAAGAAGGCAACATCACGCATTTTGTCTGCTCCCTTGTTCTTTTTTAAAAAAAATTTAATGTTTATTTATTATTGAGACAGAGGGAAACAGAGCATGAATGGGGGAGGGGCAGAAAGAAAGGGAGACATTATCTGAAGCAGGCTCCAGGTTCTGGCTGTCACCACAGAGCCTGACAGAGGGCTCGAACCTACAAACCCTGAGATCATGACCTGAGCTGAAGTCGGAAGCTTAACGGACTGAGCCACCCAGGCGTCTCTACTCCCTTGTTCTTAAGTCCAGGATGTCAGGGAAAATTTATATATGTGGTAGCAGAAAACATCTAAATATTGATATTGTATTTATATGTGGGGCGCCTGGGTGGCTCAGTCCGTTAAGTGTCCAACTTCGGCTCAGGTTATGATCTCACGTTTCATGGGTTCGAGCCCCGCTTAGGGCTCTGTGCTGACAGCTAGCTCAGAGCCTGGAGCCTGTTTCAGATTCTGTGTGTCTCTCTCTCTGACCCTCCCCTGCCCACGCTCTCTCTCTCTCTCTCTCTCTCTCAGAAATAAATAAAACATGGGGCGACTGGGTGGCTCAGTCGGGTAGGCATCCGACTTCAGCTCAGGTCATGATCTCGCGGTCGGGGGTTTGCGTCCCTAATTGGGCTCTGTGCCACGAATCGGGCTCTGTGCTGACAGCTCAGACCCTGGAGCCTGATTCAGATTCTGTGTCAGATTCTGTGTTTCCCTCTCTCTCAGCCCCTCCCCAGCTCGTGCTCTGTCTCTATCTCAAAAATAAATAAACGTTAAAAAATAAATTAAATAAATTAAATAAATAAAAAATAAAAAATAAAATAAATAAAATAAAATAATAAATAAATACATTAAAAATTAAAAAATAAATATAGATACAGTATTTATATATTTACTGTTGTATTTGGAATATAGGTTAAGAACAACTGTTTGAGGGGCGCTTGGGTGGTTCAGTAGGTTAGCTGTGCTGACAGCTCAGCCTGGAGCCTGCTTCAGATTCTGTGTCTCCCTCTCTCTCTGTCCTTCCCCACTTGCATTCTGTCTGTCTCTCAAAAATAAATAAACATTAAAAAAAAAAAAAAAAGAACAACTGCTTGAGTTCAAATCCTTGAATCACTACTTGGTCAGTTGCCCAATTTCTCTAAACCTTAGTTTCTTCACCTAAAATTTTTTTTTAATTTATTTATTTACTTTTTAACATTTATTCATTTTAGAGAGAGAGAGAGAGAGACAGAGTGCCAGTGACAGAGGGGCAGAGAGAGAGGGAAACAGGATCTGAGGCAGGTTTAGGGCTATGAGTGATGTGGGGCTCGAACCCACAACCTCAAGATCATGACCAGAATGGAAGTGGGATGCTTAACTGAGCCACCCAGGCAACCCCCCTCTTTTTTTTTTTTTTTAAAGGAAGCTCCACCCCCAACATGGAGCTAGAACTCATGACCAAGAATCACATGCTCTACCAAATCAGCCAGCCAGGTATCCCATTAGTTTCCTCATTTTCTTTATTATTATTTTTTAAATTGATCTCTATACCCAATATGGGGCTCTAACTCAAGGACCCTGAAATCAAGAGTCGCATGCCCTAGGGCAACTGGGTAGCTCAGTTGGTTAAGTGAAACTGACTCTTGATTTTGGCTCAGGTCATGATCTTGGGGTTGGTGAGATCAAGCCCTGAGTCTGGCTCCATGATGAGTATGGAGACTGCTTAGGATTCTCTCCCTCTCCCTTTGCTCTTGCCCTGCTTGCACTGTTTCTCTCTCTCTGAAAATGAATTTTAAAAACTTAAAAAAATTTTTTTAATGTTTTATTTATTTCTGAGAGAGAGCGAGAGAGCGGGGGGCGGGGGGAATCTCAGAGAGAGAGGGAGATAAAGAATCTGAAACAGGCTCCAGGCTCTGAGCTGGCTGTCAGCCCAGGGCCTGACATGGGGCTCAAACCCACGAACGGTAAGATCATGACCTGAGCTGAAGTTGGATGCTTAACTGACTGAGCCACCCAGATGCCCCAAAAAAACTTTTTAAAAAAGATAAGAGGAGCACCTGGTGGCTCAGTCTGTTAAGTGTCTGACTCTTGACTTTGGCTCAAGTCATGATCTCATGGTTTGTGAGTTTGAGCCCTGTATCAGGCTCCATGCTACTAGTGTGGAGCCTGCTTGGGATTCTCTCTCTCTCTCCTCTCTCTGCCCACCCCCCTCTCCAAAAAGAAAAACAAAGAAAAGAAAAAGAAGAGAGTCAAATGCTCTTCTGACTGAGCCAGACTTAGTTTCTTCATTTTGAAGTTTATTTATTTTTGAGAGCGAAAGCAAGAGGAGCAGACAGAGAGGGAGAGAGAGCATACTAGCAGGCTCTGCACCATCAGCACGGAGACCAGTGTGGGGCCTGAACTCACAAACCGTGAAATGATGACCTGAGCCGAAAGCAAGAGTTGGATGCTTAGTTGACTGAGCCATCCAGACGCCCCTCCTTATTTTAAAACAATAACCACTTTATTGGTTATTATAGGGATTAAATAAGATAATATATTTAGCACATTGCCTGGAAGATAGTAAATACTGGATAAATATTAGTTACTTCTTTTTTTTATTTTAGAGAGAGAGAGCCCGTGAATAGGGGAGAGGGGCAGAGGGAGAGAGAGAGAGAAAATCTGAGTGTGGAGCCTGATGCGGGGCTTGATTCCATTAATCATGAGATCATGACCTGGGCCAAAATCAAGAGCTGGATGTGTAACCTACTGAGCCACCCAGGTGCCCCAAATATTAATTATTCTTATTAGATCTATTAAATCTGTCCTCATATGATAATCCTCCACTGGAATAGTATTAGTGAGGGTTATGACCCCAGTGCCAGTCTAGGGAAATTATTTTGATCTTCTAGGTAAGGGACCTCATAATTGCTTATTTTGCTTTTCTCCCTGTCTTTGTGGATAAGCAAAGAGAATACTAAAACTAATATTTATAATAGGTGAACATTAGACCTCACCTAACCTTCCTTATCATGAATATATCCTCAAAGGACTTCAAAAGGACTTCTTTCTTCAAAAGAACCTAACCTCTAATTGAGATATTATTATCCAATAATAATGTCTAAAATTTGTAGACTATTTTAGAGTTTATAATGCATTCTCCTATCTATTATATAATTGTCACCATTCTGCTGGGTATTACCCTAATTAGGAAACTGAGTCTCAAGGGGATCAAATTATATTCATATGCAATATCACATAGCTATTAAGTGGCAGAATTGGTATTTGAATCTGGTGCTATAATACCTATAATTTAGTTTAAAATATTTCAGTACAGAGAGTAAAATATTATGGGTATATTAGGTTAAAATTACACTCTAGGTGCAGCTAGCATTCTAGTTAGGAATTCATACTTCAAAGGGATTCCTAGAAGCACTTCAATTGTCTTAACTCTAATCAACATTAGATATGTTGCTTATTAAACCAATGAATGACAGGAATTAATTTATATTGGAGACATTAATGGATTATTAATTTGAATAATGGATCCTAGGGATTGGCTCTCATTGCTGAAAATAGTAGTACTGTGGATTAGCTAAAATAATTAAAATGTTTTTCATGTTTATATGAATCGGTAATAGTATGCAAAATGATAAACAAAAGCATTTCAGTTAAAAACAATCAAGACCTCCAGCCTACTCTGCTGTCAGCACGGAGCCTGCTTTGGGTCCTCTGTCCCCCTCTCTGCACCTTCCCCGCTTGCACTCTCTCTGTTTCTCTCTCTCTCTCAAAAATAAATAAACACTTAAAAAAATAAGGTAGAAATTTACAATGACAATCATTAAAAATAAAGAAAAAGACCAACAGCCTCTATCTTTAGGGGTGGAAACGGACACTCGATATCTAAAAAGTTCAATGTCTTGCCATTGCAGTGGAAGATCTGTGGTTGCCTGATGCCACCCGAAGGGTAATAAAATCCTAATTTTGTTGTATTACTGCATTTATCTTGATTGAAATTTCATACCAAAGCATGGTAGAATCGCAGAACATAGTGCTTACATTTAAAAAATTGTCTTGTTTTGGCTTGCTAGTAAATATTTGACACTAAATGTCATCTTCTGATTTATAAAGTTAGATTCATTTTATTACATCACAGCTGTTCCATCTTCTCCGCTATAGCCTGCTATAGGTTTTCTGTTATTTATTTTTGAGAAAGAGAGGGAGACAGGGATGAGGAGGGGAGGGGCAGAGAGAGAGAGGGAGACACAGAATCCAAAGCAGGCTCCAGACTCTGAGCTGTCATCACAGAGCCCCATGCAGGGCTCTAATTCATGAAATGTGAGATCATGACCTGAGCTGAAGTCGGATGCTTTAACCAACTGAGCCACCCAGGCACCTGTTTTTTGTTTCTGTTTTTTTTTTAAGAGAAAACTAGCAACTAATCTCACTAATAGATGCAAAACTCCATATAGTCAGGACGGTTGAGAGGCTAAGGAAGAGGTTTCAGTGTGGAAGACTGGCACACAGGAGGAGGCAGTGGCTCCTGGGGAGTTTGAATGGGCTCACCTAAGCTTGCCGGCCAAAGTGGATCCAGGCCAGACCCACAGGCCTTCCTAGCCACTAAGGAGGATGGTGCCTGGTGCTTGTGAGCCCTCAAGACATGACTCTGGAGGAGTGGATGCAGCTGGAGAACTTCTGGAGGCAAAAGTGGAAGCTGTTGGTGAAGATCCAGTGTCTATGGGAGCTCAGTGAACCCACGGGCAAGGTGGAGGGTCTGGAGGCCAAAGAGGGTAGCTAAAACCTTGCAACAGAACCAAAAGACAGCAGTGGTCAGGAAGAACTTCAACATGGACTCCAGAAGGGGATGTAGTTCTTGGAAGAGAAGGAACTTCTCCAGAACACGCTGGTACAAGAGTACCAGAGCAAGGACCTGAACGAGACAGTCATGGGATCTACCTCTGGCAGATGGAAGGGCTGAACTTGACACATGCCTTTGTGGATCTGTATGAGTTCCCAGACCTCAATCTGATGCAAGCCCTAAGGTAATTTTCTATGGAGCTTTCTGCCTCCTGGGGCAGGCCCAGAAGATTAACCAGATGATGGAAGCTTTCACCCAGTGATACTGCCTGTGCAATCCCAGGGTTTTTTAATCTACAGAAACATGTGAGGTGCTATTCTTCACCTGATCATGCTGAACACCAGCTTTCACAATCCCAACGTCTGGAACAAGCCTGGTCTGGAGCTCTTTGGGGCCATGAACCAAGGCATCAATGAGGGTGGAACTTGCCTGAAGAGCTGCTCAGGAACAGCATCTGCAATGAGACCTTCAGTATTCCTGAGGATGATGGGAATGGTCTAACCCATACCTTCTTCAACCTGGACCAGGAGGGCTAGCTCCTTAAGCTGGGAGGAGGTCAGGTGAAGACATGGAATTGGTGCTGGTTTGTCACCACAACTGCCTCTACTATTTTGAGAATATGACCGACAAGGAGCTGGGAAGAATCATCCTTGTGGAGAATCTGAACATTCAAGAAGTGGACAAGCCTCACAAACTAAACTGCTTTGAGCTTTGCATCTCCAACAACATGGGAAATCTTACTGAGGTCTGCAAAACGGGGGCAGGTGGCAGAGGGGTGTACCTGGTTTTGGCTCTCATGCAGGCAGAGAAGGACAAGTGGATCAAGTCAATCCAGGCAGCTGTCAGCATAGACCCCTTCTGTGAGATGCTGATGGCAAGAGAGAAGCTGATTTTGTCGAGAAGGAGGAATCTTGACCCCTTGTCCCCAACTCCATTACTTACTACAGAGGTGCCCTGCCCTGAGCCCAGATTCTGGTTCCCCATTTAGAAAATTCATTAGCCCTAGCACTTCTCTCTTATTTGTAATCAACACTGTAAGTAATCGTATTCATTATTTAACCAATAGAGAGAGAAAGAATTCCTATGCAGAAAGGAAGTTCTTCTAAATAACATATTAGCAAAAAGAATTCATCAATGTACAAAAGAATAATACTCTACAACCTAGTAAAGACTATTTTTGGAATGCAGGGGTGGCTTAATATTGAGAAAATAAATCGCTATAATTTATTATGATCAGATTAGAATCATGACATTGTTGAGAAGTGCTGAAAAACCTTTGATAAAAGTCAGCATTTATGCATTATAATATAAATGATAAAATGATAAATAACAATAAGTTTAAGAATTCCAGGAAATAACTTAAATAAGCAAAGCTATATATCTAAACAAATAGCCAGTATTATCCTAAATGGTAAAACAGTACAGCATTTCAGATAAAATCAGAAACTAATAGGGATGCCCCATTACCATTTATTATTTTATATTCGATTTTTATAAAAATTACACATGCACGTGTTTTAAAGGGCCACTTAATTCTATAATACATGTCATGAAAAAATAATGATGTCAAGCCTCCTTACTCCCCATTTCTCCTTTCTCAGAGTCAACCCTTCATAAAAGGAAGCATACAGAAATCAACATCTTTTCTCTATTTTAGCAATAGGCACATGGCAAACTGAAGAAATTCCATTCCCAATAGGACCAAACATATAAAATACTTAGAAGTTAACAAGAAAGTTTACAGAAACTAAATAAATATGTTTATTGTAGCATTGTTCATGATGGCAAAAACCTGGAAACAATGTGAATGTCATCAATAGTATTAGATGAATCAATTATGCAACATTCCCACTATTATTATGCACCTAATAAAAGAGTTATACTGGTTGCTTTGAACAGATTTCTGTGAAATAAGGTTGAATAATAAAACATGAAGAAAAGTGTTTAAGACTATTTTTACAAGGCTGTTATTCAAGAAATCTGTGTGTACTGGAAAAGACTAACTTGATATTTTGTGAGTACATAAAATTACATATATATAGAACATAAAGAACTATTTAAAAAAAAGTTTTTAATGTGTTATTTCTTTCTGAGAGAGAGAGACAGTGTGAGCAGGGGAGGGGCAGAGAGAGAGGGACACATGGGATCTGAAGTAGGCTCCCGGCTCTGAGCTAGCTGTCAGCACACAGCCTGACACGGGGCTCAAACCCACCAACTGTGTGATCATGACCTGAGCCAAAGTCGGACGTTTAACCAACTGAGCCACCCAGGTGCCCCTACTCCTGAAATCATTGTTGCACTATATGCTAACTAACTTGGATGTAAATAAAAAAACATGTTTATTTATTTTGAGAGAGTGGAGAGACAGATCAAGTGGTGGAGGGGCAGAGAGAGAGGGAGGAAGAGAGAGAATGCCAAGAAAGGTTCTGTGCTGTCAGTGCAGAGCCTGATGCGGGGCTCCATCTCATGAACTGCACAGTTGAAATCTTTGTTGAAATCAGGAGTTGGAAGCTTAACTGACTGAGTCCGCAAAGTGCTCCTCCTTAAAATAATTTTTAAAACTACACTTATACAACATAGGGCTGCCTGGTTGGCTTAGTCAGTAGAGCATGTGACTCTTGATCTCAGGGTTGTGAGTTCTAGCCTCATGTTGGGTATAGAGATTACTTAAGAATAAAAGATCTTAGGGGCGCCTGGGTGGCTCAGTTGGCTAAGCGGCCAACTTCAGCTCAGGTCATGACCTCACAGTTCATGGGTTTGAGCCCCGCGTCAGGCTCAGGGCTGACAGCTCAGAGCTTGGAGCCTGCTTCGGATTCTGGGTCTCCCTCTTTCTCTGACCTTCCCCTGCTCACTCTCTGTGTGTCTCTCTCTCTCAAAAATAAATAAACATTAAAAAAAATTTTTTTAAAAAAGATCTTAAAAAACAACATAAATGGTTACCATCATAACCACTTTTTAAGTGTATAGTTCAGTGGGATTAAGACTATTCGCGTTGTTGTGCAACCCTCACCACCCATCTCCAGAACTTTTTCATCTTTCCTGAAATTCTGTACTCCTTAAACAGTAATTCTTGGGGTGCCTGGGTGGCTCAGTTGGCTGAGGATCTGACTTCAGCTCAAGTCATAATCTCACCGTTAGCGAGTTTGAGCCCCATATGGGGCTCTGTGCTGAAGCTCAGAGCCTGGAGCCTGCTTCCCATTCTGTGTCTCCCTCTCTCTGCCCTCCCCTGCTCATGCTCTTTTTCTCTCTCAAAAATAAAATATAAACAAACAAACATTCTTTCTCTCCCCTTGCGAACACCTTTTTCTATTTTCTGTCTTTATGAATTTGACTAATCTAGGTACCTTATATAAATGTACCAATACAATAATCTGTCTTTTTGTGACTGGCTTATTTCACAAAACTTAACGTCTTTAAGGTTCATCCATGTTGTAACATGTGCCAGAATTTCCTTCCTTTTAAGGCTGAATACATTCCATTGTCTGTATATACTACATTTTGTTTATTCGTTCATCTGTGAGGGTCACTTAGGTTGCTTCCAACTTTTGGCTATTGTGAATGCTGTATGACTATACAAATGTATGTAAGGCCCTGATTTCAACTGGAGTATATACCCAGAAGCGGAATTGCCAGATCACATGGTAGTTCTATTTTTAATCTTTTAAGAACTACCATACCATTTTCCATAGCAGCGATACCATTTTACTTTCCCATTAACAGTGCACAGGGGTTCCTATTTTGTCACAACCTTGTCAACACTGTGCGTTAGGTGCTGTCTCACTGCAGTTTTTATTTCATTTCCCTATGATTAGTGATGTTATCTTTTCATGCACTTATTGCCCATTTGTAACTTCTTTGGGAAATTATCTGTTCAAGTCCTTGACCATTTCCTTAATCTTGTAGTTCTTTGTATTTTCTGGATAGTAACCCCTTATCAGATAGGTCATTTATATTTTCTCGCGATCTTGTGGTTTGCCTTTTTTATTGATTTATGTCCTTTGTTGTGGAGAAATTTTAAATTTTGGTGAAATACAATTTACTTTTTTCTTTTTTTTTTTTTTTAAGTAATCTCTATGCCCAACATGGGGCTTGAACTCACCACCCTGAGATCGAGTCATGTGCTCTACTGACTGAGCCAGCCAGGTGCCCCTACATACTTGTTTTTCCTTATTGTTACCTGTGCTTTTGGTATCTTATAAATCACTGCCAAATCAGTGGCATGAAGCTTTTCTCCTATGTTTTCTTCTTAGTTTTAAGGTTTTGGGTCTTAACATTTCAGCCTTTGATCCATTTGTAGTTAATTTTTTATATGGTATAAGGTAAGAATTCAACTTCATTCTTTTCCATGTGGACATCTAGTTTTCCCAACACCATTTGTTGTAAAAACCAAGTTTCTTTAGGAATACATATAGCAATATTTGGACAAGGTAGATAGATAATGGAAGAAATTTTGGGTATCTTGAAACTGAAGATTAAATAGATTTAAGAGTAACTGAAGGGATGTCAAGGATACTAACTGGAAGAAAATACACATGTAGCCATGCATGAAGAGTGACCATTGGAATTAGTAACTAGGTGAACTTGAGAGCCATTCAGTGGAGAGGTACAGATAAAAGCCAGACTATAGTGGACTGGAAAGGGAATGAATAGAAGTACATCAATTACCATAGATATAATCATGGAAGCAAAGTTGAAGTGAAAAGAAATTTGCAAGATATGTAATGTACAATTTTGTGTAAAGTTTCAAAACTTGCAAAAAAAATAAAACTTGCAGATCACTAACTTCTTTAGGTACATAAATATGGATTGAGAGAGTATCAACTCATTTATAGAAATTAGTCCTAAAACAGTAGCTCATGATAGTGGTATCTCTGAGGGAGGGAAATAGGACTGAGGAAGGGTATACAGGGGTCTCCATATATATCTGTATGGTTTAATTTCTAAAAAACAAAACAGCTGGGTGACAGATTCACATAGTCCTTTATCTGCATGTTTGAAGTATTTCCCCCCAAAAAGGAAAATCTGCTAATGGAGAAACATGGTGAGAATACAGCTAATTAAACTGGACTGCTTTATTTTTCCTTTAGAAATGAGAAGGGTCATTCAGTAAATAACCTGTGAATTTCACAGATTCTTAGCAAAATGCTGCTAACAATCTTATATATGCTTTGGAAGCACCAGGGTTTTTTTTAATTTAATTTTTTCAATGTTTATTTTTTAAAATAGTTTATTGTCAAGTTGGTTTCCATATAACACCCAGTGCTCATCCCTACAAATGCCCTCCTCCATGTCCATCACCCCCTTTCCCTCCCCCACATACCCATCAGTCTTCAGTTTGTTCTCAACATTCAAGAGTCTCTCATGGTTCGCCTTCAATGTTTATTTTTGAGAGAAAGAACACGCATGCACTAGTGGGGGAGGGACAGGGAGCAAGGGAGAAAGAATCCAAAGTAGGCTCTACACTGACAGCAGAGAGCCTGATGCAGGGCCAAACTCACAAGCCAGGAGATCATGACCTGAACTGAAATCAGATGCTTAACTGACTGACACATCTGTGCCCAGTGTGAGAACAAGCATGGGGGAGGGGGCAGAGGGAGACAAAGAGAATCTCAAGCAGACTCCACGCTGAGCGTGGAGCTTGATTCTAAGACCCTGGGATCATTACCTGACCTAAAACAGGAGTTCGATGCTCAACAGACTGAGCCATCTAGGTGCTCCTTGTTTTATAAAAGATGAAGTCAGAGGTTACCTAAAATATCATTGTTAAATGGTCTATTGAGTATCTGAATAAAGACTTAATAATAATTTTAAGAACCAGGAGAGTAGTTATTAAAAAAATTTTTTTTTGGCTCAAATTTTTTTTTTTTTTTTTAATGTTTTATTTATTTCTAGGAGAGAGAGAGAGAGACAGCGTGAGCAGGAGAGGGTCAGAGAGAGAAGGAGATACAGAATCTGAAACAGGATCCAGGCTCTGAGCTGGCAGTCAGCACAGAGCCCGACGCGGGGCTCGAACCCACGAACTGCGAGATCATGACCTAAGCGAAAGTCGGACGCTTAACCGACTAAGCCACCCAGGCACCCCTTGGCTCAAATTTTACATTCCCTAATTTGAGAGCCAAAATGATTTGAGATCATTCTGTGACAGAGAAAGTTAGTTGTACATATCAAAGTGGTGGGAAAAAAAATGCTTAAGGGGAAGGGATTAATGAATGGTTGAAGAAAAAAGAATAGCAACAGCAAGGTCCTTGAGGTGGGAAGTAATAGAAGTATAGCATTTGTGGCAGTAATAGCCTTGAACATACTTCCTAAAAAAGTAACCAAGAGGGTGTCTGGGTGGCTCAGTGGTTAAACATCAACTAGATTTGGGCTCAGGTCATGATCTCATGGGTTTGTTCCCCAGTTCTGAGTGCAGTAGACAGCATGCAGCTTGTTTGGGATTCTGTGTCCCCCTCTCTCTGCCACTCCCTGCTTGCTTTCTCTTGCTCTCAAAGATAAACATTAAAAAAAAAAATTAAAAAGTAACCAAGAATTGGCAGTTTAACTCTGTAGGAGTGAAGGGTGAGATTAGTAGAGTTTATATCCCTAAATTTCTTCCTGAAATAAGAATTACTGGGCTCATGGGACACCTGGGTGGCTCACTTGGTTAAACATCAGACTTCAGCTCAGGTCATGATCTCATGGTTCATGAGTTCAAGCCCTGCATCAGGTTCTGTGCTGACAGCTCAGAGCCTGGAACCTGCTTTGGTCTCCCTCTCTATCTGCCCTTCCCCTGCTGGTGCTCTCTGTCCCCCAAAAATAAACATTAAAAAAAAAACTACTGGGCTCAGATTTGGCAGTCAAGGCATCTATCATTAGTCTCATGAGACTTGTTCGGCCAATGAACTATTTATTCTACTGCAGTAAAATGGAAACAGGTCAGGATTCTCAGCCAGATGTCAATTTGTGCTTCTCCAGGATAGTCTACCACATTCTGTAAATACAGCCTATCGCAATGAAAGGCTCTGCTCTTCAGTAGCTGTCTTTGGGGAAGTAATTTCATCTGTTCCTCAGCTTTCATTCACATGTGTTAAAAAATACCTACTCTCTGGGGCATCTGGGGGGCTCAGTCGGTTAAGCGTCCGACTTCAGCTCAAGTCATGATCTCACAGTTCATCGGTTCGAGCCCTGCGTTGGACTGTGCTGACAGCCAGCTCAGAGCCTAGAGCCTGAAGCCTGTCTTTGGATTCTGTGTCTCCCTCTCTCTGACCCTTCCCTGCTCATGCTGTCTGTATCTCTCTCTCAAAAAACAAAACAAAAACCTACTCTCATAGGAATCAAGAAGACCAACATCCAGGGATGCCTGGCTAGCTGTTTGGAGGAGCATACTATACTCGATCTCAGGGTTATGAGTTCAAGCCCCACAGTGGGTATAGAGATTACTTAAACTGAATTCAAGAACAGAAATGTCTAAGGGTGTCTGAGTGGCTCAGTCGGTTAAGTATTCACTCTTGACTTAGGATCAGGTCATGATATAATGGTTCAGTTTAAGCCCTGCAATGGGCTCTGCACTGACAGTGCAGATCCTGCCTGGGATTTTGTCTCTCTCTCTACTCCTCCCCTGCTTGCTCTCTCGCTCTCAAAATATATACAAATAAACTTAAAGAAAAAAAGAAATGTCTAAACTTTAGGGGCATTTGGGTGTCTGAGTTTGGCTCAGGTCATGATTTTCTAGCTTGAGAATCTTGCAAGCCCTGCATTGGGGTCTCTCTCTGCCCCTCCCCTACTCTCACACTCTCTCTCAAAAATAAACATCACAGGGGTGCCTGGGTGGCTCAGTCGGCTAAGTTGTCTGACTTCAGCTCAGGTCATGATCTCACAGTTCATGGGTTTGAGCCCCATGTTGGGCTGTGCTGACAGCTCAGAGCCTGAAGCCTGTTTCAGATTCTGTATCTCCCTCTCTCTGACCCTCCCCTGCTCACATAGTCTCTCAGAAATAAATAAAACATTAAAAAAAAAAATTACAAAAGAAAAAGGCAATGTCTAAACTTTAGTCTCCAAGTCCTCCATGTTCATCTGACTTATAGCCATTCTAACATTCCTTCTGGGTGTATTATCACTTCTTTAAGATTCTTTTTTTATAAAATTTTCTTTTATTTTTAATGTTTTTTATTTTTGAGAGCCAGAGACAGCGCCAGCAGGGGAGGATCAGAGACGGAGATACAGAATCCAAAGACAGGCTCCAGTCTCTGAGCTAGCTGTTAGCACAGAGCCGAACGCAGGACTTGAACCTACGAACCATGAAATCATGACCTGAGCCAAAGTTGGACGCTTAACCGAGCCACCCAGGTACCCGTTTTAGGATTCTTGCCTCATTTACTTGTAGTCTCCCTATTTCCAAATTTTAGTTCTCTGCTTTTCCACAAACCATTTCCTAACAACCAAAACTCAGAGTTTACTCTTCAGAGGACTTCTATGGAGTTATGTATATGTGTGTGTGTGTGTGTGTATACATATTTTAAATGTTTATTTAATTTAATTTTAGTATTATTATTTTTTAAATGTTTTATTTACTTCTAGGAGAGAGAGAGAGAGAGAGACAGTGTGAGCAGGGGAGGGTCAGAGAGAGAGGGAGTCACAGATGGAAACAGGCTCCAGGCTCTGAGCTGGGAGTCAGCACAGAGCCCGACGTGGGGCTCGAACCCATTAACCGTGAGATCATGACCTAAGCGAAAGTCAGGCGCTTAACCGACTAAGCCACCCAGGCGCCCCAATGTTTATTTAATTTTAAATGTTTATTCATTTGTGAGAGAGAGCAAGACAGCGAGCACAAGTGGGTGAGGGAGAGGGAGACACAGATCCGAAGCAGGGTCCAGGCTCTGAGCTGTCAGCACAGAACCTGATATGGGGCCTGAACCCATGAACCATGAGATCACGACCTGAGCTGAAGTCTGATGCTCAACAGAGGACACCACTCAGGCGCCCCTGTTAAGTGTTTATTTTTGAGAGAGAGTGATTGAGTGCAGGAGAGGGGCAGAGAGACAGAATCCCAAGTAGGCGCCACACTGCCAATGCAGAACCTGATGCGGGCTCAAACTCCCAAACTAGGAGATCATGACCTGAGCAAAAATCAAGAACTGGATACTTAAATCAACTGAGTCACCCAGGCACCGCCTGGCATTGTGTATACTTATCATACACTGGCTAATTGTTATGTATCAATTTATCTGGTTTTTACTTATTATCCTAGCATAATTATGGCCAACCTAGTCATAATTTATTTTGTACACTAAAATGTCTGTAGTGTTGTTTAGGAGGAGTGTTTGCAGTGTATAGAAGTCAAAAACTCTCTTCATGAGTTACCTTTTCATTTTCTACAAAGTGCAATCTTTTCATCCACATCCATTATGCACTCTCTCCAACCCTGTACCAAGCTCTTACATGTCCAGAGGTAACCAATATATATTCAGCAAGACTGTAGGGCAGAAAAGAGGCTGACAATTATTAAAGAAGAATCAGAATTTACCAACAGTTAACAAAAGGAAAGAAAATGGAAAAGGGAAACTTTATAAACTATTTTCTGAAGACAAGAAAGCCCTAACAGATAGCCAAGCATAATATCTTCTTACAGGAGATGAAGACGGAGATCTGAGATTTTAAGTGAGCAATCTGTGACACTAAATCTTTTCAACTGAAGTTGAAGTCTTAAGAGTAATTAATGTGTTCTCATTTCTAGAGCCTTCAATTTTGGGGGGTGGGAGAAGAGACCAAGTACCCACTGAGTTCATCCAACAAGAGGCCATAACTTTATTAATGATAGAAACAGTACAAATTTCAAACCAAGCTGCAGTTATTCTTTTGAAACACCAAAAAAGGGTCCTCGTTTTCAGACGGTTACATTGTTAATTCCTGTAATAGAAAAGATCATTAGAAGTAGTTATAGGCAGATTAAAAATTCAGGCCATTAAAATATGAGATAATTCAGAATAGATTTTGTTGTGAAGCTTCCTAACCGGCTGATATTAAGCCACAGAAAATAATGCCACCCATAATTGGTCAGGGCAGAGAGAGTCGAGGAATAAGTAAAGGACTGGACACTTACCATAATAGCATTTACAATATCATTACTGTTGTTCTTCAGGGCTCGGACTGCCTTTGCTCTTGACACATTTGCTTGTGACATGACCAGTTCTATGTCCTTAACTTCTACACCTGTTTCATCAACCTAAGAGAGAGAGAAACAAAAATAATAAAGGCAAGAACAACTTTAACAGTTCTTTGGGAGTTAAGGAGTCTCTTGAATCAACCCCATGAACCATGAGGTAATNCCCCCAAAAATAAACATTAAAAAAAAAACTACTGGGCTCAGATTTGGCAGTCAAGGCATCTATCATTAGTCTCATGAGACTTGTTCGGCCAATGAACTATTTATTCTACTGCAGTAAAATGGAAACAGGTCAGGATTCTCAGCCAGATGTCAATTTGTGCTTCTCCAGGATAGTCTACCACATTCTATAAATACAGCCTATCGCAATGAAAGGCTCTGCTCTTCAGTAGCTGTCTTTGGGGAAGTAATTTCATCTGTTCCTCAGCTTTCATTCACATGTGTTAAAAAATACCTACTCTCTGGGGCATCTGGGGGGCTCAGTCGGTTAAGCGTCCGACTTCAGCTCAAGTCATGATCTCACAGTTCATCGGTTCGAGCCCTGCGTTGGACTGTGCTGACAGCCAGCTCAGAGCCTAGAGCCTGAAGCCTGTCTTTGGATTCTGTGTCTCCCTCTCTCTGACCCTTCCCTGCTCATGCTGTCTGTATCTCTCTCTCAAAAAACAAAACAAAAACCTACTCTCATAGGAATCAAGAAGACCAACATCCAGGGATGCCTGGCTAGCTGTTTGGAGGAGCATACTATACTCGATCTCAGGGTTATGAGTTCAAGCCCCACAGTGGGTATAGAGATTACTTAAACTGAATTCAAGAACAGAAATGTCTAAGGGTGTCTGAGTGGCTCAGTCGGTTAAGTATTCACTCTTGACTTAGGATCAGGTCATGATATAATGGTTCAGTTTAAGCCCTGCAATGGGCTCTGCACTGACAGTGCAGATCCTGCCTGGGATTTTGTCTCTCTCTCTACTCCTCCCCTGCTTGCTCTCTCGCTCTCAAAATATATACAAATAAACTTAAAGAAAAAAAGAAATGTCTAAACTTTAGGGGCATTTGGGTGTCTGAGTTTGGCTCAGGTCATGATTTTCTAGCTTGAGAATCTTGCAAGCCCTGCATTGGGGTCTCTCTCTGCCCCTCCCCTACTCTCACACTCTCTCTCAAAAATAAACATCACAGGGGTGCCTGGGTGGCTCAGTCGGCTAAGTTGTCTGACTTCAGCTCAGGTCATGATCTCACAGTTCATGGGTTTGAGCCCCATGTTGGGCTGTGCTGACAGCTCAGAGCCTGAAGCCTGTTTCAGATTCTGTATCTCCCTCTCTCTGACCCTCCCCTGCTCACATAGTCTCTCAGAAATAAATAAAACATTAAAAAAAAAAATTACAAAAGAAAAAGGCAATGTCTAAACTTTAGTCTCCAAGTCCTCCATGTTCATCTGACTTATAGCCATTCTAACATTCCTTCTGGGTGTATTATCACTTCTTTAAGATTCTTTTTTTATAAAATTTTCTTTTATTTTTAATGTTTTTTATTTTTGAGAGCCAGAGACAGCGCCAGCAGGGGAGGATCAGAGACGGAGATACAGAATCCAAAGACAGGCTCCAGTCTCTGAGCTAGCTGTTAGCACAGAGCCGAACGCAGGACTTGAACCTACGAACCATGAAATCATGACCTGAGCCAAAGTTGGACGCTTAACCGAGCCACCCAGGTACCCGTTTTAGGATTCTTGCCTCATTTACTTGTAGTCTCCCTATTTCCAAATTTTAGTTCTCTGCTTTTCCACAAACCATTTCCTAACAACCAAAACTCAGAGTTTACTCTTCAGAGGACTTCTATGGAGTTATGTATATGTGTGTGTGTGTGTGTGTATACATATTTTAAATGTTTATTTAATTTAATTTTAGTATTATTATTTTTTAAATGTTTTATTTACTTCTAGGAGAGAGAGAGAGAGAGAGACAGTGTGAGCAGGGGAGGGTCAGAGAGAGAGGGAGTCACAGATGGAAACAGGCTCCAGGCTCTGAGCTGGGAGTCAGCACAGAGCCCGACGTGGGGCTCGAACCCATTAACCGTGAGATCATGACCTAAGCGAAAGTCAGGCGCTTAACCGACTAAGCCACCCAGGCGCCCCAATGTTTATTTAATTTTAAATGTTTATTCATTTGTGAGAGAGAGCAAGACAGCGAGCACAAGTGGGTGAGGGAGAGGGAGACACAGATCCGAAGCAGGGTCCAGGCTCTGAGCTGTCAGCACAGAACCTGATATGGGGCCTGAACCCATGAACCATGAGATCACGACCTGAGCTGAAGTCTGATGCTCAACAGAGGACACCACTCAGGCGCCCCTGTTAAGTGTTTATTTTTGAGAGAGAGTGATTGAGTGCAGGAGAGGGGCAGAGAGACAGAATCCCAAGTAGGCGCCACACTGCCAATGCAGAACCTGATGCGGGCTCAAACTCCCAAACTAGGAGATCATGACCTGAGCAAAAATCAAGAACTGGATACTTAAATCAACTGAGTCACCCAGGCACCGCCTGGCATTGTGTATACTTATCATACACTGGCTAATTGTTATGTATCAATTTATCTGGTTTTTACTTATTATCCTAGCATAATTATGGCCAACCTAGTCATAATTTATTTTGTACACTAAAATGTCTGTAGTGTTGTTTAGGAGGAGTGTTTGCAGTGTATAGAAGTCAAAAACTCTCTTCATGAGTTACCTTTTCATTTTCTACAAAGTGCAATCTTTTCATCCACATCCATTATGCACTCTCTCCAACCCTGTACCAAGCTCTTACATGTCCAGAGGTAACCAATATATATTCAGCAAGACTGTAGGGCAGAAAAGAGGCTGACAATTATTAAAGAAGAATCAGAATTTACCAACAGTTAACAAAAGGAAAGAAAATGGAAAAGGGAAACTTTATAAACTATTTTCTGAAGACAAGAAAGCCCTAACAGATAGCCAAGCATAATATCTTCTTACAGGAGATGAAGACGGAGATCTGAGATTTTAAGTGAGCAATCTGTGACACTAAATCTTTTCAACTGAAGTTGAAGTCTTAAGAGTAATTAATGTGTTCTCATTTCTAGAGCCTTCAATTTTGGGGGGTGGGAGAAGAGACCAAGTACCCACTGAGTTCATCCAACAAGAGGCCATAACTTTATTAATGATAGAAACAGTACAAATTTCAAACCAAGCTGCAGTTATTCTTTTGAAACACCAAAAAAGGGTCCTCGTTTTCAGACGGTTACATTGTTAATTCCTGTAATAGAAAAGATCATTAGAAGTAGTTATAGGCAGATTAAAAATTCAGGCCATTAAAATATGAGATAATTCAGAATAGATTTTGTTGTGAAGCTTCCTAACCGGCTGATATTAAGCCACAGAAAATAATGCCACCCATAATTGGTCAGGGCAGAGAGAGTCGAGGAATAAGTAAAGGACTGGACACTTACCATAATAGCATTTACAATATCATTACTGTTGTTCTTCAGGGCTCGGACTGCCTTTGCTCTTGACACATTTGCTTGTGACATGACCAGTTCTATGTCCTTAACTTCTACACCTGTTTCATCAACCTAAGAGAGAGAGAAACAAAAATAATAAAGGCAAGAACAACTTTAACAGTTCTTTGGGAGTTAAGGAGTCTCTTGAATCAACCCCATGAACCATGAGGTAATGACCTGAGCTGAGATCAAAAGTCAGACACTTAACTTACTGAGCCACCAAAGTGTGCTGAATCTTTTTTTTTAAATTTTTAATGTTTTGTTTATTTTTTTGAGAGAGACAGAGAGAACACAAACAGGGGAGGGGCAGAGAGAGGGAGACACAGAATCTGAAGCAGGCTCAAGGCTCTGAGCTGTCAGCACAGAGCCTGATGCAGGGCTCAAGCTCACAAACTGCAAGATCATGACCTAAGCCAAAGTCAGACACTTAACTGACTGAGCCAACCAGGCACCCTGTACCAAATCTAGTTCTTAATATAACTCAAAATTATTTAACTCAATGGAGTTTGAAAGCTTAAAGCAATATAGAATCCCATCAATACAAACATGGTATTATCTGCAGAGGATTAAAAGTATAAAAGATTTTCCTATATACCTCTTCTTCTTCACTCTCTTCTTGTACAGTTGGAGTCTGTGTGTTTTCTTGAATATTTGAGACAGCTTCACCTTGAACTTTGAATTTCTCAGCAGCTGCTAGTTGGGCCTGCTGAGATAAATCTTCAATCTAAAGGGCAGAAAATACAGATTTATGTAAATAGATTGGTCTGTAGTAAATGAAATAAATCATTTATATCTTTTCCAAATTCTCACTCTAAAACCACTTTGGGTTAACTTACTATATAGTTTTGAATTGCTTGTCTTCACTAAGATTATATATCACTGTGGAAAGAGTTGTAGCTTAGCTCTAGAACAGTGGTTCTCAACTGGGAGGTGATTTTGTCACCCAGGGAAATCTGTCAAATGTCTGGAGATTTTTTTTTTGGTTATCACACCTGGGTGTGATGTTGTTACACATCTGTAACACACAGGAAAGCTCCTCTATAACAAAGAATTATCTGACTCAAAATTACAGCCCCATATTCCACACCAGAGAATTATCTAACTCTATTACTAGTGACTAGTGTTGAAGGTGAGCATCCACGGTCTATAGCGTATCCATGAAAACTTTCTTTACCTTGGCTTCCCCAAAAACTATGTAGGTATCTGAAGCTGGGCTCTTGTAGACATCTGGTTTTGTGATGACAAAGAGGATATTCTTAGATTTCCGGATAGTGACTCTTGTAACCCCTGTAACCTGTCGAAGACCTAGTTTGGACATAGCCTAAGAAATAGAAAACATCAGGTTTTTCATTTCTTTAGAAGCAGCTTCAGGAAATAAATAACACATTAATAACTACATCAAAGCAAAACCTTTTCCTAGGCTAAGTTTATATAATACAGAATTGGCTTCCAAGACTTCTGAGCTTTCTACCATAGTAATTTGTCACTTTAAATATACTACCCTACAGTTTCCCCTCTCTAAAGCTGCTTCATCAGAACCTTTAATTCTGGTTTATAACTTAAAATCTCACCTTCCGTGCCTTCTTTTCACTCCGACTCTGTTTTGCTTTACTGACTGGTTCTTCGTCAATTTCAGCTGCTGCTGCCAACTAAGAAGATAAAACAACTATGAGTAAACTGGAATGTTAGTGAAGCCAAGATACTAAAATCCCCAGGAGACTTTCCCTTTATGAAGGTACACTTCTCCAAATACTTAAGTCAGCTTCTCTGATCAACTCTTGTTCTCCAATGCTTCCTTGGCACAAGTATTTTGACCAGTGAATAAGAGAATACTGACCTGGGCTTGTTGGGTGGTTGTCTGTGTGGAATCCTGTTCCTCAAGCTCTGGTACTGATTCATCACTGTCGGATTCTGTCCCAGATCCTGAGATGACAAATAACTTTTACTATTTTATACTACATTATAAGGAGGAGGCACCTTACCATAGTCTGCCTGGACTAGATATCACTGGCTTATGCTAGACCTCACAAAGTTAAGTGTAAACCAACTGATTTGTGTGAAGCCAGCTCAAAAGCCTTCAACCTAGTCACAAACTAGTGTGTACACATCCATTAAAGACCCAGCCCCAGAAATGAGAGGTAAGTACTAGTTACAGCCAAGCAGTTTATAAACCGTAACTGCTTCCTTTCTCAAGGTCTTTACTTACTGGAACGGGCAAATACCAATGACCTACCTAACTACAAATTCTACCCAATCACCCAACCATCTCAAAGAGGTTCTGGCAGACAAGGTATCTCCAGATACATTTAAGTGAAAAAGCAGTAAGTTCACATTGTGAAGGCAGGCCAGAGAGAACATTTTCCCCTTATCCTTTATACTGACTGGGTTGGGGAAGGCCAGAAGCAGTTGTGTACACACATTTAGCCTTATTTTTAAACCACTTACCCAAGCAATTTGGTCTAATCATCATAGCTCAAAGATTCTCAATGACTGCCAACCTACAGTTCTCTCACCTCTTTTAGATCCTGTCCTGTAACCTCTCCCATTTTCCAAATAGAATTCACGCATTTTAAGTTTACCTCAATCAAAAGGCCAAGCATCAATAAAGACTACTGAGAGAAGAAAGCATACACCTGCACCATTCTCAGGCTAGGAAAAGGTCTTGGACAGGGAGTCCCTTGGGCACTGGTCATTACTAAATCTAAGAAGTAAAAAGAAATGCAAATAGTTCCGTATTTCCCAACATTTTAGCAAATCCCAGGCCCAGGGACAAAGTTAGTCATGTGGCAGAGATTAGAGCACATTAAAGGATCTAACAGGTCTTGGTTTTCAATGTCAGATCATTCAGGTAAAAAAGACGGCAGATCCAGGGTTGGCCTGGACATTAGACAAGATGATACAAAACAGACTATCTGAGGTGATGAAAACCAAGATTGTTTCATATACCTAGAGCTTTTGCATTTAAAATGGTATCATTCTATGTTCTATGTCCAAACACAAGCAGATACACTGGAGCGGCGCATCCTAGGGTTAGTATTGGTGGGTGGCCCCAGGAGGGGTGTGGGCAACACACCATGCACACAGCAAACCAAGGCAAATACCCTTGTTGTTCTTCAGAACAGGCTGCTTGGCAGAGGGGGTTGGGGCAGGGATCCCAGCAGGTTTAGGGGTGGGCATGTTGACGAGGACCGACTGGAAAGGCACTCCCCCCGAGATTGGTTCCGGGGGAATCAGAGGCGGCAGCTCATCCTCATCAGCAGGGGCTGAGGGCTTACAGGGTGATTCCAGCACCAGCCCAGGTGAGGACGGCAGAAATTGCTGTTTAGGAAGCAGAGGGGGAACCGGGGAGGGAGCGAGAGGCAGAGAGACTGATGGGGTGGGTGCTGGAGAGACAGATGCTGATCCAGCATTAGGAAGGACCATCTCAGAGGAAGCTGCTGCTAGAGGGGTAGATGTCACAGATTCAGGAGGAAGAGCCAAAGGGCTCTTTGGGGAATGAAAAGAATCTTTGCCTTTTAACGGAGAAACAGGGAGGGTCTTTGGAGAAGAGGCTTTCTGAGCAGAGACTGTCAGTAGAGAAGCTGGAGCCATTGTAGAAAGGGGTCCTTTAATATCATTCTTGGCTGAGGGATCTGAGCACACAGGAGGTGGAGTAGCAGAACTCTTCTTGGCCAATGGATCTTTCTCAGGGGGAGCTGTGACAACTGGCACGCTTTCTGGAGCTGCGGGACCTTTCATTGGTAGGCCTTTAGATGCCTGAGGGGCAACGGACCCCAAGGGACATGTAACTGAAACTGGAGATATACAGGCCTCTTTGGGTGAGGGAGGAATCTCAGGTGAGGGAGTGGGGACACCTTTGGAGGATGGGGTAGCTGATGATCTTTTGGTGGATGGAGTTGCTGAGGTTCCTTTGGAGGATGGGGTTCCTGGGGCTCTTTTGGGGGATGGAGTTGCTGAGGTCCCTCTGGAGGCTGGGGTAGCTGGAGACTCTTTGGGGGAGGAAGGAGTCACAGGTGAGGGAGTAAAGGTCCCTTTGAGAGATGGGGCAGCTGAGGCCCCTTTGGCAGAGGAAGGGGTTATTGTTGGGGGAGTGGGGGTCTCTTTAGGGGATGGGATTGCTGGTCCTCCTTTGGGGGAGGGAGGGGCCACAGTCGGGGGAGTGGGGGCTCCTTTGGGGGGTGGGGTATCTGGTCCTCCTTTGGGGGAGGGAGGGGCCACAGTCGGGGGAGTGGGGGCTCCTTTGGGAGGTTGGGTAACTGAGGACTCTTTGTGGGAGGGAAGAGCCACAGCTGGTTCATTGGGGGACCCTTTGGGAGATGGAGTTGCTGGGGCTCTTTTGGGGGCTGGAGTTGCTTGGGACTTTTTGGGGGAGGGAGGAGCCACAGCTGGGGGAGTGGGGGTCCCTTTGGAAGGTGGGGTAGCTGGGGCTCTTTTGGGGGCTGGAGTTGCTTGGGGCTCTTTGGGAGAGGCAGGAGCCACAGCTTGAGGGATCAGGGCCCCTCTGGGAGCTTGGGCAGCTTTGGGGGAGGAAGCAGTCCTAGCTGTGGGAGGGGAGGTCTCTTTAGGGAAGGGGGCTGCTGGGCCCCCTTTGGGGGAGGGAGGAGTCCTTGCTGAGGGAGTAGAGGTCTCTTTAGAGGATGGGGATGCTGGGCCCCCTCTGGGGGAGGAAGGAGTCTTAGCTGGGGGAGTGGAGGTCTCTTTAGAGGATGGAGTTGCTGGGCCCCCTTTGAGGGTGGAAGGAGTCTTAGCTGAGGGAGTGGAGGTCTCTTTAGAGGAGGGGGCTGCTGGACCTCCTTTGGGGGAGGAAGGAGTCTTAGCTGGGGGAGTGGAGGTCTCTTCAGAGGTTTGGGTTGCTGGGCCCCCTTTGGGGGCTGTAGTTGCTTGGGACTCTTTCGGAGAGGCAGGAGCCACAGCTGGGGTAGTGGGAGCTCCTTTGGGAAGTTGGGTAGCTGGGGATTCTCTGGGGGAGGAATGAGTCATAGCTGGGGAAGTGGAGGTTTCTTTAGGGGATGGGATTGCGGGGCCCCCTTTGGGGGAAGGAGGAGCCACAGCTGGGGCAGCAGAGGTCCCTTTGGGAGATGGAGTAGCTGGGGCTCTCCTGGGGGCTGGAGTTGCTTGGGACTTTTTGGGGGAGGGAGGAGCCACAGTCGGGGCTCTCTTGGGGGCTGAAGTTGCTTGGGACTCTTTGGGAGATGCAGGAGCCACAGCTTGTGGGGTAGGCGCCCCTATGGGAGGGTGGATAGCTGGGGACTCTTTGAGGGAGGAAGGAGTCATAGATGGAGGAGCAGAAGTCTCTTTAGGGGATGAGGTTGCTGGGCCCCCTTTGGGGGTGGGAGGAGCCACAGCTGGGGGAGTAGAAACCTCTTTGGGAAATGGGGTATCTGGGGCCTCTTTGGGGGATGGAGTGGGGGAATGCTTCTTGGCCAATGACCCTTTAGGGGCTTGAAAAGAAAGATTGGCCTCTGGAAGAAAGGAAGCTTCAACTGGAGAAATAGTAGATGAGTGATTTCCAGCAGGAACATCAGGGATAGCAGGTACACTTCTAGAAAGAGTTGGGGTAGTAGAAGTAGTTGAACCCTTCTTGGTTGGACGTCTTTTAGTTTGGGGAGACACACTAGTCTCTAAAGGAGATGGGGAGTCAACTAGGGAAGTTCCTTGAGAAGATGCATTAACAGAAGAACCAGAGTCCTTGGCTGGGTGCCCTTCAGGAGAGGAAGCCACAGGTTCCACTGCCGAGGTATGAGAAATACCATGAACTTTCTTTGCACCTTGAGGAGGAAGAGAGGGAAAGGGCTCAGACTTGGGAATTTCGGGGGCCAGTGCCATGGCAGCTGGAAAAGCAGAAACATTCTGGTGGGATAAAGTCACAGTTGGAGCCATAGGGCAACTTTCAGAGGCTGGAGGAACAGATGGTAAAATACTAATAGTGGAACTACCCTCTGGGTGGCTTTTATGAGCCAAAGAGAGAGCTCCTAGGAAAGGACTGGCTGTAGTGTTAGGAGTCACCCCAGCAGTGGCAGCAGGAAATGTAGCTATGGTTGGAGTAGGGAGAGAACTTTTGGGAAGCAGACTACTGGGGTCTGGGCTTGCATAAGGATCTGTCTTAATTACAGAAATTGGTGAGTTAACACCTATAGGAGAGGGAATAGTACTGACTGGCGTAACTACAGGGAGAGGATCTCCAAGGTTTTTCTTTGCTAAGGTGGCTTCAGGAGAAAGAGATATCTCCAATGGTGATGTACTTTGGGAAGAGGGGGGATTTTTAGGGACTGCCAGGGCCAATGGTATTAGAGTAGGGTCTTTCTTGATAGGGAATCCTGCCTGGACTGGTGAAACAGGGGCTCCAACAACAGAGGCAGGTACGGTTTGGAGATCTTTTTGTGTTGGTAACTTTACCAATACTGATGCAGGGAGACTTTTGGGGTTCTCAGGGGCTGGCAGAGGAGGAGAGACTGGTATTCCCAGAGCGGTTGTTACTTGAGGAGCAGAAAGCTCTTTGGGAGCCACAGGAGTCATAACCAGGGCAGTATGGGAAGTGGCGTCCTTACTACTTATGGGACTTGATGAAATTGGAGGAGAGATATAAGTAGGTATCTCAAAGGTAGCAGGTGCTGCAGAAACTGTAGAGGGATTAGCCATAATAAATGGGGTGGTTCCAACAGAACTAACAGGAGCTTCTTTCAAGCTTGGACTCCCTGGAGAAACAGGAATTTGGGCCACCAAAGGCTGATGATGAGTAGCATCAGGAGAGCCTTTGAGAATGAGAGAGGCTGTAGGAGATAATGGAGAAGAGGTAGCTACATTTGATGAACCAGAGGGGTTGCAGGAGGCTATGCCAGTGACAGCAGAAGGATTTTTGTCAACAGAAAGAGCCATAGGGGAATCTCGAGCCCCCACTGGAAAAGCAGCCACAGCAGCAGAAGCCATCTCATTTCTGGAAGGAGGGGGAGGATTTACAGATCTCTGAGCAGGGTAAGAGGCCCCTATGGAAGAATGATCTACAGAAGTGGCATCCACTATAGCACGTGACAGAACATTAGGGCCTGTTTGACCTAAGGGCTGAACAGGAGAACCAAGAGAACTCGGATGTAAAGGTGCAGGATGAGAACCTAGAGAAGGGAGAAAAACTGGAGAGATGTTGGGAGCCACTGTAGTAGACTGGATAGAAACAGATACGGCAGCAGGTGAACTACCGGGTCCCTTTAGGCTGAGGCTTTCAGTGTTTTGTTGAGAAGTCAGAGCTGAAGAAACAGGGATGTCTTTGAACTGAGGGGGAGTGATGGTCGGGGGAGTGGTGGGTAGCATCTGAGGACATGACACTACTCCAGACTGAACAGAGGCCAATGGAGTCCCAAGATGGGAAGGAACGGTGCCGACTATACCTGGAGGGATGGGGGTACTTTGTGGAGGGTCTACTTGTAAGGGGTCTTGAATAGGTGAGGTCTTTGGTTCTGAGGAAGCAATGGGAGATGACAGAGATGTCACTGACCCTGACTCAGTCACAGCAATTGAAGAAGGTGAACTAAGAGGGTTAAGTGGATAAGCAGAGTTCTTCTGAACTGAGTGGGGAGCCAAGGCTACCAGAGCCAAGGGAGCTGAAGAGGAATGGGCACCTTTCAGCGTTGGAGTTATCATGGGAGAGGCCAGAGCTAAGGCAGCTGGGGAGATGGGAGGCCCTAGTAGGTTTGGTAGGAAAGCTGGGGTGTCAGTGGGGGAAGGGGCAACTCCTAAAGGCAGGGCTGTCACAGAGGATGACTGAGGAAAAGGAGCTGCAAAAGGGGTTGAGGCAACACTAGAGGGAGAAAGGAATGGGGAAGGCTGGTTAGGGGTTGCCAGAGGGCATTGTTGGGGAGCCTGAGGGCAAGGAGGGGGAAGGGTAGATTCAGGCTGCCCTAAGGCAGCAGTAACATTCAAGGCTGAAGACACAGGAAGCACAGCTAGAGGAGAAAAGCAAAAAAGGGGAATAAAGAAGGAAAGGGAAGGAAAAAAACAAAGGTGAGTTATGCAGCCCAACTTGGTACAACATGCCTCACAGGAAACACAGAATTTTTAAATCTGAGAATGAAGTCACCACACAGGATTAGACAAAGGTGACAGGCAACAGCAACCTTCCCCAAACATATTTCAGTGGTTGAGTAAGAATACATCTCTCTTCCCATATCCCACATTTCCCAAGTACCAAAAACAAAACAACAACAAAAAACCAAACTATTTTAAGGTGAAAAGAACAGCCGAATCAGTCTCTTAGTCTCTAAATGGGGAGCACAGGCCTAGGAGTGGGGTTGGGAATAACATGCTTTCCATCCTTTTCCAGGTGTGCCCTCCTCCCTCCCTTCCTCAAACAAACCCCAAGTCTTTCTTAAAGGCCATAGAAAACCACTAGAATAGCTGTTCTACTCTGTCTCAAGTATCAGTCTGTTTCAGTGAAACAGACACTGAAAATCAGAACAAGGAAGACAGCGAATGGTGATAATGACCAGGGCTCAGAGCTAAATGAGAAAAAAACAAGTCTTTATATGCTCAGGCTTCCAATAAGGTCAGAAAAATCTTACTTTTAGAATAAAGTTTTAGGAAGGTGGTGTCTGGCACACAATTCAAAAAGTACTAAGAACTAAGTCGCTTTGCCTCTCTAAGCCTCCATTTACCTACTCACCCAGACCAAGCAAGCAAAACACCCAACCACAAATGGGTTGTACTTCAGTCTCTACAGACTTTCCTAGGTAATGTTAGCCCTTCAGACATCAATCTAAGATGAACGAGACTGCCAGGGAGAGAGCTTAGTCACAAGGGTAGGGATTGTATTATGAAACTGTAGCCCAACTTGTTAAACCAGACTGTGGTTCGATTTTGGAAGGAGGGAACTGGAGTGGAGAATACATTGGCTCTTTACCCCTTAATTTGGATAAGTATATCATTCTGCCAAAATAGACCAATATTCTAGCTTTACTAGAGTAAAGCTCAGCAAAAGATTTTCTGAATGATGAAAAAGTACCATGCTTACTATTCAGGAAGTAACAGGATTAGACCAACAAATGCTCAATACCTGTAAGGAAATTAAAAAAAAAAAAAAAAGGCCTACCGCATCCAAACTCACAATTTATTCAACCAGTATCTAACTACAGAAAAGATAGGCGGCTCAACCAGTTTTTCCTGAAGAGTGGGTAAGTCAAAGTCTTATGAGTGTAAATGCTTCCTAACACATTAATCAAATTAGAAACTCAGAATTCCCTTTGACTTGACTTCAAGATGAGGTAAGTCCCAAGTTACCTGCTTTAGACACTATAACCAATTGCCTGGGCTAGTTTTTTCATTATAATAATTAATTAGTTGTAGGAAAAATTCAGAGTGTTTTATCACTGGCGCACTCTTATTAACCCAACCGTACAAGCGCAAACGATTGAGAAATAAACTTACTGGCATTAAGGATTGCTCCAGAAGCAAATGGCATTAGTTTTGAGGCTTGAAACAGATTATTCTAAATTCATCTAAATTTCAGTCTCCACATTTGTAAAAATCACATTGTTGAATAAGGTTTTGGTTATCACTGAATTACAGGATTTTTTCTCCTTCCATGAAGTCCCTTGTATTTCAAGGATTCCATATAGCTTGTTCACTAACTCAGAGGCCCCCTCCCTTTTCTAGCAGCTGTATTAATCCCTTCAGCTGCTGAAATCAGACTGGTGGGGAGAGAGAACCTTAATGCTTTCAACTATAAACAACGCTATTTTAATTCCAGAAAGAGAAAGAAACTGCCCTTAAATGACAGGTGGAGTTAAGTTGCAGCCCTAAGATTCCCTTTCTTTACTTCAGCACAACTGACGCAGCAAGAATATCATTATTTTTTCACTATCCCTTTTCAAGATTTCTAGAGTTGTATTTTAACCAGAATTCAAAACTTGCCTTTACATTATGTTTACATCCATTAATTTCAAAGCTGGAGAGCAGTCAAAGAAAGCTTTATTTCAATCTTGGGTTCAGGCAAGCTACTGATGCAGACATTGTTTCAGCACATTAGAAATCTCAATGCCAACCCATAAAATAAGTTAACCAACCTAGGAGGGCCTTGGGGCCCAGTAGAACACATTTACCACTAGGACACATCTCATACAGACATGTGATGAAGGCACAATGCCAAGCTCTGCCATCTAAAACCTTGATGCAACTTGCTGGCTGGAACTTCACAAAAGCTCAGGTCTCCTCCGCCTGCAAGTGTGTCATCCAGTTCCAATAAGTAAGAATCACTGAGCCCCTTCCCAGCTCAGTTCTATGTGAGGTGTGGGTTCCACAGCATGCCCCTTGAAGCAGTTACCATAACTTAAAGTGGGCCAGGGAGATTTTAATGCTCCTGGATCACTGTTCATATTCCATTCCATAATGAAGTCCCTTCAGGACAGCAGTTAGTATCAGGGACTCTCCTTCCTGGTAAAGCTACAGCCCATCTTTAATGACTTAACTCTGAAAAACAAGTGTATTCCCTTTGTCATTTTACCCACCAAACGGTCTTAGAGTCAATCTTACAATTTTAATGAACAGCAAAGGGGCTAGGGGAACCTACCTGTCTCAGCCTGTGGCTGTGGCAACTCCTGCTCTGTAGCAGGGACGGTTTCTGTGGCTTCACCAGGCATTTCTGAAGGGAATAAAAAGGAGGCCTGAATTGACTGGGATCCGTTCCGCGGCCCAACCGAGTCAGATATTCTTAAAAACTCTGCGAAGGGCTATTATGCAAAAAAAAAAAAAAAAAAAAAAGATGAAGATGTTTCGGGACAACCCTCCCCAAAGCTGTTGGAATAGGTAAGAAAGAAGACGTCAGGCTCAGATCTCTGATCAAGCAAATCACCTTCTACCTCTTTACTCCGCAGAAAATAGACTTCTGGTGCGCAGGGGTTCCTTTTACTCTACACGCCAAATCCTACAAGGGCAACAATCACCACTGCGTTCTCAACCCGAGGGAGAGCATCTTGGTTTCGCTCCCGACCACGGAAGGCTTCAGACGCTACATTGCACAACCTCCCCTCCTACACTCACTCCGCCTAGGCTGGGACCTCCAGGACTCCCGTTTGTCGACTTTCGGTAACCAGGAGGGGAAAGAGAGAGCCTTAAGTCCCAACACTCGCTTGTCACAATTAAGAACGGCGAGTCTGTGTGTGTGGGGGGGGGGGCCCAAAGCTGTGACCCCCTTAACCTCCTCCGGGTTCTCATGAAACCTCTCCCAACAGCACACGCACTCCGCTTCCGCCCCCAACACCGCACCGGCTCTCATCTCCCCAGTCCTGGCCTCCAGGCCCGGCCCACGGCCCTTCTGCCCTGCTTTTGCCAGGACTTCAACCGCAGACCCCATTTTGTCCGCAGGCTCCAAGGCCACACTTCCCAGGGGCGAGTAGTAACCCGGCGGCCCCACAAAGCCTCCAACTGCCCTTAGCTCTCAGTCCTCAGTGCGGCTCAGTCCGCAAAAAGGCGGATGGCTGTGGATAGAGAGTAGCGGCGAAGACAGGACTTACTGTGCGGGGAACGCGAAACCAAGATGGCGGCAGAAAGAGAGCGAGCGAGAGCGTGACCCACGCCTGTTGCAGAAGGAAGCCTGGTGGAGGGGGCGGGACCAGGAACCGATTCCGGGTCAGGAGCGGCCGCCAGTCACTTCCTTTGAGTGACCCCCTCCGGTCGTTCCCGGACGGGGTGGTGACGAGGTCTAAATAAGGGTAAGAATTCAGAACAGAACGCCCTGGTCTGGCAGGAACCTCCGCTCCGTGCAGTCCTTAGATAGCCGTGCAGTCCTTAGATAGCCGACCTCTTCCCATCCCCTAAGTCGAGGAATTTTGATACCCAAAGGGAAATGAAAGAAGCATCTTCTGCCCTCCGGTCAGTAAAGTAGCCACGGCGATATTGCAGTGACTTTTTGATTTCGCTTTTCCAACTGATGAGGGGAAATAGGAGATACTAAATAATACTGAATGCCACAGATTGTATTCACATCATTGTAAGGTAGCAGTGACTTAGGTTAACCCTATTTTATTTTTGGAGTACACAATTTAAACTGATGTTGAAACGATTATATATATTACCCTCAGAAAAAAGAACATAGCCACTTACGCAATTCTTGTTTCCTATGTTTTGGGCAAACAGATATCCAGAAAGTAATCTAGTAGTCCCAGACCCCACTCATGATTTATACGGTAAGATTTATGAAAAGTAGATGGGGCGCCTGGGTGGATCATTAGGTTAGTCCGACTTCAGCTCCTGTCATGCTCTCACTGTCCCTGAGCTGTGCTTAGAGCCTGGAGCCTGCTTCGGATTCTGTCTCTCTCAACCCCTCCTCCACTCACACTGTGTCTCTCCCTCAAAAATAAATAAGCGTTAAAATTTTATTTCAGAAAAAAGAATGTAATTCAGTGTTTTGTTCATGAAAAGGCCATGGGCCCTGACCCTTCATATCCTCTCTCAGCCCTACAAATATAGTACTTAAACCAGCTAACACTATTTGAGCTAATGACTTTAAGACAGTTGTGGCTGTCATTTAAGCAAAGCAGTGACATTATGCTCTGAAAACTACTTGTGAAGTGAGGATTTATAAATTAGGATTAATAGTGGAATTTACCAGAAATGAGAAATTCTGAAACTTCAGTTAGGGGAGGCAATATTGTGGAGGGATAAAGAACATGAATGTAGGGGTAGCTGGCTAGCTCAGTTGGAAGAGCATGGGACTCTTAATCTCAGGTTTCTGAGTTTAAGCCCCATGTTGGGTGCAGAGATAAATTAAAAAAAAAGTATATAAAAAGAACATGGACTCTGTAGCCATACTCTATCTGAATCACAGCTTGGTCAATTCATAGTGACCTTGAGCAATTTAATTAACCTGCTTGTGCCTCAGTTTCCACATCTATAGAATAGGGATAATAGTAGGTACTTCATAGAATTAGGGGATTAAATTAGGTAATATATGTACATTACTTAAAAAGTGCTGTTACTCACAATAGCTAAAACATGGAAAGAGCCCAAGTGTCCATCAACAGATGAATGGATCAAGAAGATGTGGTTTATCTATACCATGGAATACTACATGGCAACGAGAAAGAATGAAATCTGGCCATGTGTAGCAACATGGATGGACCTTGAGGGTGTTATGCTGAGCGAAATAAGTCAGGCAGAGAAGGACAATTATCGTATGTTTGCACGTATAGGATTAGGAGGAACTTGACGGAGGAACAAGGGGGAGAAGAAGGGCGGAAATGGTGGGGGAAACGGAGAGAGGCAAACCATGAGAGACTCTTGAATGCTGACAAAAACTGAGGACTGATGGATGTGGGGGGGAGTGGGGATGGGCATGGAGGAGGGCACTTGTGGGGATGAGCACTGAGTGTTATGTGGAAACTAATTTGACAATAAACTATTTGTAAAAAAAAAAAAAAAAAAAGTGCTGTTACTTTTTCTAAGTAAATATGTGACCTGGAAGATTTGTCAGTGCAGTCCATTTACCTTCAGAATAAAGGATCAGCAATAGCCAATCATTTCCTCAGATAAGTAAAGCTATTTTGACCACTTCCCTTTCTTTCCCGTCAAGCTCACTGACTTTTCTCTCCTTAATGACTAGCTAAGAAAAGATGTATTTTCTTTCTTTGGGTTTCTTTATGAATTGGGCAAGTTTGGGGATGGAAACCAGTTCTGTGCCCTTTGTTTCTGCAATTCTTATATATGGATGAGCTAGCAAAATCAGAGAATAGGGAAGTCAATAGTCTGAGCATGTTTCTGCTATCTTCAAGAACCAAACATTTATTTTGGAAAAAAAAAAAAGACTTTATTATTAAAAACATTTTTGAAGTTTTTATTTAAATTCTATTTAGTTAACATACAGTGTAAAAACATTCTTTTCAATGAGTACAGTATGTTCTGTAACTAATTTTATGAGCTAGTACAGCAGCTTTATCCAATGGGTTTAATACTAAAGCATTAAAATACTTTAATGGTAGACATATTGGAAGCCTAATACCAGCCTTTACACTCCCATTCTGAGTTAAACTGGACTGATGAGTCTTTAGTAATTTTGTATTCAGGAATTTTTAACTGGCCCACTGTTTTCCAAATTTAAAAACTGAACAATACATAGTAAATAGAAGCTCAAAATAACAAGGAATTTTGCACAATGGTCTTTAATGTTTTTTCTTAAAAGATTAGAATAGAGAAGGAAATGCAAGGCATTTCGGTGTACTGACTGTAATGTAAAGTTTGCTTTATACATATAAACCAAAAGATAAAAAAAGACTGTGTGGCTACAGAGAAAACAATGTTAAAGGAAATGCAAAGGAAGGAAAATTTTCATAAGTCATACAGAGCATTAGCCTGATAGCTTGACTTCTCAGTTTCTCAGATGGACTAAACCAGAATGACTGTTTTGTTTAGATTGGTTGTAAAACTAGGCAAAAGAAATCTGACACTTTTAGAATCTATCGCAAAAATTCAAATATGAGGGGCGCCTGGGTGGCTCAGTCGGTTAAGCGTCTGACTAGCCCAGGTTATGATCTCACAGTCTGTGGGTTTGAGCCCTGCGTCGGGCTCTGTGTTGACAGCTAGCTCAGAGCCTGGAGCCTGCTTCAGATGCTGTGTCTCCCTCTCTCTGATCCTCTCCTGCTCATGCGGTCTCTCTCTCAGAAATTAAAAAAATCAAATATGGAAGAAAAAAGAAACCTTTAAGTATTTGGATATGTAGAAAGGGAAGTGTCTTAAATAAAACAAGCTTTATGTTGGTGAAATGGCTATTCTAAGCTGCTGCTTTATGGTGTTGACTAATCCAGTTGTTTTCTGAGGAAAGAAGTTAGGAGCTACAAATGCAACAGTTGTAAAAAAACCACTCTAGTCTGCCCTAATATTGTAATCTAGTAACTCATACGTTGAAATGCCCAGTTTAAAAGGATTTTTAAAAGATGTGCATTGGGGTGTGGCCTGATTAATAAAAATACCAGTAAGCAAAATTAAAAATGACCTAATACATACTCCAGGCATAATTAATTTAACTTAAGGTCTATGATTTAAGGACAAAGCTCTTATGTACCTAGAATATTCAGTCCAGAAATATGGAGGTTGTTATCTTGAGCTGAGATTAAAGTCTTCAGCATATTACTGCTCACTTGCCTCTACATATGGCAACTGGTAGAAGTATATCAAAATACATATGGCAACTGGTAAAAGATGTAACAAAAATCTTAGAATTATCTTTGTATAATATTAACTTTTACAAATTTATCTGGAATCTACTTGTTCCTCTCATTACTGCTCTTCTAGAAACCTGGGCAGTCTCCTTAGGTGGTTTCAGGAATCTTTTCAACATAATTATTTTTCAAGAAAAGGACATTTTGGTTTGAGCACTAAGACACATATGGTTCCACCATATTCATTAATTGCTCTTGAAGTATTTGGTTATTGGCTGAAGGTAGAAGATATCTACAATGGTTTGAGGAGAGTTGTTATCTTCAGAAGTCTTTCTGTAAATCTGAAATAGAATAGATTCTTATCAAAGGTTAGTAAAGGAAAACAAATCCCATTTATTTTCACATTCTGATTTGCTTAATGCTTCTATTAAATTCACATCATGCATAAAGATTTGCTTTCACATTTGCTGAAGCCCACATTACAGGCGGAGCCGGTACAGAGCAAGAATACAAAGGACTTAATATGGCCAGTTGGAATGGCAAGTTCAGTGAGGCTTTGCAAGTTCAGTGTCATCATTGTTCATTCAGTAAGCACATATTTGAGTGCTACTATGAGTTCAGCATTGTCTTGGGCACTACTCTAACCAACATGCACTTTAATAAGAAATGAGGTAGAAAGGGAGTTTATAGTTGTGTAACATTGCCACAGGTTTCTGTAGTATCCATCAACCTCCTGAATAATATTTGCTGCTGATTTTCTTCATTTTGGCTTACACATATGCTCGAGTCTTTCCTATTCAAAGAACTTTTCCTTTGACACTGCTGTCCTCTTGGTATCTCCTTTTAGTTCCAATATCCAACAGGACTTTATCACTTCTCTACTGCATTTGACACTTGATAATCTCCTTGAAACTTTCCTTTCCCCTGGCTTCTGTAATAACACTTTTAACTTTCCTCTTTCATCTCTCCACTTCCAAATTATTACCATTTCTCAAGGATGGCTCTGGTATTTGTACCTTTTAGAGATCTCCAGTGCTACTCTCCTAAATGTTAATTACCCAATTGGCCTCTTGGGCTCTATTTTATTCCCTGTGTCTCCCCAGATTTTTATTGCATTTTATTTTGCTAGATTAAACTATAAATCATGGTAAAACCTTCCTCAAAAACCTTTAATAGATTCCTTGTCTCTACTGAATTAAGTCCAGACTCTCAAGACTGGAATTCAAAGCTGTCTATACCCTGGATGCAGTCTGCATTTTCAGATTTCTTTCCAATCACTTCCTGACACATCTTTTTCCAGATTAGTTGTACTACTTGACGGACTCCAGAGTGACCTGATGTGTTTGTCTCTAATGTTTTTGCCTTTGCTGTTCCTTTAAGAATGAACCTGTCACCTATTTCCACTCCTGTACCATTATCCCATCAAATCTGTTTGTGGAAATCCTACTCATAATTTAAGACATGGTATACTGGCATTGGGGATTAGAATCTATATAGCAGCTCATTGAAGATTTCAAATACCACTCTTTTCATATGAAATCTCAGGTTCTCAGAATCAGATGAGATCTCTTTCTTGGCATTTTATACTTCTTTGTTTTGATTCAGTTAGTACTTCCTAAGAGCAGGGAGACATGGTGTGGAATTCATCTTTGTATAATTAATCTTTGTTTCCTTATAATACCTGATACATAGTACCTGATTGAATATCTATTGAATTAAGGGATCTCAATTTTTAAAACACTAAGGAAAGTAAGCCAAATAAATAACTTGTTTTAGCAGGGCAAAGGCTAGAGCTCTAAAATGACTCACTTGCTGGATACTTTCAACTTCCTATACTAAGATCTATAGCTAAAAGGGAAAAGTATAGTCTTACCACTCTTCTTGAGAAGTTCTCCTTTTCGAGATTTATCCAGGTTTTCAAGAAACTGTTCAAAAACTTTTATATAAGGAGCTAGACTGGTCTTCTTATAATCTAAATTATGAAGGCCATGCATTATAATTAGCATTTTGGAAGTGAGAATACCACGAAAGTATAACTTTTAAGTTTCTTTTAAGAATTCTCTAGAATAGTGCTATTCAATATAATGAGAAATGTGTAGTTTAAATACTCTAGTAGTCACATTAAAAAGGTAAAATTAATCTTAATATTTAATCCAGTATATCTAAAATAATATCATTTTAACATGTAATAAATATTGAAATAGTTTACATTCTTTCCTTCTAGGTCTTTGAAATCTAGTATTTTGTATTTGAAGT